>NC_045172.1:6529708-6539708 GCF_900700415.2 Clupea harengus
GTACGTTCAGGGAAAGAGCAGATTGACTCTGAAGCGGGGCCAACCATTTGAACAGCCAATCATGGATGAGTTGCACATTCTTCCTGGCTGGTCATTGGTCGATTCCGCCCAGAGTAGGAAGGGATGAAGCACTGGAGAAAATCCAGTGAGATTATAAGGAAGGAAACCGGAAGTTGGTAGGGTAACTAGAATAGTAGATGGTTCTGGAATGTGATGTAAAAAAAATAAGCCTTTTTTTTGTATAAAAAGAGTTTGTTTATAGTGAAAAAATGGACTGAGACTGAAAAGAAAGAAAATGTTTGCTGTGGGCTTTGTTTGTGTCTGTGGTGTAAGACGACCGAACACAATTTTTGTAATAAAGGCGGCTATAAGATTGATCACTGACATCCGAGTGTTTCTTATTTTAGCGTGGTTTTTCTTATTTCATGATGATCTCATGGTTTACACACACACACACACACACACACACACACACACATTCCTACACGTACATTCTCCCTAACTCCAGTTTGACTCTTTTTAAATATGCACACACATACTCCCAAGGTCACTAACACGCACAAACATTGCCTCACCATCACATAGACACACACTCATGTGTGCACAAACAGTTTTCTGGCCCACTTGGAAGAGTGACGCCGCTGAGTGTCTTTTTTCCATCGCCGGCTTAAACGCTTGCCCTCTTCAGCGTCATCAGTGCATCACATAAACGAGTGACTCGCACTCCTCCGCACTGACCTTGCATCCCCCCCTCACCACCGAGGGCTCATTTGTCTGATCACCTATCAGATCACAGCAACTCCTTGCTTTCCACTAGAGCATGACTGTTTTCAAGCAAAACACCCACTCAACAGTCTATTTTAAATGTTTCTACTCAGGGAGTTTCATGTACAGAGGCAGGTATTTAAAGCACTGTTGTGTATTTGAACCCGGAAAGGAAATGAGGTCCTTTCATTCTGTTCTTAGCTTAATGCATTCTGACTAATGCGTAGACAGAGAAAGGCCACAAGAACATACAAACAACTTCCTACAAACGAGGAGATCGCAGAGCTGCCATCAGGGGCTCCAGATCAGTATGTTTGTGTGAAATAAAAGTGTGTCCGAGGAATGCGATCAGTTGTGGGTCGATGTAAAACTCTTCAGGTCATTCCGACGTCTATAGTCAGGAAAAAAACACTCCTAACAGGGAGAAGGCTTTTGCAGAACCCTGCTAATTAAGAGTGTAAGGCATCTGCCCAAGGCCAGTCTAGTAGAAGAAAAAGCCATGGGCAGATGGGGCAGATCAGGACAGAGAGGAGAGAGCTTTGGGGTGTCACTGAGGCATGTGACAGACCCTCATCAGCCCTGGTGGGGTCACATGGGTGAGGGCATCTGACTTTGACAGTCTGGAGGGGTCAGATATAACTGTGGCACCTCCTGATGAGAGTACACAACTGGTGACAACTTGTTTATATGCTGGGACACTAAAAGCTTTGAAAGCCAGTGCCATCAGGCTTTTTTAGGCGGCCCTCTTAAAAGACCTGCCTGTGACTCCCCAGGGCTATTCTCTGCTTCAATCTGCACTTCTGTTTTGAGTTCCTGCTCCATGAGGTGGTGAACTGGTTTAGAATTGCTTCACACTTCCTATAGATGCTAACCATTGCCATATTGTAACAAAAGTCCCCAGACACATATTGTAAATGTCTTGGTCTGCGAGACTAGACAGACGGAATCAAAACAGCCGATGAGTCCTAGTGCGTTTTGCTAGCTGAGACCAGTTTATTCTAGTATGGATACGACCCCGATGTGGCCCAAATTAATTTATTATACCAGGTTACGTCCCGATTTATTCCAGTGTATGATGCCAAATGGAAATGGGTATGTATGAGTGGAGATATTTATCTAGGGTGATCAGTTTATTATATATATCTAGGGTAATCAGTTTATTTTGTGTGTGTGTGTCTGTGTGTGTGAATGAATAAATGTGTTTGATTCAGAATGAGGTAATGGAGAGGAGACCCCCAGCTCAGTCTGCAGAGTCTATACTTTCAACGCACACACACACACACACACACACACATACACACGCACACACAAACCTGATTGCAACTTGCCTTTAGGCTGGTAATGAGCTCAGCTTGTTTGGCTGGCCAGCCAGCTTTGCATTTTGACCCCGTCTCACTTTCAAGAAAAGCTGGAATTCTCAGGCAGTGTGCTCATTTTGTCCAGAAAGCCGATCCGCCTCTGACTGTTTATACCCCCCCGCACAATTCCATAAACACAGAGAAAACGGGTCGTCGCGCCGCCAGCCGGCCAGCTTCACCACCCAACGATGTAAACTTAACAAAACGAAAACAAAACAGGAGAAGTCTTTATGATCTGTGAGACAGGCACAGCACTAACAGCATCACTTCAGAGAGATAGAGAGAAAGAGATTAAGTCAAAGTTCTTCTTGGTCTCCAAGGTCCTGGTAAGACAAATGAACAAAGAGGGGCCATTTCCCACATGCCTCAGACTAAACATTGGCCAGGGTGGTGTCATCATTAAGTGTTTGTCACGAACAATTGGCTTGGCCCGTTACAAAGCATTGTCTAGACAGAAAATAAATCTTTAGAAACCCACTACTGGTATCCAAGATTCTTTGAGTTGTTGCTTCCCGCTCAGCTCAGATCTCTTGCGAATCTGTCTGATAGGTGAAAATTCACCCTAGTTACCTCAGGACTCCGGAGCTGCATATAAGTATATTTATTAGACAAACAACAATTGCAATCGGGCACACTCCCAGCACAAGGCTGAAAGTGAAGCAATGATAAACACATCACACAAGGTTTATATAGACAGAAGTTGAGCGTTCAGCAGGGAAAACCACGTGGTGGATTTCTGATGTCCGAGGCAAGGATGGAAGTTTTGCAAGGTCGGAAGAAGCACAGTTCGACCCTTCTTATCACTTCTGGTCTAAACATGCTCTTGTACATATGCAGACTAAGTGGCACCTAATACTCTAAGTTACACACGCACACAGAAACACAGAAAAGCCATGTTTCTGTTTTCATAAGCACATGATTCATACAAGGAATTAATAATACAAGGCACTTGATTATTATATTCTTAAGTCATTAACAGTGTTCGGAAATTATCTCCATCACTGTCTGTCCTCCTTGTGTTCAAACTGCTCCAGTTAGCAGCTGAGTCTGTGGCCGATCTGGCCCGGATCGGAGCAGTATCTGGGCCACATCTGGGCCGGGTCGAACCCGGAACTGGCCCGTATCTGAGCCAAGACCCACTTCAGAGTCATCAGCTAGCTGGGGAGTCACAAAGTCTCTTGCCACTCCCCTAACCCCCTACTAGTAAATTAGCTAGATTAAAAACCACACGCACATACACAACTTCCCCCTGGACACACACACCCTTGCACAAACACCTCCCAACACGCATATACACACACCCTTTCGGGCTACATGTGGCAAACGTACCAATGAAAACATCGATCTGTTGTTCTTCTTGGTCTCCAAGGTCCTGGTAAGACACAAACACACAGAGAAAAGAAAAATTAACAAAGAGGGGCCATTTCCAACATGCCTCAGACTAAACATTGGCCAGGGTGGTGTCATCATTAAGTGTTTGTCTTGAACAATTGGCTTGGCCCATTACAAAAACTATCAGTATTATCTAGACAGAAAAAAACTCTTTAGAAACCCACTACTGTGTCCAAGATTCTTTGAGTTGTAGCTTCCCACTTACTCTCAGGGGATTCAGAAACCACCGTCCCCCTGTCCTGGTTTTTTTCTGGGCTGTACCAGGAAAGGGTCCTTTGAAAGGCAACAGGCTATATGTAGACAAACACTGCTTTTTATATAAAGGGGAATGGCAGACACGTATATGCCTCCCTCCTGTCGGGTATGGCTTCATTTGTTTCAGGAACAGTAGCTAATTTCGGTTGCGCTATGACCAAAGGAGGAAGTGCTTTGGGATCAGTCCAACAATACAGGAAACAGATCAGAGTATTACTGGTTAGGAAGCTCTGTACAGTTCCTAATGGTCATCCATTCTCTTTCTCTCCCTTGCTCTCTCCTTCCCTCTCTCTCTCTCTCTCTCTCTCTCTCCCTCTCTCTCTCTCTCTCTCTTTCTCTCTGTCTTCCCCATAGCAAGGTCGCTGACCTTCAGACACACTGAAGAGATTATCAGAAACCCTAAACACACACATACACACACACACAAACACACAGACACTATCTCTCTCCTCATCTCTCTCTCTCTCTCTTTTTTGTCTTTATGAGTGGTCCTTCATAGTAGTTAAGGACTTGATTGCCTTAAACTCTCCTTCACGAATGATGACTTTGTCTTAAACTTTAGAGGCCTTAAAAATGCAGGGGAGGAGGACAGGAAAGAACACACACACACACACACACACACACACACACACACACACACACACACACACAACACACACACGCATGCACTGATGTTGCCATTCTTGCATAACATCTTTGTGTCATCAACATTTGAGATTGTTGAGCAATAGTATTTTCACATACAGATGTGTGAACTGAGGGGTTGAGGGGTTAAGAAGTCAGTGCTGTTGGTGTTGGTTTCACTTCACGTTGAGGCCAATGCAAGAGAAGAACACAGTCACACACACACACACACGCACACACACACACACACACACACACGCACACACACACACACACACACACACACACACACACCACACACACACGCGCACACACACACACACACACACACACACACACACACACACACACACACACACACACACAGGGCTAAGTGGGGCTTAAGCCCTGGGGCCCTCCTAACTAGGATTGTAGCTTTTGCCAATAAGTTGATAAATTGATAAGAAGATGGTGACTAGTCTGATTTCACTCTTTCTCTCATCTACGTAGTTATTAACTATTTGCTCAACTCAGATCGATAGGATTATTGAGTGTTATGTTTTTGACATTTTGATTAGCATCACCTCATCTAGTTTCTCACAATTGATGTAGCTGAGTTGTCATTGATGAAATGCTGCTATACAAAAGTGTCCATTTGTTGTGTTGTGTTAAGGGTGGGATAGTCAGGATGTAGCATTTGTTTTGTGGTTGCAAATTGGTACATTTCCTAGATGGCCTTAAAATACTGCATGATCATTTTGAGCGGGTGCTTTGAATAGGTGTCACTCCAAGACCTTTAGCTGGTGTTCTTAATCCGGCCCTGCACATACACACACACACACACACACACACACACACACACACACACACACACACACACACACACACACACACACACACACACACACACACACACACATTGCTTACTGTGTTTATAACTGGCACATTTCTGTTTTGGGTTTTAGGTGTGTGTGTGGATTAGTGGGTGATTGACAGGGGCAGATGTCCTGTCACCTTGTCACTTCCCATATGTAGTCTATATTAATATCCTTACTCTTTGTCTGTCTCTCTCTCTTTCAGACACACACACACACACACACACACACACACACACACACACACACACACACAAACACACAAACACACACACATGCTGCATACCCAAGAGTTATGGAGCATATTGACCAATTGTTGTTTAATCTGCCTCTCTGTGCTTTATTATATTTAATTTCTACGTATTCATTGATTGTTAAGAACATCGTTGGCCACAGGCTATTCTATTCAAAGGCTCTATTTTAGGCCACTAGTAATTTGCATAAATTGTGCTCCGGCAGTGAATGTGTACTGGCTACGGAAAAACGAAATAAAGTTTTTTCTAAATATCATCTAATATCATATTGCTATGACGTCACATATTTTAGTAGAGCCCACAGCGCGCCTGCACAAGCATACAGTCCAAACACATATTTTCCAACTCAGAAAGTAACTTATAAGAAGAGGCCAGGAAAGATACTTTCAGGAATAGAGCAGGAAAGTCGAAAGACATTAGTTTCATTTTCACTGTGTGTCATTTCTCTCACTCCCTCTATCCCTTTCACACACACACACACACACACACACACACACACACACACACACACACACACACACAAACACAGATTACAGTAAAGGGACTTGTTGTGTGATGTATTCCTGATTGTTGTCTCAGTGATGTGGCACTCCCTACATTTCCTCTTTGTCATTTCCACACTCAGGAAGGCCACTAGATAACCACCAGCTGAGCTGAAGCACAAATGGGGAGTGTGTTTGATAGCTTGTGTGTGTGTGTGTCTGTGTATCCCTCTGTGTGTGTCTGTGTGTCTGTGTGTCTGTGTATCCCTCTGTGTGTGTGTGAGAGAGATAGAGAGATAAAGAGAAAGAGAGACTGACACAATTAAAATTAAACAAATGTCTTTTCTGACAGAGAGAGGGAGGGAGAAAGGGAAAGACAGACAGGTCTATGTTTGTGTGACTGAAGGAATCTGTCTGCATCGAAGGTTGTTTATATTTCTTGGAGAAAATAAGGAGTGGCTGTGTGTGAGAGTATGTGTGTATATGGGTTTGTGTGTGTATGTCTGTGTGAAAGACATAAGTCAAGAGAGAGACGTCTCTGCTTGAGTCCACCTCTGTGTGTGTTTGTGTGGGTGTGTGTGTGTGTGTGTGTGTGTGTGTGTGTGTGTGTGTGTGTGTGTGTGTGTTATGTAGATGGTGTTTAGGCCATCTGATAGCTTCTTTGGTGTCTAGAGGTCAGTGTCCAGGCTCACACTTCCGTAACTGAAACCTGACAGTTGTCACCAGTACTCTTCTTCATCTCTCCACACATCAATCATACTAGAGAGGAAAAAGGGAAGAAAAGGCTAAAAGGAAAGAAAGGGGGAATGAGAGCAAGTAAAGAGAGAGAGAGAGAGAGAGAGAGAGAGAGAGAGCTCTAGTAAGCGGAGGGTACAAAGAAAAGTGGTCCGATGTTTGTATTTGTGTGAAGTCATAATGACGGTCATGGCAATCAATCTGTCAAGAGTTCTTTCACCCACACCTCTCTATGTATTTATGTGTGTGTGTGTGTGTGTGTGTGTGTGTGTGTGTGTGTGTGTGTGTGTGTGTGTGTGTGTGTGTGTGTGTGATGGGAGAGATCTTTTGTAAGTGTTAGCATACATGTACATAATATGTGTGAGCACTTTTCAATTGTGTGTGTGTGAGTTTTATTGCTACGTGGGTGTTTGAAGCTGTGTGTTTGTGGGTGTGTGCTGTTGGTGCCTTCTGTGTGTGGGTATCTGTTCATGGTTAAGTGCTGGTGAGCTATTTCCTCCCATTTGAATATAAAAGTGATTTATCTCTGGGCTGCCCTGGTCAGGGGCTTCTGAGATCATATCGTGGGGAAGGAGGCAAGGAGTGTGTGTGTGTGTGTGTGTGTGTGTGTGTGTGTGTGTGTGTGTGTGTGTGTGTGTGTGTGTGTGTGTGTGTGTGTGTGTGTGTGTGTGTGTGTGTGTGTGTGTGTGTGTCTGTCTGTGTGTGTGTCTGTGTGTGTGTGTGTGTTTTTTCAGCAATGTGAGGACAGGCTTTCTCTCTTTGTGTAGGACACGTTGCTCTTTCTCACCTACCATCAGTTTCTAGAAAATCCCCTTCTCAAAAACACCCCACCTCACCTCTGCATGAGACATGTAACATTCATATCACACAGAACTAAACATCAAGGGATTCATAGAAACAAAGATCACAGTAACAGATTAGTGCAGAACATTGTTTAAAAATGTCAACACAAGCCATACCTATTCTTGGAGAAACAGATATTGCGCTACATGGCCATATAGATAGAGTTAGAACATGAGATATGACACATGAGATATGCCGGGTTGTTTCGTATGCCTGAACTGGACAAAAGTGAGCATCTCTCAGCGCTCTGCTATCAGTTCTGGGTGCGGTGGGATGACCCATATCTCCCCTAGTGGTGTTGTTATTTCATATCTGGCTTTGGGCTGGGCTGGGCTGGGCTGGGCTGAGGGTGCTGTGCTCTTTTTCATGCTAACAGGCTAAAGTAAACAGTCAGTGACCAAAGTGAGAATGGTTGAGCCAAACAGCAGCTAATGCACTGAAGCATTGCTCATACGTGGCAGGGATCCTGGGGTGTGTTTATTAGAAGCTATAGAGAAAGCCTTTAATCCTCTCCTGCCTTAGAGGATAACATGTGTCAGGGCCTAAATAATGTGAAGCGATTAATGTATTTGGCTTTGTTTGTGTGAGTGTGTGTGTGTAGGTGTGTGTGTGTGTGTGTGTGTGTAGTTATTTGCTGAAAAGTGTAGCACTCGACACATTGTGTATGAGTCTATACATATATATTTGTCTCTGAGAGAGAGAGAGATTCAGCATGTAAAGCTCACTTCAACAAGAGTGTGTGTGTTTTTTTGTGGGGGGGGGGGGGGCCTGTAGCTTTGAATTTCCTTAGGAGTTCATAGTAGTGGTGTGTGTTTGTTTGTGTGCGTGTTTGTGTGCGTGTGTGTGTGTGTGTGTGTGTGTGTATGTGTGTGTGTGTGTGTGTGTGTGTGTGTGTGTGTGTGTGTGTGTGTGTGTATGTGTGTGTGTGTGCGTATCTGTATCTATCTGGAGTTGTTTCATCTGCAGGCTCTTCATTTCCTGTAGAGAATCCTGCTGAGTTTTTGGGGTGGGGGAGATACACTCTGCAAGGGTTCCTGGTGTGATCTCCTGTGTGTGTGTGTGTGTGTGTGTGTGTGTGTGTGTGTGTGTGTGTGTGTGTGTGTGTGTGTGTGTGCCCTCTGATCCTCTAACCTAGATCTTTTGGATGTGCGTAAAGAGATCTTATCTCGCCTCACACACGGGAGGGGGGCAGCTTTTGGCTACGTTGGCTGCATTTAGCCCCAAAACACACAAACACACCCCAGTCCCACTCAGATGAGAGATGATAGCCTCTACAAACAAGCAGTCTGTGGGGGACCCATAATCCCCCACAGATATGCACGGGCTATTTATATCTTTCCGTTTGTTTTTCGTCTCTGCCTCCCCCCCAAATTTTACGTAACCTCGACTGTTTCTCAGATATTACAGGGCCCGAGGTGGACCACCAGCTTATGGGAAGTTTAATTCAAAATGGCCGCTTGTTGGAGGTCAAGATTTATAACTTATTTCTTACACACTTTTATTCAAAATGAGTTAATCAACATGTGTTCTTCCTTGGAGTTGATCATATGACCTTGATGTTGCCATGACACTCCTCTAGTTGTGTTTCAGCGTATCGCTCCATCCACACCGCAAGCCCCTGCAGATACTGGACAAGACAAAAAGGGAAGCTGGGAGAGGGGACTAGTGAATGAGGTGGAGTTTTGTCATTGCTGATGTTCTGTTCTTATGTACCCATGACAAAGATCTCACAAGATCTGACAGTGAAGCCTTATGGCGTTATCCAGAAGAACGGAAATAAATGCACTACACAGGAATAAACCAGGATCATCATCCAGTGGACACAAACATTTTCCTGAAGTGGTTTAGATTGTAAACAAATTCATTCCTATGAATACTGTGCAGGAGCCAGGACATAAAACTTTTCCCATATAAAGAGTGGCAGGGATAATGATTTCCACTGAATACTTATAAACCTTGATACAGCCCTCAGGAGAGAAGCTTTTGGAAGACGGTGTTGCAGCAGTAAAACTGCCTTTCAAAGAACACAGATTTCCCCAAAAGCTGTCTGTGACAAGGTGCAAACTAAAATCAGAAAAAGGTTCCCCGGAGGGCGAACCACTCATAGAAAACCTCAAAGGTTCTTTTGTTTTCCTCGCGCCTCTCTGTCCTTGGACTGTTCAGTGTTTTGGTTCTCCTGCAGCTTGAGGCATCAACGAGTCTCCAGCCCCTGCCCAAACACTCCGACTCTAACACTCAGGGCCTGTTCTGTTATTGCACCGTCTGTACCGTACCACTGCCACGAGATCAAACGGGCACAAGATGAAACGGCAAGATTACTCAACACATTATACTTTCAAAACAACACATTAACACATTCGAGTTTCCACAGGTGACGGTGGCTTTCTGCCTCTATAATGGAGACAACAGGAGTGCGGGAGCTTTAATTGAGGAATGGA
>NC_045172.1:6542208-6544708 GCF_900700415.2 Clupea harengus
TAGAGTAGTTAGAAGTGCCAAGAGTGGAATGATTCAGTCAAGGGGAGAGATCTTATTGTATGAAGATGAGTCATGGAGAGAACTTATGTTTGTGTGTGTGTGTGTGTGTGCTTTGACTGTTATACACACACGTTGCTATGTAAACCTCTAGTCCAACGAACATTTCCCAGATCGTATCAGAGAGACATATTCTCTCATGCTGGTCTAGTGCCATCCAGCATTCTTTGATGATTTGGTGTGTGTGTGTGTGCCTGGGAGAAAGACAGAGATGGACAGACTTTGTGTCTGTGTGTGTGTGTGTCTGTAAGGAATTGATTTTATGACTTTAATCTAACCCTGACCACACATGCACAGGAAACAGTGAGATATACTGCCCATCTTTTCCTGTCTTTGCGTAAATCTCCTGCCCCTTCACCCTGATGGGGCTTTCCTTGCATCCTGTATTATCTTTGATTTAGAAACAATGAAAGATGGGAAACACATACACACACACACACACACACACTTGCTCACACACCCTCACAATAACAATTTATCACTGATGCATCACACAAATCTGTTTTCTTTTACAGAAAAAGGAAAGAGAAGAGCTTGCAGTATGTGTGTGCACAGGGCAGCTGTGTGTGAGAACGCAAACATCCAAATCAGTTGGATTGGACATTAAATGACTTTACCCTGCCAGTTCCCTAGTGCAAAGTCCGTGTTATGTACAATTAAGCCCGTGTGAATAGAGCAGAGAATTCACAGTGAGCAAGTGAGCTTGTTGATAACACCCCTAGCTCTCACGCTGCCTTCACTCACACAATGCTTAAACAAATAATACATACACAGTCACAGTTTTTTTTAGCTTAAACTGCAATACAAAGCACAACCACCTAGCTAGCTAAACTGAACAGCAACACTTTATCACAAATTCAAAAGTTATGCAGTGCAAACTTCCACATACTTGTTCATATTTGTTAGCTAGGTAGCTGGCAAACTAGCAAAAAAATGTTCACAATTGCAAACTTGCTACTGGTAGGCAGCTCCATGTTGTCAGTAATTGTAGCTAGCTTGCAAACCAGTGTTCCGCGAGCTAACTAATGTCTAACCTACTTGTTGAACTGTTTGTTCCACAAGCCAGGAATACACATAAGCATCAGCAACAAGGGTTTGTCTATCTCCTCTGTCACCGTACAATAAACCAGAGTATTTCCAGTACATGAGAACACATCTGACACGGACAATTTCCTGTTGTGTGCTAAATGCCTGAAAGGGCAACTCCGGACTATGTTCAGAGTTCATATCAGAAAACAGCTTGTGTGTGTATGTGTGTGTGTGTGTGTGTGTGTTTCCCCCATACTTCACTTGCAGTGTTCCACATTATCAGCTACTGTCCCAAAGCTCTATCTCTCTCCTGTGTCAGTGTGTTTCTGTAGAATGAACCTGGCTGGTCAGTGAGCTAGACCTGCTGATTAGTGCTGTGTGGTTACAGTAAGATGGCATTACTAATCAGAGAGGGAGGAAGACAAATGATGAAGTAGCATTAGTCCAGAAGCAGACCACTTCACTGGAATTATTGAGAGGACACAGATGTACAGTACAGTAATGAATCTTCACGCAGTAGCATTTCCAGGAGACATCTGTTACCAAGACACACAAAGACCGGAAGACACACACATGGATTTCTGTTTCTGTTTCATTTAAGTGGTTGTGTTCATGTGACTAATTGGTAAGGGTTTGTCTATATACTATATAAACCAACTTGTTTACTGAGCTTTTTGGTATATTACAGGGGAATTTACAAATGTGGGAAGGGTATCAAGGCAGACCCACTTATACAGGAAGCAGAGGATTCAGACTAGTCACTTGGAAATCAACACACACACACACACACACACACACACACACACACACACACACACACACACACACACACACACACACACACACACACAGGCAATTAAATGTAGTGAGTCAGAAGCTGGAGGTGTGCCTACATGTGTCAGAAATAGAGCAGATGGAGGGTGTATATATATATGTGTGTGTGTGTGTATGTGTGTGTGTGTGTGTGTGTGTGTGTTTCTGTTTGAGTGTTGATTTCTAAGTGACTAATCTGAATCCTTTGTGTCTCTGTGTGTGTGTGTGAGTGTTCTTTAAAGTGTGTCATTCCAGAGTCAGTTATATAACTGACAAGTTAAATGTTCTGGTGCCAGTGATGTGCTGAGTTTGATCCCTGTGTTGCGTGCAAAGCCCTGCCACCTCTGGCTGACACACACACACACACACACACACACACACACTCACACACTGCTGACATACACACAATTACTCATCAGATTGCCCTTGTTTTTTCTTATTCTTCCACTCTCTCCCTCTCTTGACCTCTGAGTTATTGAAATGTTCTGTCTGTGCAGACCTGCAAAGTGAGGGGAGAAAGAGAGAGATGAATATTGAATATGTCATGCTGTTAAACAGATCAACAACAGCGTTGTATAACTGCTTAGGTCAACATAGCAAC
>NC_045172.1:6549708-6552208 GCF_900700415.2 Clupea harengus
TGAGATTGGCAGTTATATGCTATGAGTATACTATGTTTTAAGCATTTAATTGTTATTGAACATAAAGTAGATAAACCATCAATAAAGGAACTGTTTTCTATTTCTAGTCTCAAGTCTAAGCTCAGTGTCCAAGCCATTTAAATACAGCTTTTTTTTATTTTAGAAAATGAACAATACTTCCTCTCATTCTGTCATGACATGCTTGATCATTTACACAGCGTCCACAGGGGCCATGCTCAACAGACTCTGATTACGTCTAGAAGTCTCTCCTTCTCCCTTACAGTCTCTCCTTTTCTGCCTGAAAAGTAATCCCATACATTTCCAGGCTAAGTCTGTAATGAAGTTTAAATGGGTGGTTTTCAAGTGTGGTTTTTGTGTGCGCGATAGCCAGCGAGTGTGTATGAGTGTGTGAAAACTGGACGTTGCTGTCCGGAGAGAGAGAGAAAGTGTGTGTGTGTGTGTGTGTGTGTGTGTGTGTGTGTGTAGCAGACACAGCTGTCTAATGCATTAGCTCTGGGACAGGCTCAGGGCCTGTGCGGAGCAGGAAGCTGTGATTAAAGCACTTCCTGTCTGCGGCCTGTTAGATCAAGGAGTTGCGGTATTCAATTTCTCCAGCCGTGGCTCGTTGTGTCTGCACGTGTGTGTGTTTGTGTGTATGTGTGTGTTTGTATGTGTTTGTGTGTGCTTGTGCGTGTGTCTGTGTTGGCCCTTTTCACACTGTGGATAAAAGCTTTAAAATAAAAACATATCCCTGTCCTCACATTTGGCATTACATTTAAATGCCTTTCTTTGCATTTGACTGTTTCCAAATACGAGCCTGTGCATTTACACGGTTTGAGGCCTTCCTCATGGTGAGTCTTTACTTTTACTTTTTATGGATCACACAGCACACACATTCCTCAGTGCTGAACATCACCATTTGGTTCAGACAAATACACACACACACCCACACACACACACATACATACAGCGAAAGGCCCTGCTTGCTCAGTTATGTTGGTCTAGACTTATGACTAACGATGGCTGATCCTGAGTCTGGCTGTTTAAGTCTTAGACAGGCAGAGTATATTTGTGTAAGACGTTTAAGTCTGTGTATGTATATGTGTGTGTGTGTGTGCGTGTGCGTGCGTGTGGGGAGAGGTGTTGACTCATCCGCTGCACATCTGGAGAAGACACGGAACCCCCCAGCGCGTCTTGACATCAGGGACACCTCCCGGGCGGCTCCTCGCGTGTCGACTCTCCCAGGGGGAGGTTCCCGAGCATCTGCCAGACAACACAGAGCCTCCCCCCCCGATGACGACGGTCGTCGCGGCGAAGAGTCACCCCAGACGAGAGGACGTTCCCGACATGGTGGAATTCAACTCTTCTGTCTGTCTCGCTCTCGTCTTCCTATTTTCACCTCCTGCCAGTCTAATGAGTGCCGCTCCTCACAGCTGGGGTTGTCATCCCCCTTTCTTTTCTTCAGAGAAGAGAAAACAGACTGAGCTGACAGAAAGAGAAAAGGAGAACAGGAGAGAGTGATGATTCACGGCCAGGAACCACAGAATCACTGGCTTAAAGACAATCTGGATTTCATGTTCAAAGAGGGAACAGTAAAGCTGGCATGTCTAAAACACAGACGCTAACACACACGCACACACACACACACACACACACACACACACACACACACACACCACACACACACACACTAATACACACCTCCTGCTCTCATTGTGGTAAAATAAGTCAGCCTTAGGCAGTAGTGCATGATGTTCCATACCAGAGAGAGAAAGAGCTGGAGAGACAGATAGAGAGACAGACAGAGAAAGAGAGAGA
Source organism: Clupea harengus (assembly GCF_900700415.2). Lineage (NCBI taxonomy): Eukaryota > Metazoa > Chordata > Actinopteri > Clupeiformes > Clupeidae > Clupea > Clupea harengus. The sequence continues at coordinate 6,551,527 of NC_045172.1, forward strand.
AACAGAGAGAAAGAGAGATTGAGAACTGGGACAGAACAAAAGCACTATTTTTAGGATTTCGATGTGTGTGATTTCTTTCTGCGTGGATATTACATATAGAGGATATAGCATTATACAGTAGAGCTGAGCATCTGTTTTGGGTTATGCTGAGAGAAAGATACGCCAACACACACACACACACATAGAGCACTTTTATCACGAGCCAAAGGCAAGAAGGGTGTTATAGAAGTAGGTGATATCATAGCCAGATTTGGGACAGTATTATTAGAAACCATGTAGGTCAACATAACTCTATGGTCGGTACAAAATGAATCACTGTACAGACATAAGAGATAGTGTGTTTGTGTGTGTGTGTGTGTGTGTGTGTATGTGTTTATGTGTGAGTATGTGTATTTCTCTGTCTCCATCCCTAGAGCTTTATCATGCTAGCATCTACACGCTGTTTGCCTTCCAACAATGATGAGTTCCTGTAAGCGGAAGCACACACAGGCACACACACACACACACACACACACACAGCAGAGGGCCACTGTCCGCAACCAAGTTTAGCCTGTTGTATAACACAGACGTCCTTTTATCACCGTCTTCCATTATTTGACCATTTAAAATTCTCATTCAGATTATAGCTGACATGGCAAAACAGGTAACATAGCAACACAAAATAACAAAACAGGACAATTCT
>NC_045172.1:6557208-6562208 GCF_900700415.2 Clupea harengus
TTTGTGTGGCGACTTCAGTCCCTAATCTAATCCTAGTTTGTTTTTAGGCCAGTGGAACAGAAGCACTGCTGATATATGCTGAGTTTGACTTGTCCTAAACAAGGTGCTACTGCATAATGTTTGAGAGTATGCACACTTTTGTCCACTTCTTAATACCTCATTCCCTCACACACTGAAAGCCATTTATCTGTCGTTATTTTACTGTTATGTGTGTAGAAATGAAGTCCCATCATTAATCTATCCCCCTATTGACATAGTGACGTTAATTATAATCTTCTGACACATCTCAAGTCAGAATTGGATTCATGGATTAATGTGGATGAGTAGAAGAAGATGGAGGGGGTAAAGTCTATGACACACCAGGCTGACTGTTGGCCAATGGCCGTCTGCGAGCATCCGTGGCCCTAGTGTTTGCTGTGTGCTGGTCAGACCCCTGTTGGCAGCTCTTTGGCCGATTGAGCATGTTGAATCGGCGGCAAAGCCTGACGGTGAGAGAGATCACACTGAATGCCTAAGCGAATCAGTGCAACTGGAACTGAGCAGAAAAATTTAAAATCAAAGGTTTCATTTATCTCCAGCTCTTGACACAGGAAAAGCCAATCGCTGTAGTATCCATGATTTCACCCATTTATTCCGGTTTCTCCTTATTTTTCACCTCCGCCTCTTCTTTTCTTCTACCACAACCAAAATACCAAGTGCTGATAATGGCAGTGCCATGTGCAACTTCTTAGAAGTACCTAAACTACCAAACCGTCTGTGGTGAGAGAGAGTGGTGTGATACTGACGCTGCTTTGTCTCCTCTTACGCAGTTGCATAACACACATGCTAGTTGGCCGTTGGCTGCAGTCTTTGCGGTGTGTTGAAGTGCAACTATCTGGCCCAGACACAGATGATGTGGTGCAACGCAACTGGTGGCCTTCGTCAGCGCTAGGTCTCTGATGTCGGTTTGGTGTCTCTCTGGCTTAAGCCCTTTGCCCCATTGACGTCCCTATTTAACTTATAATTATAATAGGAACAGTGGAGTGCCTGTGCAGCTTGGCCCCCAAGTACTGAAGTTTGAAGTAACTCAGCAGCTCGTATATACACACCCTAGCAACTGCCAAGTGTTAAGCTGGTTCCTTAAGCTAGAGATAGCTAGGGTAGCTCATAGCTTGGTTAACCTGGCATTTGCACTTCGTAGCATGCCATTACATACAGTCAGGCGGGAATACACAACACCTGTGGCTTTACTGTTATATGAACTATTGACCTATTATTACCTGATAGGCCTAGATTCATGGGTCCCATATTTGAAAGAGGCTTAATTGGGATCTAATGGCAGGCTCCATTTTTCCTGTTAGCGAGAATAAATCACATTTTTGAACCACCCATATCTTTGGATCCAAAGGTTTATATGGTAATGTTCACAATCAGCGAAAGGAAATCTATGCCATAAAGCAGCGGAGATAGGGTGCGATACAGAGAGTGATATAGGGAGAGAGATAGGAGTCTTTCTGATAGCAAAGCTGGTAATGATTACTCCTCAGTATATATACATATGCTTCAGAGCCTGCAGATGACCCAGATGGTAATGGTGTGATGATACACACCATAGCCAAGCCAGAAACCCCCCATATCTGTGCCATATCTGTGCCATATCTGTGCCATATCCGGGCCATATCCAGGCTATATCCGGGCCATATCCAGGCCATATCTGGGCCAGGGTCTGCGGCTATATCTGGAGTGTCTGGCTGAGTCCTCACTGCTGTGGTCCCCGCTGCAGTCTGATCGCAGCTCTTACGTGTGTTGGAAGAGCAGTACATAATTATATCCAGCTAACTGTGCACTCTGAGCTAATAATAGGGTGTACAGAGTGGTGTGGTGTGTGTGTGTGTGTGTGTGTGTGTGTGTGTGTGTGTGTGTGTGTGTGTGTGTGTGTGTGCGTGCGTGGCAGCTCAGGCAAGAGGGAGATTTTGAAGACTTCTGGATTTCAGTGTGCATGTGTGTGGTGTACTTATCATTAATGCAGAAAGCTTGAGTTTTAAGCCTTCTTGGGGGGGGAGGGGGGGGATGTGTGAGAGAGTGTGGTGAATTTTTCATTATGGCAGATAGTTTGAGCTTTAAAACTGTGTGTGTGTTTGTGCCGTATGTGTGCTGGGTGTGCGGAGTGTATCTCTCCCTTTCTCTCTCCCTCTCCCTGTGCGTGTGTGTGTGTGAGTGATGGTAGGGGTGGGGTCCTCATGACTTAACCCTGTGTGTTTATGTTTCTCTCTACCTGTGCAGATGGGTCCCTCTCCAGTCTAGCTTTGATGTGGTCAAATGAGAGGGGGCACAGAGAGAGAGGGAAGAAAAGGAAAAAAAGAGAGAGGTAGGTGGAGAAAGAAAGGGATAAGAGGGGGAAGGTGAAACCCAATCTCTCAGCAAAGCCAAACCTTCATGCCATCATGAAGGCACTCAACTGTGGAACATTCATTGGCTTGCAGTCACACGCACACACATATACACACACCTCTAGTCAAAATACACACTACCACCTAGGTGGTCAAGGAAGGATATGTGTGTGTGTGTGTGCGTGTGCGTGTGTGTGTGTGTGTGAGAGTGTGTGTGAGCGTGCGTGTGTCATGTCTGATTTTCTCCAGACAGACCAAAGGAACGCAACTGCAGCCAGCAGCCTGCTGAACTAACCTTGGCCTCCTGAGCTACTGCAGCAGACCAGACTTCTGTGTGTGTGTGTGTGTGTGTGCGTGCGTGTGTGTCTGTCTGTGTCCTTAAGGCAGTGCACATGTATAAGACAGAGAGTTAGTGTGTGTGTGAGAGAGACAGTATGCATAAGAGAGAGAAAGAGAGAAAGCGAGAGAGAGAGAGAGAGAGAGAGAGAGAGAGAGGGAGAGAGGGAGAGCGTGTTTTTGTGTGTATATTTTAATGTATGTGGGAGTAATGAGTTTCCAATATGTGGATGTGTGTGTATAGGTGTGTTTTTGACTGACACATCTTTGGCCATGTTTGTGGATCTCACATTGCAGACTGTGTGAGGCTTGTTTGAGCTTTTGTGCAGAGGCGTACGTGGTTCTTCTATTATATGTCAGAGAGAAAGTGCACAGTCATGTAAGAATCATTTCGCTCCCTGCACACAAAGAACAGTTCTCTCTAGATCTGTGTTACACAAGCCACAACCACTCACTGTACTTTCTCATTCTCATTTCTCAGCGCACTTTCTAAACACACATACACACACACACAAACACACACACACACTATCTCTCTCTCACACACACACGCACACTGTCCGTCTGTACCTCACGTGAATCCAAAAGCTTTTTCCCATTGGCTTGTGAGCGGAGGGCAGTTCCTTGGACTTCTTGAAGGCCACGACTAAGACCTCGTCTCTCTCTTTCTCTTTCTTTTTCTCTCTCTCTCTTTCACTTAGACTATCAGGTTTCATTATTCCAGACAAAGTATAGTCCAAGAGCCACAATGCTCTTTCCAACCAGCATCAGCAGTTCTCTCTCTGTCTATAAACTTCTTTATGTCAGTCACTCAATGTCTGTGGGTATGTGGATTTATAACTTTCTTTAGTTTCTTTCTGTCCTTCTGTCTATAACCATCTTTGCATTTGTTTATTTTTCTCCTGTCAATTACTGTATATCCATACCCCCCCCCCCCCCCCCCCTCATAATCTTGAGTGGCTGTGATATTTAGTATGTTTGTGTCTAGGTGGCTGTGATATTTAGTATGTTTGTGTCTAGGTGGCTGTGCTGATGACCTTCTCAGCTTGTCTACTTATTCGATGTGTGTTCCTGTTCCTGTAACTGAGTTGGCGGGGTCATCAGCAGGTTGTGTGTGTGTGTGTGTGTGTGTGTGTGTGTGTGTGTGTGTGAGATAAGGATACGCACCTGGATGTCTGCTGAAGCTGAATCTGTTGTTAGGTTGCAGCAGCTGCAGCCTCTTTTGTTTGGTCTCCAGTTGTGGTGGTTTTCTGGTGACTTGCTGAGTTTGCTGTCTTTTGTTTTGTTTTGTTTTGAATTTGCTTAGTCTTGGTTATAATTTGTCTTTTCATTGAAATCTTTTCAAATCTTATTTGAATGAAATAAAATAAAATGAGACTATCCACTGTCTCTCTGTTATGGCCTCTTCCACGTAGGTCAGAACACAGTGTATTGCAAGTGTGTGTGGTGTGTGTGTGTGTGTGTGTGTGTGTGTGTGTGTGCATGCCAAGATGCCAAAATCTTTTTCAGAATTAAAGGGTGTTCCCTTGACTGTCTTCTGACCCTGAACTTTGAAAGGTTCTGTTGTTATGGTGAGGTTGTGACCTGTGTGTGTGTGTGTGTGTGTGTGTGTGTGTGTGTATGACACACTTTCCTGTTCCCTGTCCAAGGACACCTGCAGGCAATAGGTGTGGTAATGAATGTGTTCGGCACAGGCAATTAAGTCAGATTCAGTCCTGACACGCACCAGTATCCAAAATACACACCACCACTCCCACATTTATTCACACACACACAATAGTGCCGCAGTTTGACCAGTAAATCAACATGCAGAAATAATAGTTTGATCTGAGCGATGACGTCAGTGAAGATTACCTGGACCATGAATGTCCCCCTCCCCCATACACACACTCACACTCACAGTCACACACACACACAGACACACACACACACAAACACACACACACACACACATTACCTGTACAGTACTAATGTTTGACATACAAAATTACAATACTACTGCATGTGAAAAACAACTCTTACTTGAGTGTGTCCTCGTCGGTATGTGCACGTCAGTGTGTGTGTGTGTGTGTGTGTGTGTGTGTGTGTGTGTGTGTGTGTGTGTGTGTGTGTGTGTGTATGTGTACTCTCTGGTTGTGCAATGGACTGGCAAGTTGGCGGCTTATCTGATTGAGGTTCCATTGCGCCATAGCATCCCTAACTCCCACCTTTCTCTCAGAGATTCTCTCACTCCCTTTGTGTGCAAGTGAAGCATAACAACTTAGGTACCTCCCAAAGACCAAGTGGTGAAGAGAA
>NC_045172.1:6569708-6574708 GCF_900700415.2 Clupea harengus
CACACACACATACACTCACACACACACACCACACGCACACGCACACGCACACACACTAACACGCTCACAACCCTGTCTCTATCAGGGGTTGGCTCTGAAGCAACAGCAATTACACTCCAATTAAACGATCACAGAGGTCAATGTGAGACGTGCAAACACACATGCACTCACACCTATCAGCACACGCACGCACACACACATGAACACGCATCATACAACCACCTATTCACAAACCTACCAGTCATAATACCATTTAAATAACCATTATTAAAGACTATGAATCACTGTCAGGTAGTCATTTCAGGCTTAGCCACTGGGACATCGTGTCCATTTTCAACTGTTTTGATACCAGAACAAGTGGGATGTATGAAACAAAAGACTAGACCCATTTTCACTGTATTCCAGTGCTGTTCTTGTGTTAAAGGTTGTTACCTAATTGTAGACTGTATGCTACAACAACAACAACAACAACAACGGGGAAAAAACATATTCACTTTGTTCTGGCCTGGACTGTGATAACATAAAAAGTCTTTCTGTACTCTAGCTCTGGCACTGGATAAACAGTTACAAACGGATACTTGCACTGACCACTTTCAGAGACCACCTGAGGATTCACATCCCTCGAGCACTCTGACCAACCACCCCCATATGTCATGAGCTCAGGAGATCCTCTGTTTTTTACTCCTGCCCTCATAGCCGTTGGCTTTGTCTCAGTCTGAGGAGTTCATTGACAGAATCATGGAGGCCAAGTGCTGTGCGGTGTTTCGTACCTCCAGAAGGATTCTCAGCAGTGAGGCACTGCAAGCGATGGCTCAGATTGTCCCATTAGGGATCCCCTACAACCTTGTGTCACGCTGAAGAGATAACATGAGGAAGCAGTAGTGATTTCATCTCTCTTTCTTCTTACTCTCTTACACACACACATGCAGGCACACACACACACACACACACACACACACACACACACACACACACACACACACACACACCACACACACACACACACACACACACACAAGATGTTTTTGTCATGATGTTTGGGTCCCATAACGCTAACAATGTCAGCATATTCGACATGATCTGCAAAGCTACACACACACATACACACACACACACACACACACATACAGGGTCTGGCATAAGCTGTTATTGTCTTGCAGAGTGCTGTGACTTTTTGGGTACAGGGTGTGTCGTGCTTTATGGCTCTGTTTGGTCTCTGACACACCCCTTCATCTTACTGACACACTGACTGCTACAAGCTGTAGACACCGAGAGTTCTTGCATAAGTGATGGATTCACACCACACACACACACGCACACACACAAAGAAAAACACACACACTCACACACCAGATGTGAAGGCATGCATGAGCAAATACCAGGAAAGAACACTTTGATAACTTCTTGATGCCAGGTTATTCTTGATCATTTACAACCTGTCATTTGTGTGTGTGTGCGTGTGTGTGAGTGTCTGCTGTCAGTGTGTTATTAAAAGGAGACTAATGCATGGCTTTGATGGTACAGGGAGAGAAAATGTCTGACCTGAGGCACAGGTTGTTCTAGCTGTTAAAAGTTTCCGTGTGCATGTGTAAGCGTGTGTGTGTGTGTGTGTGTTTGTAAGCATAAGTGCATGTGTCTGTGCTTGTTATATCTAGCTAGAGTTCAATGGAGGTTCAGCATTTTGCCTTCTCCTTTAACCTAACAGGATTGTGGGTAACCTCAGGACTTTGTGTCAGATTCTCATTTGTGGCCAGTCATCCAAAAATGTGTGTGATGTGTCCACATGAAAGAGATGTTATGAAACCTGATCGACTTCTGGGCGTGAGAGAGAGAGAGAGAGAGAGAGAGAGAGAGAGAGTGTGTGAGAGAGAGGGAGAGAGACGGAGAGAGATAACATTTTTGGCCATTTCAAAGGCACCTGTGGTCGGTATGCTTTTATGAAAAGAACACTATGAGCTCACCAAGAAAACCGCTGGCTTCTGTCATCTCAGTAGGGTGTGCTACAACTATGGAATTAAATGATTATTATAAATCCCAACACACACAAACACATACCAAGAAAGGCTGATCAGGTTTCGTAAGAAGACAGCCACAAAAAAAGGAAGATTTGTAGACAACATATCCTTGCAGGCCAATGGAATGTGAAAGCCACTCATTTTTCACTATTTTCACTCAGGTTTTTCCCTTTGGCTCTTTGTGAGGGGGGAGAGAGAAAAGCGAAAGAGAGAGAGAGGGGAAGAGAAAGAGAGAGAAAGAGGGAGAAAGAGAGAGAGAAAGAGAGGGGGAGAGAAAGAGGGAGATAGAAAGAGAGAGAGAGAGAGATAGAGAAAGAGATGCTAAGTTCACTCTTTTCAAGGGAGCAGGAAGCGGGGACTCCCCCTAACAGACGTATGGTGGGGTCATTAAGCAGCCATGCATCACATTCATCTGTTCTGAGTTCTGAGTGGCCTACGTGCATTTGCTCAGTGGGCAGCTCCCTACGTCTCTCCGTCTGTCTGTCTGTCCGTCTGTCCGTCGCTCTACCACACACTGGAAATCAGATGCAGACCGTGTTTGCACCTGGGTTGCGTCAGAAGGCTGATCAGACGCAACCCAAAAGTGTGAGCACAGCTTTGTGGTTTGTCACGGCTGGAGTGGTAAAAATAGGAGTTGTGGTGATTTGTTTTGATCCTTTTGTTCCAATGTTCCATGATAGCTTTTCCACTCTTATCCACTTCATTTGAAGTTGGCTGCAATTGTCTGACGCGTGTTGTACTGAAAATATAAATGCATTATTGTTGTTCCTCCTGATGGATTTATTTGCAAAACAGAATAAACATAACCTGGAAAAGTAAATTATAATTTTTAGTTCAATTTAAAGTTTTGAATGTTCCACAGGTCAAGTCTTGTGCGAACACGGTCAATGACTGTTTCCGCTCACACCTGTGTACTCCCCCTTGGCCTGCGTCCCCGCACCATCTTAAATAGAATGTATTCTCCTTGGCCTGTGACACTGAACCATATTAAATAGAGTTTATTCTCCTTGGCCTGTGACACTGCACCATCTTTAATAGAGTTTATTCTCCTTGGCCTGTGACACTGAACCATATTAAATAGAGTTTATTCTCATTGGCCTGTGACACTGCACCATCTTTAATAGAATGTATTCTCCTTGGCCTGTGACACTGCACCATCTTTAATAGAATGTATTCTCCTTGGCCTGTGACACTGCACCATCTTAAATAGAATGTATTCCCGCTTCTCCTGCAGATGGACACAATACATGCAATAATGAGTGCACACTAAATAATAAGCAACAAATGAGGGATACATTCCATTATAATTTCTACTAAAATGTAGAACAGAATAATTACATTTCATAAGATCTTTTAGAAGCACTTATTAGAAACCAACATAAATGAATGTCTCCTACACACCGGCCACTGATTGCAGATCAGCAGGCTTGATGTGAGAAGCAGCAAAACAAAGGGCCGGTTCAGTGGAAAGCATTGGCACTGAGGAATATCCCTCTTTAAAGGAGGGGAACCTTTTAGCTACGGTGCCCCCCTCTACCCAGCCCTCCAAACAGAGGTCTAATGACTGCAGCTGGTTCAGCAGTTAATGTTGCCTGAGTTGAGTTTTGTCTGGAGTATGTGAGTGTGTGTGTACTGGAGATTTCTCTTCCCCTCTCTCGGCATCTGGTTTTGATCGTCTGGCGCTCCGGTTGCAACCGGTATGCGAGACTGCCACCGGACCATCACAGGCTTTACACCTGTCCACCTTCACCTCCACTCCTCCTCTCGTCCACCGGTTCATTCTCTCGTTCCGCTAATCCTTCAAGCCAGAGGCCAGGGTTTGGGGTCAACAGAGTTTCTGACCCCTTAGTTACGGACACACAAAACAGTGAGTTTAGTCTTTAACTGCACTGAAATGTGACGTACACAAACACATGCACACACACACGCGCACACACACACACACGCACATGCACACACACACACTGCTCCTTTGTCCTCAACCACACACTTGCCAACTCAAACCCTTCAGACACACACATGGGCAGATCATTGTACCCCTCTGGATAACAGTGCTGTGGCTCCTCCTAGAGGCCAAAAGCAGGTATAGGTGAATGCAACAAGTGGGCCACACCCGGTCAAGAGGAGCCTTAAATATGCATCCAACCCCCCCTCAGGACAGGAAGGGTAATGCACCATCACACTTACACACTCTTGCCTCACAAAGTATAAAAACAGACACAGCATATACATCCAGGTAGTCTATACAGCACCCAGATATTTATTTGGCTAAAATAACCATAAATTAACATCAAGAAATGCAATCCATTCAGTATAATTTAACAGACATTTACAATTACAGTATAATATGTACCTTATTGTTTTTGCATGAACCATCTTTTAATAGCATCTCGATGTATTGCTTTTGGTAGAAAGATGTTGAATAACACCCTTGATGGCACTATTGTGGCTTTGTGTGTGTGTGTGTGTGTGTGTGTGTCTGGTCACCTGGCACACATATAAGACTGTGTGTGTGTGTGTGTGTGTGTGTGTGTGTGTGTGTGTGTGTGTGTGTGTCTGGTCACCTGGCAAACATATAAGACTGTGTGTGTGTGTGTGTGTGTGTGTGTGTGTGTGTGTGTGTGTGTGTGTGTGTCTGGTCACCTGGCAAACATATAAGACTGTGTGTGTGTGTGTGTGTGTGTGTGTGTCTGGTCACCTGGCAAACATATAAGACTGTGTGTGTGTGTGTGTGTGTGTGTGTGTGTGTGTGTGTGTGTGTCTGGTCACCTGGCACACATATAAGACTGCGTGTGTGTGTGTGTGTCTGGTCACCTGGCACACATATAAGACTGCTCGCCCCTGCCACTGACAGAGCTCCACCTGAAGCTGAGTCAGAATGTTTGGAGTGTTTGGGATGCTTCTGTCCTGGAATGCTGGATTCCAGATACCAACACTCCCAGCTTCATGCTATCCCCCCTCACCCCCAACCTTCCCAAACATCCT
>NC_045172.1:6579708-6609708 GCF_900700415.2 Clupea harengus
TCTGCTTTGGATGAAACTCTGCTGACACAAGTGAGTGTGTGGGTTAGGGTTAGGGTTAGGGTGTGTGTGTGTGTGTGTGTGTGTGTGTGAGTGTGTTTGTGTGTGTGAGAGTGTTGTGGCCAGTCAGTCATAGCAGAGATAATTCAAAATGAGTTGGCACAGGTTGAGCTGGGGCAAGACCTTCAGAGCTTTGGTGCCCAAGATTCTCCTCACACGGATCCTACATATCTGCTGCAGAGATAAAGGGCAGTCTGAAACACACACACACACACACACACAACACACAACACACAACACACACACACACTTACTCGCAGGTATAAGCTATACACATATCCAATATGCTCAAAAATGTGTGCAAGCTACAGCCTTCAATATTGAATTGTGTTACATGCTCATACACTGTAACCTGCAAGTTATATAATTGAAGTTGTATTCCGGTATATAAGTTGCAAGGTGAAGAGAACTCACTGTGGTAGTGAAGCAGACTCACACGTGCCTGGGACTCTAGTGATGTGTAGTCCAGCGGCCTCTTGTTCATGTTGTCGCTGGCGTTGATGTCACCCCCGAACTCCACCAGCAGCTCGATGAGGTCAGCAGATCCGACCTGGGCGGCGTGGTGCAGCGCCGTGTTGTGGAAATTGATGGCATTCACCTTGGCTCCTAGGAGACGGAGGCCGGAGATGCAAAGAATAATGATATAGAGGTCAAATCAGTAACATGAGTTGGAGTGGTTACATGGTAGGCAATTATTAGGTTGATACAGAAAACACAGGCCCTGGTAACACATGTGGTAGCTCTTGTCCAATTTGCCCTCCAGACACCTTTCCTCTTTCTCTCTCTCTCACACACACACACACTCACACACACACACACACACGCACACACACACGCACACAAAGAGACACACATATGAACGCACACAACCACAGAAGACAGGGAACACACACACACGCACACACACACAGAGGGGATATTTGGATGCCAACTCAAAAACACAGGAAGTGACATAGCTGCAAAACACATACATAGTCATGGATTTAGGTTCCTGTCTCCCCCCTCACCTGCGTTGAGCATCTCACGTGCACACTGTGTGTGTCCCTTGGCACAGGCTACGTGCAGCGGCGTACCCGTGTGGACATCATACCTCTCCAGCAGCGCTCCTTTAGAGATCAGCAACTTTACACACTCAGAGTTCCCTATAGCCACAGAGACTTTGGTCAGTAACTCAAGGATCTTAGACACACACATGCCGTGTGTGTGTGTGTGTGTGTGTGTGTGTGTGTGTGTGTGTGTGTGTGTGTGTGTGTGTGTGTGTGTGTGTGTGTGTGTGTGTGTGTGTGTGACGAAGCCACAATGACAAGAAAGGTGAGGGAGATACACCAACAACCACCTTGTGAGTGAGTGAGAGAGAATAAAAGCAGTGAGGATTCACACACAGACACACACACACACACACCTCTGCTGCAGGCCTCGTGCAGGGGTGTAGCAGTGTTGGCGGTGAGAGTCGGGTTGATCTGAGCTCCATGCTCCAGCAACAGACTCACACACATCAGGCTGCCAGCTGCACACGCGTGACACAGAGCCGTACTGCCATGGATGTTCCTCACTTCCACCTGTCACACACACACAGGTTTACACTCATGTTTTCCTTCCTACACTCAGTGTACACTTCTACAATCTGCATACAATGTTGTTATTACATCACCAAGTATATCAGTCGTTTTTGTGACATGAAAGACATGTTTGTATCCTGTATACAGTGTGACGTGTTAGGTGATAGGGACCTGACTCCGCTCATCTCACCTGCGCGCCAGCCTGTAGCAGCAGACGTACGCAGTTTGAGTTCCCATACCAGCACGCATCGTGAAGAGGCGTGGTGTTGTCCACCGTCACGATGTTAATGGGGCATCCACGGTCAATCAACTGTTTCAGCAGCACCGGGCGACCCAGGGATGCCGCCTCGTGCATGGGAGTGCGGTCTGCCCAGACCCCTGTGTGCACGTTGGAAGTTTTTTTTTATTTACGTCCGAATACACGCATCAGTGTATACAGCAGGGGTCTCAAACTCCCGGCCCGCCAAGGGATTTCATCCGGCCCACCGACTCCTCAGAATGTTGCAAAAAGTTCCAATGCTTTGAATGGGCCACCCCAACGTTTACCGCTGTCATTGGCAATGGGTTTTGCGCTTCTAGTTAACATTTTTTATATCATTCCGCAAGTATTCCAGTTATTTAACGTAACGGAAACCATAGACATATATACATCTACTGTATATATAATGTATTGCATCAATGGACCATCTCCTATTTGTATGTCTATGGCGGAAAACGGAAATGAAGTCAGCAAGTAATGGGTTGCTGAAACACCTACAACTTTAAACCGAATAATAAGCGGGATAAGTATCCAGTATATATAAAATATATCTAGCTGTGTGTCAAAGGCAAAAGTTTCTTTGCGTATTCTGTGGCTCTGGACGCGATCATTGACATAAATGATAATACTCAGCTCGCGATTTTTGTCTGCGGTGCTAAGAACCAGTTTTAAGTGACAGAATAATTACTTTGTGTAAAACAATGCAAGGCCATACAACATTTAAGGATGTATTTGAGCAACTGTGTGACGCAATTGAGCATGCTGGTCTGTCATGAAAGTCGCTCTGAGGAATAACAACAGACGGTGCACCATCAATGATAAGCATACAGTAAACTATTAATTTTAGATCACTATAGATGGAAAGATGCTGTATTTTGACAGACAAATGAAATTATACACTTGAATATTTATTGTATACATTTATTTTATTTTATAAAATAATTCAGATTTTTGCTGAAACTTTATTCAGTATTCTGCTTTTGTTTTGTTTTGTTTGCAGCCTTGTTACCAACTATACAAAAGTGGTGCAGTACAGCATTTGCTTTGAAACGTGCATGTATGAAGGGAAAATATATGTAGTTGTCGATGAAGACATTATCCCACTATTACTGCTGTATATGTACTCATGGGCTGTCAATAAGACAAAGTGATCCAAAAATGCAACTATAACAAACACCTTTATCCAAAGAGCATCTTGCATTGCCCAGGAATTGAAACCAATGTCAGCTACTTGTTATTAAACACTAACCATTGTACCACTGATCACAGAGTGGTATTTACAGTATTGTGATAGGCAAGCCAAAAGATAAAAAAAATCTGTTGCCCCACTGAACAGACCGGACGCTCATCGGCCCCCGGGTAATTAGAGTTTGAGACCCCTGGTATACAGAGAGCCTATTTTGAGCATACGAACTATTAAAACTGTGAAGTAAGCGATTCAACCGTCGTGCGTTATCTACTCTAAGTTAGTGTACCCTATCTATAAAAAACCACCACATTTTTTCTCACCCAAGTAACGTTAGCCTCTGTGCACTCCAGCGTGGTTGCAGTATGCTATTAATATATATATATATATATACACACTGACAAAACACAATTCAGTTGGCTGTCACTTTCCAGTGACGAAGTTTACGTTAGTCGCCTTCACAAATGCTGTTGGGATAAGCAACATTTTGCTCCGATTGCTCACCGAGATCCATCATGATGTTTCTTCTCGCCGCAGTTACATCCATAAATGTCTGTATAGAGTGACGTTTAACGCCACAGATAAACTGAAGTATCACTTGTTTACAAGCGCCGGTAGAGGCCTTACAATTTATGTTGTGACGCCGAGATTGGACATCACTGATTGGACAGATTACAAGACGTGACAGGATTCTGGGAAAATGAGTTTGTTTTAAGCGGACTGAAGCCCTCGGTATAGTCTCATGTTGGATGTTCACATGAGCAAAGGTTAGTTTGATTTAGCATGGTTAGCTGGGAATTGATATTTGATATATTTTACATTTCTAGTCTCATTAACTTCCCTCAACTCAGCTGTCATGAGACAATCCTAAAAATAATATGACTATTGGCTTCTTGAAAAGTAATCAGTCATAAAATATATAGTTAATGTCTAACATTTATTCATTCTGAACAGTGGTCATAAGGAAAAAATCCATTGAACACATCAGCAACATTATCCTTGCTGTCCATATTAATTTAGAAGTCCACTCACACACACAGAGACAGATGAAACTCGAGAAACATCCAAGATTTTTTTCCCACAAGTTCATGTTTATTTAGCAGTACAGAAATCATTTGAGCCCTGTAAGTACAACATTGAGCTTTTTAACGGTTCTCTTAAAAACACTAAATGCCTCCCCACAGGGCTCCTGTCAAGTCAATACTGCAGGCGACGTTTGGTCCTTTCTAAACACAACACAGATATTACAGCACAACTCAGCCACCACATCTGCCCCCATGCCCCCCCCCTCCCCCCTTCAAACTTCTGTTTGGGTGTCTAGGAAGAGAGTACACTCTGGCAGTACACACACACACACACACACACACACACACACACACACACCAAACTGTGCAAGCTGTGTAAGTGCTTGTTTGCAGCTCTGTCCAATGACAAGGTTTTGCCTCTGTGGAAGCGAGCTGCGGAGGCAGAAAGCGAGGTGTCAATCAAACTCGAAATGCGACAGAGCTCTGGCGACAGCTTTTCGGGGTTGCTGCGATAACATGATGCAAGCAGTTTTTAAGTAGCTGTGACTGGCTGTTTTGATTCGTCCTCTAAATCAATGGGCAAACTGCAACGGACCGCCTCACAACCCTGCAATGGTTGCTGCAGTGTGTTATTTCTGATTGGTAACTGAATGTAGAACTGTATGCCGAACAAGATTCAAATCAGAGAATTCAGTGATTTTTTTATTTTTTTTTTAAACGGGGTTCAGGGGTGACATTCATGACATCCTGAAGCGAGAAGAGAAAGCGCGGAACTAACATTACCTCTACAACAGGCACGCACACACACACACACACACACACACACACACACACAAACACACGTCACACAGACGCACATCAACTCACAGTTCACCATAAGCGGGGGGGCATATTCAGTTTTTGCAGACCGTCTCCTCTCTCTCCTTTACAAACCAATGACACAGACCCTTCTCTCTCTCTCTCTCTCTCTCTCTCTCTCTACCTCCCTCTCTTTGCCACTGTGAGTGTATAAGTACTGGTAGGTGTGGTCATAAGACTTGATAATACCGCTGGTTATTTGGCATCAGAGAGAGAGAGCGAGCCAGAAAGACAAAGAGAGAGCGAGCTTTTTCCCCCCCAAACATTATCCCATCATTCCAGATCAGTGCTCTCTCCCCCTGATTGGAAATAATCTGATGTCACCCAACCCTCTCCCAAAGCAGAATGCTAAATTTGTAACTGAGTATCTGAAACTTTTTTATAAGGGCAAAAAGAGAGAATAAAAAAAAAATACTCTGGATCATTAGCTAGCCCATTTCTTTTGGTTGGTTGTCGGTTTGTTTTGTTTACATTTGTTTTTTTATTTCTGTTGCATTATTTTTTTAACTGGAGATTATAACGCCTCGTTTGGGCAATCTGGCCCGCTAGCTCCCCCTACTGGTCAGCGGCATCGCCGAAGATGTCGTTCTGCTTGCGCTCCATTTCAGCAAAGTCAAATTCCGTGCCCGTCATGCGCCGGTAGATGTCCTTGATGTCGTCACAGGTGGTCTCAAAGTGGGTGGTGGCGTCGTAGGTGCGCGAGATGAAGACCTACCGGCCAAGGAGTAGTTAGGGCGTGTTTAGTGAGGAGATCACACACATAGTCCACAATTTCAAAATGGGAAATTTCCAAGTTATCATGTTCAAGGAAATTTTAAACAGGACACCAACAACCTGCCCCCATCCTTTCTCTCTCACACATACAGACAAATCTCACCCATTTGTTTTAAACCAATTACGATTAGTTACATCACAACCACAGAAAGTTAGACAGGGTTCTCTTTTTCTTAATTTCTTTTTCTCTCACTCACACACACACACACACACACACACACACACACACACACACACACACACACACACACACACACACACACACACACACACACACACACACACACACACACACACACACAGTTCTTAGGCATCTCACCTGGCTATCAGTTCCCATATCAGTTGGTTCATGCAGGTCACTGATGCTCACAAACCTATGAAGCAAACAACACATCAATTTCATGATACACACAGAGTAGATTAAGTACACTAGTGTAAAAAACATTGAATATAAAGCATTAACAGTGTACAGAACACTGCACACAGTATATCAGTGTACAATACATAGTAGTCTCACACACACACACAAACACAGTACGAACACACACCAACAATCAGCCTAACACACACACACAGACGCACACACAGCCCTTACTTTTGCTCAATGGGCTCCAGGAGGTCCAGTGCAGGTTTGACCTCCTTCTCAGGGTCGTTGGTCTCCACTGTGGTGCTGATGATGGCCACGTACTTGCCCTGCGCTGCCACGTTGTGTGCGTACGAGATCATACACACATAGATGTCTGCAGGGAGACACGCGAGAGAGGTTACACACCAAGAGAAATCTGTGTGTGTGTGTGTGTGTGTGTGTGTGTGTGTGTGTGTGTGTGTGTGTGTGTGTGTGTGTGTGTGTGTGCGCGCGCGTGTGCGTTTGTGTGTGTGTGAGTGAGTGAGTGAATGAGGGTGCCAGGCTTATGAAGGAGGTAATTTCCTGAAGCCCCATACCGTGTTTCCTGTTGACCTGGTTCTGGGGGATGATGATCTGGCAGGAGTTGGCGTCGCTGGTGTTCTTGATGGGGTGGTTCATGATGCAGATGAGTCGAATCACCTGGCCCACCTTTTTGGCCCGCTCCATTAAGTAGCTGGGGTCACAGATCAGCTGCTTACAGCGAGCAATCTGAGGAGTGCACGCATACACATTCACACACACACACACACACACACACACACACACACACACTTAATTGAAGTGTGATTAAATGGGCTTCTTATGAGCTCACATACTCTTGTAAACAGATGCTTCAGATGAGGGGTGTCTGTCTGTATCTGTGTGTGTGTGTGTGTGTGTGTGTGTGTGTGTGTGTGTGTGTGTGTATGTGCGCGCTCACCTCTCCCTCGGATTTCACGCCGACCACCTTTCCGTTCTCCACAACGATCTCCTCTATGGGCTTGTTCAACATGTAGGTTCCTCCATAGATGGCACTTAGTCTGAGAGAGAGAGTACACAGACAGACAGACAGAAGAGAAGGAAGGGACTTAGCTTAGCCCTGGACAGAACAGGGTTGTAAATAGGAAGAGACCATGTTTTGCTTGCACATGTGCGTTGCAAATGAGTGAATGTGTGTGTGTGTGAATAAAACCACTTGCTGTTAATGAGCATGAATTAATGAGAATAGCTAAAGCTCTACCTGCTTGTGTGTGTGTGTGTGTGTGTGTGTGTGTGAGTGAGTGAGTGAGCATTCATATGTTTGTTTGTGTGTGTGTGAGAGTGAGCATTCATATGTATGTATGTGTGAGTGAGTGAGCATTCATATGTTTGCATGTGAGTGTGTGGGTAGCTGTGTGTATGTTTGATAGAGAGATAGACAGAGTGTGTGTGTGTGTCTGTATGTGTGTGTAGTTACCTGGCGAAACCCTGGGGCAGCTCTCCGAGGCCATACAGGGGGTACAGGTAGGGACTCTTTCCATAGCGCGCCAGAGACTCGCTGTACAGCTTGATCCTGTGGATGGTGTCAACGCACGGCAGGTCCAGGTATCTGAGCAGAGAAGAAGACACAAAACATACCATTACACCCAGTGCTTCTGGAACACTCTGGAACTGGCACACTCTAACTCTACTAGTACACTTTCAAGCCTGAGGATCTCTTGAGGATTTTCTATAGCGTTCAGTTTCCCTTATGCCAACTGTACTTTGGTCACGAGGGACACATGATTTGCTGTATAAACTATAATGCACATAAAATTGAGGCTTAAAACACAAAAACAAATTGATTTGGGAAAAGAGTGGACTGTTATTGCCCTGACAGAACTGGCAATTGTTTTGGGTAGAGATCAGAGTTTGCGTTAGCTGGTCGTTAAAATTGATTGTCCAGTTATAATTCTCATACAAAACATAAAATGTCTCCTTAAACAGAACATTTGTGTTTTAACCAAAGCAAATTAATCAATAATGGATATATATCTTATTGTTATTATCTTATTGTATTGATTCATGTGAGTCACAGATCCAATCGCTATTCATGTTTGTAACAGTAAGTGAAACATGTGCTGGTAAGCTTCAAATTTGTTTGGTGAAATAAATTCTTTCCGGACACCGTGCTGGCAAGAAAAAATATCTTAGTGGAAACCCTGGTAGATATGAGTTGTATATTACTAAATAAACAAGTAACGGCAAATTTGAGATATGTCATTGAGTTCAGTGTGTGTGTGTGTGTGTGTGTGTGTGTGTGTGTGTGTGAGAGAGATATCAAGGGCCAAGATACAAATCTGTGGATATGTGAGTGAGTACACACACGTCTCATTAAGACTATTCAGAAAAAAGTGAGTAAAGACATGCTTGTATGTACAGAGTTACCGTTTGGATGCCAGTCAGACATCAGCAAAATAACATGTGTGTGTGTGTGTGTGTGTGTGTGTGTGTGTGTGTGTGTGTGTGAGAGAAAAACTCACTCGTCTGTGCGGTAGAGAGCAAGGGCATGGCCAGTGAAGTCCACTACATCTTGGCCCAGGTCAAACTTCTTGTAAACATCACGCATGGTGGACTTTTTGGGGTCGACACCTTCCATGGTCTTGGGGTCATTCTCATCAAAGTTGGCCACGTAGACGAGGAACTTCCGGAACCGCCTCTTCTCAAAGAGACCCATTAGACCTGCAGGAGAACAAACAGCTTGGGACTCTGGTAGCTGCTGGCATGTTCTAGAAGCTGACTCGTCGTGCAAACAGCAGAATATCATCAATGGTGAAATTTTGTCTCTGCACAAATCTTAGACCTCTAACCTCTAATCTGGTTCATTTTCAGTGCACTGTCCATGGTCACACTAATACAGCTATACGCATTCAATAGTTATGGCTAAATGTGTCACAAAATACAAGTATACAGAAAGAAAAACACATTCATTTATTTTCAAGAGGAAGAAAATCACCACCATGTAAACGATTTTGAAAAATTATGTTGATGAAAAAATTTAAGAATTCTGATAATATGAACGAACGAATAACTTAAAAAGCCAAAATCCACGTTTTGTACCAAGAACTTTTGACCTGGTACTGTGAAATATTGTGAACGATATATTTTGATGTCTATCTCAAACTGAACCGTAGCCCATCCAGCCCAGAGAGGTAGATAAATAAACAGTGAGTGAGTACTGTTGTGTTGCTGAGCCCTCCCGTGTTGTCTCTCAGAGGCTGTTGCCTAGGAACTGTTTTACTCACTGGAGGCGAGGGCCTCGGTCTCAGTGGAAGGCACCTTGTAGATGCTGCCCTTCTTGTAGACGAAGCTGCCCTCGATCACCTTGAAGTCCAGGTAGCGTGTCACTTGGGTAATGAGCAGCATGCGCACCAGTTGGCCTGCCCAGGGAGGAATCATGGGGTGTTATTACATGTTACAACCACATGGGGGAAACACACAGACGCACACACTCACACACTCACATTTCTGGATTGTAGCTGTAGTTAAATGCTAAAGAAATACCAGGCATTGTAGGTGACTACTACACACAAAAAGAAAAAAAAGAATACATAACATGTACGTGTCACACAAAAAAACTAAATTCAGAACAATATGTAAGTCTCTCTGCAAGATGGACATTCTTGAAAAGGTGTCTTACATGCGTGTGTTTATAAACTAGCCTTCAGGAGCAGAGATAAGTAAAGCCAATTTGTAATTATTGTAAGTGGTAAAAATGTTTGTCTTGGCTGTCTGTATGCGTAGCACATTTCTAGAAATGGGGTGACCTCAACATGGAACGTACTCCTTAAAATATGCAGAACTGATTTGAGAGAGCTTTTCTGCCTGTGTGTGCCTGTGTGAGTTTGATTGATGTGATGAACACTCTGGAGCTTTCCACATCCACTGGCCTTCATTGTGGTCATTGCTGTTGCCAGGGCAACCAGAACAGCTGGGCTATGGAATGCTGCAGTGGCTGGCACAGATATATTCATTCTGGCCGCAGCTGGTGTGCATATGACTACAGCCATCTTGTATGTATGTATGTGTGTATTTGTTTGGGTGAGAGAGCGAGCGACCGTGAGAGGAGTGAGCGCGTGTGTGTGTGTAGGGAAGAGGAAAGCGAGAGAACGAGGAGTGTGTGTGAGAGAGTGTACGTGTGAGTGTGTGTGAGAAGGAGAGAGAGATAAAGAATGTGTATATGAGGGAAGTGTGTGTGTGTGCAAATATTTCAGAGTAATGCGTGAGAATGAATTACCGTTGGCCATGAGAAACTTGGGGATGAGATCCACATTCCAGTCACGGCCCTTCCCCATCGACTCAGGTGGGCTGCCTGGCATACTGAAGCGTTTGTAGAGCTGCAGACACACACACACACACACACACACACACACAGGTGTAAAAGCCACATACTATACTTTATGTTTTAGCATTACTTTGTGCACACAATACATGTTATCCCATGAAGTCAAACTCAAATGTTCCTGTTTGTTGATGAAAGCATGACAGGAGATATTTGCATGTGTAGGTTTTATTTGTCTCTACGTGTGTGTGTGTGTGTGTGTGTGTGTGTGTGTGTATCACTTACATCCTCCAGGGGTGTAATGGAAGCGCTCTCTCCACCATAGTAGGAGTTCCGATCCATGTGCAACACCTTCTTCCCCTTCACGGACATGATACCTGACAGGATGCATTCCTATTGGGCACACAACGAGTAAGAGGGAGGTGTCAAACACTTCCTCTCATACAGCACAGACTAGCCCGCTACCATACAAATAAATAGACATCCTCAAACCCCACACTTTTATATGGACAGGCTGTTCCTGTTCTCTTGCTTAAGAGGATGTGTGTGGCCCATGTGAAGGTAAGCTGTGTGTGTGTGTGTGTGTGGTACAAGAAGAGTGTGTGAAGATCGGAATGTGTGCGTATTTATATATGAAAGGCAAAGGAAATATGTGAGTAGATAAAAGATGCCCGAGTTCCTAATAGAGTGCAGTTAGGATTCCTCGATGTCAGACATTTATATTGGATCTCAAGCCAGGGCTGGTGTGTGTGTGTGTGTGTGTGTGTGTGTGTGTGTGTGTATGTGTGTCTGGTTTGCATTAACAGGAGGAGGACTTCCAAAAGTGGAGAACTGAGAGCTCTACTTAAAATTCCTGTGTGGTTTTCCTGTGGAAGAACGGGCTTAACGGGAAACCTCTGGGTAGAGTGAGGATAAGGCCTTATCACAACAATAGCCACCAGGCATAGAAAATACATACAGTGCATGTATTTAGAACCCTTCACCTTTTGTTATATCACAACCTGATGCTAAAATGATTTAAATGTACTTTTATTTCTAGTCTCAGTACCCCATAATGACAAATTGAAAATAGGATTTAAGCAAATTATTTGCAAATGTATTCAAAAGGAATAACTGAAATATCACATTAGCGGGGTCTCCGTCCAACTAATTTGCATATTTTAAGCGCATTCATGAATGTTTGGCTAAAGAAGGTGTGAGTCTGAGCGCATGTCCATCTGCTGTGTTACACACGTTATAAAAGGACACTCTCCTGAGGGAGGAGTTGGGAGAACAGCTGTTGGATCAGAACGCAAGGTGGTCAGATCAACTTTATTGGAAACACCTAATAAAACTGAAACAGATGCAAATTTTTTTCGGATAAACCAATTTGCATCAACCTTAGTCACATCAGGAGTTAGTCGAACCCCCTCTAACGAACCAATTTCTTATTACACTTCGAATTCATGCAAATTTGAAGTGTTTCCACTCAGGATTTCCTATACGAATGGTGAAATTAAAAGGTTGGATGGAAAACCAGCTATTGACATAAGTATTCAGACCCTTTGCAAACACTTTCAATTTAGCTCAGGTGCCTCCCATTTCTCTTGATCGTCTTTGAGATGCTTCTACACCTTGATTGAAGCCCACCTGTGGTAAATTCAACTGATGAGGCCATGATGGCGACAGGCACACACTGTAAACAAAGGCGGGGCAAGTATGGCGGTCTCCGCCCTAAGCTAAGGCTAAACCCACAGCAGCCAGCGCTCCCTGGCATCTTCCTTGCCAGTGTGCAGTCTGTGGCGGATAAGCTGGATGAACTAAAAGGTCTGCGCCCTCACACAGAGAGGGCTCACGGACTGTAGCGTCATGCTATACTGCCCTGTATCAGCTGACCCTGCTCTCTGGAGGGGGCAGGAGACACACTGCCCCTGTTGTGAGATCTTAGCCCATGTTCCTCTGTGTATGCCTATGTTCCTCTGTGTGTGCCTATGTTCAGGTGTCCTCCACCCCATCAAATGCTACTAGGCATACATGCCTATTTTTTTCTATTCAAAAAAGAAAATAAATTGCTTATTTTATCCATCTCCAAACTGACAGAGCTTGGGAGGATCTGCAAAGAAGAATGGCAGAAAATCCTCAAAGTGTGCAAAGTTTGTCGCGTCGTACACAACACGAATTTACAAATGCTGCCAAACGCGCTTCAACTAAGTACTGCCTAAAGAGTTTGAATACTTGTGATGTGATATCTTAGTTTTCCCTTTTGTAAAGAATTTGCAAACATTTCTAAAATCCTGTTTTTGCATTGTCATTATGGGGTATTGAGTGTAGACTGGTGAGGGAAAAAAGTAATACAACAACATCAAATGTAAAAGAAGTGAATACTTTCTGAATGCACTGTATACACACGCGCGCACGCGCACGCGCACACACACACACACACACACACACACACACACACACACACACACACACACACACACACACGCGCACACACACACACACAGGGTTAGGGAATGCTATAGGTTACGGTTTTCGGTTTGGAGCTGGATTCAGGAACATTGAATGAATCATTCCGGGTTAGTCAACAAATTATTCTGGGTCAAAGTATGAAGTATTTTGATGCTTGAGGGGTCTGCTTCCTGGACTTGGCTGTGACACTTTAGATGAATGAAAATTCTGGCATAATATGAAACTATGCAAACCATATACAACTAGGAGAACCAAGGTTAGTTACAGGGCTGTACATTGTTTTGACAGGGACTACTTGGCAAGGGTCTAGGTTGGCACTATAGGGGTTAGCCTCAATGGGCTAGGACCAAGTTACATTGCAAACTCCCTTGTCAAATACTTGCCCTCAAGAACACTGTGATCATATAATGCTGGTTTATTGGAGGTTCCCAGCAACAGCCATATATTAAAAAATAAATAAAAAATAAAATAAAAATTACAATTACGCCCCAAAGCTATGGAACACACTGCCTTTAGATATCAGGGGAGCTAGCTCGCTTAACATTTTAAAAGGAAAGCTAAAAACGTATCTCTTCACCTTAGCCTTGAACTAGCTACAACGATATAATGTGATATTAAAGAGATAGATAAACTATATCTCTGCAGTATTATTCATGTTCTGTCTTATGTTATGCAATTTATGTATTCTATCTTTGCACTCCATGGTGCTATACAAATAAAGTTTATTATTATTATTATAATTATAAGAGGTTCTGTTTTAGCTTCTGGAGGTGGATGGCCTGGTTCCATGAATGGGCAGAAGACTACAACCATTCTGGATTAGATAAAAGGTGAGGTACTAGCTGCAACACCACTCACAAAGCGTACAGGTACGTGTGTGTATGTGACGGAGTCCAAGCCAAAGGCCATAATGAGCTTAAGAAAACACCTCAACGTCATGTGATGCCAAAAGGGGACTTTGCATACAGACATACATAAACACACCCTTCTACTCACAGTACTGTGCAGGAGTACAAACTCCATTTGAAAGGATCTCCATGTACACAAAGAGATATTAAGCCTGAGTAAAATCTGAGGAATTCATTGGACGTGTGAAGAGTTTTCTACAGCATAAACATCGTAAGCCAACGTAGTAAAATGTTTTAACTATGTCTGTGTAGGATCAACATCTAGCATCAAAACTCTATAACTCTCACACCAAAGCAAAACCAACAGGAAGTGTTGAGATTATTTTTAACACATACTTCTCTTCCTCTCTCATTTACACACACAGAGAACCAATTTTGTGTGGGAAGTTACGGTGAGAGTCAGTGCCTTTGAAGGGTCAGAGCAAAAAAAAAAAAGCTAGGAGGATGAAACCAAACTATCAAATCACTTCACAGACAATTTACTGTCCCATCTCTAATGTCAACATAAAGCCACTTCCTTATTTTCAAAACAACACAAGTCACTTTCACACACACACACACACACACACACACACACAGTCTATTCTCCAAACTCAGGATGTTGTCACTCAACGGGTCCATCACACACCTGCAGCTTCCTAACTGCTGAGTGAGGACCCATGAGATGGACAGCCCTGAAATCTGCCTGCCTTTAAAAAAAAAATGCTGTGCTCACAAGCAGAGAACAGTAAGAGTGCTGAGTGAGACTGACTGCGGCTCAGGTGAAAACTGGTGATACTGCTGCTGCTGTGGTTACTGAGCAACAAGAGAAATACAACAGCGGCGATGCACAGAGAATCGACACACGGATTCAAAGATCTGCGCACTAGGATGGAGGATTATGGGTAACCGTGTGTGGAACAGGCCCAGAGTAACAGGAAGCTGAGATCTAGTGTATGCATTGTCAGAGTCAACATGGTGCACAACATAAACTTGCCCTCATTCCACCTCTGAGTGGACGTTGATGTGTGTAATCTACCTGGACTCGTAAGATCATGATAGCCCACGGTGAATTAGATGCTCTGAAAATGTACATCTAGAATTCTTCTGTGGCCTATAATCAACCTCTTAAAAAATAAATAATATATTTTTTGGAAAATCAACAGCGCTTGGATTTATATCAACCAATAATATCCCTGTTTACCATTTATTTTTTCAGTGTGCAGTGCTCCTATGGTACTCCTGTGGTGGCAAGGTCTTCAGGAAGTTATCAAATGAATATCTAAATCGTTAATCGTTGATCATTGATCATAAACCAAGTGGGAGGATGCCACTTTGATAGAGACTGTATACGAGTATGGGCTATGCTTCTGCACGTGTTCTCTCTCGACAGTTTCAATTCATGTGAAAGTAGCACTTGTGATACCTGTCAAAAACGGCACCTTTCCGTGTCGTTGTGCAAGTAAATCAGTCATGTTAACTAGTCTTTTTGTCTAGCGAGCTCCACTCCAACTCTAATTCAGCACCTGTTGCTTTTAACCCCTAAAGCTCCCTTTACATCTCTATAAACAGAGTCAAACCTGCAGTGAAGTGTTTCTATGTGTTGCTGAACAAGAGTAACACAGAGGACAATGACAGCTTTGAGCTGATCCCAGTACAGCACAGACATGCATGGTGCCATGCTCAATTGTGCTCGGTCATGAGAAAGTGCTGTGACTGACATGTGACTCGTAAAGAGTCTATGGGTGTGTGTACATGTAAGACGTTGGAAGAATGAAGCATCAAGAGACTGTGAGACCAATTATAGCTAGAAAAAGATGAGTAGCGAGGCTGAACTCTGTGTTTACAGGTTCTCAACACACACAAAGGTTATTACATACAAAACCTATGATTAGCCTACCCTTAATGAGTTGGAGGGAAAAACACAGCCCGTCAACCGTATTTGTTGTTATAAAGCTGTCAAGCTGTAAGCAGACATTGCAGCAACCTTCTACAGTCATTATGACACACAGACTACCTGGCCAACCAACACACACTCATACTCCTGTTTGAAACACTGACCCATACCCAACTCTCCTCCACACAACAAAACCCTGGAATATATCTTTCCCTCCAGCACACGGCTGGTCAGGTGACGTCATGTGACGGGACGTGACTAGGCAGTTTTGCACTGGCCCAATTCTGCTGTTACTTAGGGTTAATGATGGACAGGTAACCAATGAAAGAGCAGCAGGTGAGAGAGCCAGCATGTTAAACCTAAACGGAGTGACCACTGACAGGGCAGAGCAAGGGCTAGAGCTCTCACCAGACCAGGCTGCTGGTCAAAACCACTCCTCACCCGAGTTCTCAGGTTCAAAGGACCGGGAGATGGAGGATTTGTTTCTTTCTGTCGCTGGCATTTCGCTCGACTCTTTCATGCTGGCCTCCTGCCGGGCTCTGATCTATCGGTCTGCTCTGACTGGCTGATGGTTTATTGCTCCAAAGGCGTTACATTTGATTGGCTGTTGGTCTTGGATTGTTAATGCTGACTTCCTTGCTAATAACATCACTCTTTGTTTACCCTTTTGATTACTAATGCGTCAGACACCACAAATACAAAAATCTATTAACCTACACTCCCTCCCCAAAACAGACTTGGGAGATCATGGAAAAGGAAATTAAAGCAAGAAAGAGAGGAAAACAATACAGAGAGACGGATAAAGTAAAGAGGAGTGAAGGATTCAAGTAGCAGCAAGTAGCAACAGGCTGCTCTTATCCAATAATCTGCAGCCTTAAAGAGGCGTGATTGGCTCAGATTGTTTTCAGCTCTTCCTACGCTTTGGCTCTTTCCTTCGCTCTGATGCCCTTTCTGCCCTGACCTGGGGTCAGTCGAGATTCTGTGGGCAGAGGAGCCAGTCTCAGTCGTCAGTTCTGGGAACAGGAAGTAAGTCTAGCAGAGGCCTTACTCCTCTTGGCACAGAGAAGGGAGCTTCTTCGAACTCCCCTTCACTTTCACTTCCCTTACAGAGGAGAAAAACACCCCACCCTACACTACACTACTACAACTCCAGCTACATAACACATACACCCTGAAATGTGGTCTCTTCTATTTGTCCCCAAACGTGACAAAAAAAGGGGGGGAAAACACCACACAGCACACTTCCTAACCAGCTTCCCCTTTCCTGTTGCAACTGCAGACTGGAATGTGATAGAGGAGGTGCAAGCAGTATTGAACATGTTGATGACTGGGAGAGAATGCATGAGAAGGCAGTTTTGCATGCAGTTTAGATATGAGAGCCTAATTGACTACATCATGAAACTCTCAGACAGGCACGTTAAGTGCATTCATTCGTGCATCAGGATTGGCGGCGTGGTCTGACAATCATTCCAGACAAATGCAGCCACCCGAAAATCAGCAGACCGGAAGCCGTTAGCAGCCCGTCCACAGGAGCAATCTTGTAACTTACAGTAACTCTTATCACGAGTTTTTCCGTCTCATGCTTTCAGCGGAGACACAAATTCGCGCCTTACTGAAGAATTGACAAACTGCTGAATCGCCCATTAAAATCCATATCCATAACTGGCGACTTATTTTTAGGGTGGGCGATTCGAGAGCTCACCGGCGACACACAGCATAAAAGGCATTGTGTTCAAGTCAAAGAAAACATCCGGAACGGAACAGCAAGCTATTAAAATATCTGTGCCGACAAAAATTATATATGACACATAGCTTAACCACACAGGGTTTACATCGTAAGGGGACGTATAAGGTCAAGTGAAAAAGTACCGGGCGTGACTGTTTACGCACTAATACGTTACTTCAACAGTGAGTGAACTTTTCCAGTGCCCTGGATTCGTCGGGCTCGAAGTTTGAAAACCTCTCCCCACCCAGGCTACTCCTTTTGGATAGACATGACTTGACTCACAGTAACTATCGTTAGCCAAGTGAGCCGCATTTCCCTATTTAGTTGCACTAAGTCAACACCCAACCATTCATACATCAACGTGACTGCATTGCAAGTTCTTTATACGTCTAGCACAAAGACGGTCCAAAATCACGTTACGTTAACGATAGACAAGTTGCATAGCGCGTCAAGTTGGCCTTCACATATGTGACATGACATAGTATCTTCAAAATTGACTAGCAAGCGAGCTAGTCAAGTCTGAAGATTTCGAGCTAATCTGTTCAAGTGGCTGGGTTAGCTTACTCCCATTAAGTTTGAGCACATTCATTTTCATTGCACAATTCATAACCACCTTACGTTACAACAGATGACGACATATGCAGCTATATTTCATAAAAAGATGGACAAAAATCACTGCCGAGGCCTAGTGATTATAGCTTCCGAGCTACCTTACCCGGCGCTACAAGAGCCGGTGGAACAATTAGCTCGCTTTCGACAGCTAGCTAGACAAAATTAGCTCGACAGACGACATACAGTCGCCACGGCTAGCTTGCTCGCTAGCTAACTGGGCAGTCTAAGCAGGCCAAGTGCGGTTATTGTAGATTGGCACGGGTTGCAAATCGCTCAAATGGGAAAGGTAAGACAAGTTGCACCGATTGAAAAAAATGTAATACCGTCAGGCCGGTCCCCAGAACAATGACGTCGTATTCTTCATTCATTTTCCTAGATAATCACCCGCTTTTCCCGTGTCTCGGGTCGAAGAAAATGGAGATCTCGTAGAGTAGGAATGAAAGGGCTGCTTTGCAACGTCAAGCGGGTCCGCCGCACGGCAGGGGAGGAGCTAGTCTATCCGTCAGCCGCGCAAAGGAAACGTGTACTGTCAGCGATAGGCCAAGTGAGTCACAGACTGGCAAGATGTTCCGTTTATTTCTCTCATATTGGATAAAAACGGTCATTTTATTCAACCATCACTGACGCCTACAGACCACAGTGTTGTTTGGTCGGATTCGGACTACATGGCTGTGTAAATTACCAACATCTGGTGTTTGTCTATGGAACCTCTCATATCCTGTTACTTCCTCTGTGTTCATGAAACCGCCCGCAATGAAAACCGCCAGTATATTGGTTTGGTAAAGTCTTTTATTGTTTACTTTGTGCAGATGGTCATCAGTCTCGAGCAGGTCTATCTTGACAAGCAGGATTCTCTCTCTACCTCCCTCCTCCCCTCTGTCAAACACACACATTCACACCCTTCTGGCGTGCCACACATAAAGACAGTAGTACAATAGTGGAGCAGCAGGTCACATGACTGAAATACACAGTGTTAGAGATTCAGAGGGACAATATGGCGCAGTCTGCTGCTGTTGTTAATCCCACACATGCTACCCATGTCAGACAGATCTCTCAGGGGAATTAGCTGGGAACCCTCCCTTAACTGCACAGAGGATAAGGAAATGAAAACACTGAGGCTCTTCTAGGTTACCATCTAACAGGCTGCAGTTTCCATGGGAACAAACCCAGGACTGGTATATGAAATATCACAGTCACTGTTGACACTATTTTGTGAATAATGGAGGAGGGAATATACATGTGCACCCAGTGTGCTCTCAGTTGCTCCCAATGGAATGGAATGAACTTTCTGCTAGAAATCCAGACATCTGTCTGTATGTTGTGTTCACATACACAACATTCAATTATATGGGAAGATGACTTGCATGAACGGGCACTGCATAGACTGTCATAGTGTGTTTAACTGGTGTGCATTGTGACACATGGTGTGTGTTTATGTTGTGTGTGTGTACTCATGGTGTGTGTGTGTGTGTGTGTGTGTGTATTCATGGTGTGTCCTGGGTGTGGCTTTCGAGCACAGTTTTGACAGTGGGTTTCCTGGCGAGCTGCACTGCCCTGACGCCTGACGTGTCCGCTGAGTCCGACAGCCCCAGAGCCAGCAGAGCACCAGCTGTGTCTGCGTGCTGACCTATACTCGCCATGTGCAAGGCTAGGAGACAGATATATGCACACAAACACACACAGAGACATGCATTTAAAATTATGCATATGCGTAAAAAAATTATTTAAAAAAATGGGTTAAAACACATGCAAGGAACAAACATTTGTTCTACAACCTTTTAGGACAAACTGGACTGCTTTTGCAATCCTAGCATTATGAGTCCAGTTTACTGAAACTCTGGCCTTGTATAGCTTATGCAAGTTTATCGGCAGTTTGTTCAGTAAAATGTTCTAAAATGTTGTAAAGTGTTATGTGAGATGTGATATATATATATACAGTGATGGGCAGTAGCGACGCTACTAGCTTAACTACATTTGCCAGTAGCTTGACTGTAACGTCGCTATTTACAAAACCAAGTAACTTTTCAGTAGCTAAGCTCTTTTATTGATCAAGTAGCGCAGTAGCGTCCTCGAAAGCTAATTTCTCCTGGACATTTCTGATGTTTTTTGTCATTTGGTGGATTATTGTGTTGACAAAGCACTGAAAAAGCATCTCACATATCCCTTTCTGCAGTTCACGTTACAACCGATCTCACGAGAGCTGTGTACAGCGAGGGCTGTCATCGTCTCATCTCCACTCACACTTCGCGGCCAGTCTGACTAGATAACAGCAAAATATTAAAACTTTGTATTTGCGGGAAAAATATCAGAACTTTGTATTCGCGCACAAATGTTACCTCTCTCAGAATTGCATATTGTGCGTCATGCGTCATCTAACGACTTCTGGCGATTTTTGGGAGAGCTAGTTTCCTCACAGAGGAGTTGGCAACACGGACACACACACACACACACACACACATAAGGCTGTATGATGGTAGTGGTAGTCACGATTGTTTTCCTAAACAGAGGTCGGAGACAGTTCTTAGCAAAGTTTAATTTGTAAACTCATGTGATGTTAATTTGTAAACTCATGCATTTGTTTTTTGTGTATTGGGCTATTGTTCAATACATAAATCTAAACATATTTTAGCCTTTATCTGACTGACAGTTGTGTTGATCACTAAAATTGCATTGACTTGGCATGCAGTTTGTTTAACTGAAAGTAGCTACTAATGTATCAAGCTACTTTTGACAGGTTTTTGTAACTTAGCTTGCTACATTTTTATGAGTGGTAGCTTCTGTGTAGTGAAGCTGAATTTATTGTAGAGTAGCTTGTAGCTTAGCTCACTACACATATCAAGTAGCTTGCCCATCACTGTATATATATATATATATGTCTTTGTACATATACGGTAATGTATGTTTATGGGCGTGTGTGTACTGTGGTTTTTACCTGTGCGACCCTTTGTGTCTGTGGCATACAGATCTGCCCCCAGTTCTAGAAGAGTCTTCAAAGTGTTAGTGTGTCCTTCCTGACACACACACACACACACACACACACACACACACACACACACACACACACACACAGTTAGAAGGTTAGAGTGGAGGAATGTTGATTTTTGATGACCCTTGAAAATAACAGGATATGATGTGTTTCTTGTGAAGGAGACATAAACACTGAAAGAAGAGCTGAGGTCAGGGATGCCTGGCTGGCCAGGCTTAGTCATAACTCTCTAGAAACACTCCAAGTACACTGCATGTCTCTTCATGTTGGAGTTTACTACATAGGTCATTGATTCAGAGTCTCTGAGGGCATTTAAAGACATTTTTGACATTTTTTGACACATTCCTGACTGGTACGTTTATATTTAACACGTGATGTGTCCTTCTCTATATTAGTGTGCATGTGTGAGTGTGAGCAATGCAGAAATGTGTATCCCTGAGGTAAGTGTGTGTGTGTGTATGTAGGATGTGTGTATGTTGACCTTGGCAGCATAATGTAGTGCGGTCAGCTGCATTTTGGTGGCTCTGGTGTTGATGTCCACACCCAGCTCCTGAACCAGGAAGCACAGTGCCCCCTCCTGGGCTGTAACACACACCTGGTGCAAAGGCTGCACCCCTAACACATCCACAGCTACAGGAGAGGCCTGTGAACACACACACATAACAAATGTACACAAACACAACCCAATGCAAAGGTTAAAACAAATGTACAAACAGGGATATAAAAATAAATACCTCATGTCAGTGAATAAATAAATTATATATTTTGGGCATTCAGTGTATGTACCGGAGTAGCAGGCTCAAGTTGAGTATGCATTATGAGCGGCACAACTTTGTTTCTTGAATATCTCGAGAAGTGCAAATATAAAGATGAGTATTCTGGTCATTTTGAGACCTAATTCAAGTGCCTACGACCTTCAGAAGCTGAGATACAGATGCGCTGGACGGATGTGCACGCTCGCTGAAAGGGCGTGGCAAAATCTGGATGTTCACTCAGGTAACAGTAAACGACAGCACCCTAGTTTTGTTCCTTATGGTCAAATTAGCCAGAAACCGTTGAGAAAAGCTGCTCATAATGCATACTCAACTTGAGCCTACTACTGGAGTAATGTTTTTTATATGCAGCAATTGTTTCTCTTTCTGCTGACTGGTGATTTGACAATTTGGAGTCGGAGTTGTATACATTTGTATAGAAATAGTCTTGATTTCTGTTTATCACCACTGTCATTGCTTATCCTGACAAGAAACGTCAATTAAAAACAGAAGTAATTCAGCATATGAGGCCACTTAAGGGTTTATATGACCTTGTTAAACTAATCACCCAAATAGTTCTTCTTCTCTCGGCATGATATAGAAATTCTCCTGGGAATGATTTGCAATCGTTCTGTTACAAACGCCATTGGAATGATTACTCAGCATGCTCTGAATCATTAGACCTGGCAGAAAAAAACAGTGCTTGGTTGTGATGTTTACCTGGTGTTTGTCCAAGAGTAATCGGGCAATGGGGATATGACCATTTCTCACTGCGTCCATGAAGGGAGTGACGCCACAGCTGTCTCGGCTGTCTCGTTCATACTCACACCTGCAACACACACACACACACAACAGGTGTATTGTGGTCAGATATAAAGCAGAAGTCTTAAACTTTCAACATCATTACTTACACTTACATACCCATCACTGATTTATTCACCTTTGCATAATGAAATTAAATTGCACCAACCTCTCCAGAAGAATTTGGACAACGTCTTCACACCCATGCATGGCTAAGGGGTGAGAGGAGAGGACACTGTCTCTATGCAGGAATGAGTACATGTCTATGTCTATATGTCTCTATGTAGGAATGAGTACATGTCTATCTATATCTGCGTGTCTCTATGCAGGAATGAGTACATGTCTATGTCTATGTCTGCATGTCTCTCAGTGGCTGCTTCATGTAATGTTATGTGTCAGTATGTGTCTGAACGTCTAATAGTGCAGCACACTATGTGTATTACAGTAAGTATTTGTAGACTAGGTTGGATGGGTGTGCCCAATATGTATACCATAACACTCTGGGTGTAAAAATGCTGTAGGTGACATTGTGACTGAAATAATGTGTGTATATGTACTATGTACATGATGTGTGTATGCCTGAGACAGTGAGAAATTAAGAAAATTCAAAATGAGTGTTTGTGTTTGATTGAGCAAATGTGTCAGAACCAGCATTGTCTCTGTGTGTCTCTGTGTGTCTCTGTGTGTGTGTGTGTGTGTGTGTGTGTGTGTGTGTGTGTGTGTGTGTGTTGGTACCTGCTGTGTGTAAAGGTGTTCGTTTAGTCTTGCTTTCTGTCCTCCACAGCTCACTGTTGGCCTGTAGGAGGCGCTCTATGACTGCGGGATCACCCTCGCGGCAGGCAATATGAAACGCTGTCCAGCCATCTTTGTTCTTCAGGGAGGGGTTGGCATCTTCCTCCAGCAACAGCTCGATGACCTCCACGCTGCGTCTAGTACACGCCATCATCAAAGGCGTCCTATGGGGAGGGTCAAAGGTCAGGTCAACCTGCAGCTTTCCTCAATGTCTTATCAGTTCTCAAGGTATTCCAGCTAATCCACAATTATGCCATTATGAGACCACAATTACTCCATCATTGAGGTACACTATATGTTTAATACAGCTGCAATTTTCTTTTTTCAAATACTAAAGACAGATACAAAAGGAGACGTATTAATTTAATTAATTATTTACATTTCTGCTTTGGTGATCAAAACCAATATGACGACTTGCTGTAAAGTAATCTAATTATATTACATATTTACCATTATATAAACTTAACTTGTTATGTTTGGAGTGGTAAATATGTAATATAATTAGATTACTTTACAGCAAGTCGTCATATTCATACTCAAACATGTCAATTTCTGCCCACCTTGTCATTATATTGTTGTTATTAATGCTCAAGACACAGATATCACCACGACTGTATCCCAATTTCATTAAAAAAAAATTCCTTCGAGCCGGATTTGAACCAGCGACCTAAGGATGTCAATGCTTAACCTCTACAGTCCTCCGCTCTACCAACTGAGCTATCGAAGGCTGATGCTAGGGGGCGATAGCCACCTAAATAAACAGCTCACCCCAACTACTATGTTTCACTTCTGTACTTCGCCTTATGTTTAAACCTCCCAAATGGCATTTCATAACTACAATGTAAAACAAGTGCACAGACGACATTTTATAACATATTTTCACCGAACCGACTTCAAACTTACCAATCTGCCTTTTTCAAACAGTCCACTTTGGCTCTTCTTTCTAAAAGGTAGCTGACGCAGGGCTCATGGCTCATTGAAGAGGCTTCATGAAGTGATCTCTTGTAATCGTTGTTGTGCAACTCAATGTCCATATCTATGTCTTCAAGTAAATATTTCAAAATATCTAAGTGTCCGTGTCTGGCTGCATAATGTAGAAGTGTATCACCAGATCTACCGAAATGCCCCCTAATAACTGCTTGTCGGATATCGTCATTAGCTTCGAGTGCTTCTTTAAGGAGGCATAGTTGTCCATCTTGAACGAGTTTAATTAGGTTCTTTAAAATATTTTCTTCTTCCATTCTCACACGTACGAACAAATTCTACTGACACAGGCTGTGGCTAGAACAATGCATTAATCCAAACCCAGTCTTCTGCAGCTGATGTTAGTAACATCACAGGTTTGCTGACATTTAAGTAAAAATGTGCAGTCGGGCATTTGTCTGCTTACTTAAACCACAACCACACCTTCGAAACATGCAGTATGGTGATGGTAAAATTAACCTGTTATTTACAGTTGGGTAAAGTCGCAATTATATGACATACACGTTAGTGGTAATCCTGCAATCTCATTGGATGGCACTACATCATGACGACATTCTAACGCCCATAGAGCCAACTAAACACACACATATGTAATGCAATGGCTACTGTAAGTAATAATCCTCCAGTCATTTCATTGGTTAATGAATGAAAAAACACTTCAGGAGTTTTTTGTTTAGTTTTATTTTGCAACAAGTGACATTCAAGTAAAGTAAAATCAGAGGAAACACTTCAAATCACTTTTGACCACATTTTACTTGTATTTTCAAATGTAGTACATCATTTTAACTATGCTGCTTCATAAGTCAATGTCACCATTGTTTGCTCCCACCCACCCACCCACCCACACACACACGCACGCACGCACACACACACACTCTCTTTATCACATTCAATATTTTCTATATCACTCGTCATCACATCAGCTTGTGTAGCAGAATTAGAATAAATAACAAAATAAAACATAGCTATACACATTTTAAATGTTGTCATAAAAAAAAAAAACACCAGAAGTTCAAGTGTTGTTATCGTGTGTGTGTGTGTGTGTGTTTGAACTGTGTACACAAACACAGATCTGGAGAAAACTCAGTCTCTGACATCGTAACACCCTGGCGTATATACAATGGTACATATATCACTGTTACACAACAGATGCATCTAATTCACATAAAGCTTAATACTCACTCTTGCGTGCGTGCGCACGCACGCACGCACGCACACACAAGGTTTTCAGGCATTCTTACTGATTACATCCAGATTACACATTCAGTTCTGCTCCTATTGTGCGAGTGTGTGTGTATTCACGTGTGTCTGTCTGTGTGAGTGGTAAAAGGTGTGGAGCAGGTGATCAATATTAGCAGCTCGTAACTGTAAAATGTTTACACCAGAGACGTTGGCAAACCTACGCCTGAAGGATGTGGATCCATACTGAGGTCTGTGGTGTGGTTCTTACAGTAGCTTATGGACGGTGTGTGGGTGAGGGACCGCAGTGTATCCCTGCATACAGAGAGAGGGGCTAAAGGCAGACTTGTGTTAGGAGGACACACACTCGCTCACACACACACACCCCACACAACCACACACACACACACACACACACACACACACACACAGTAAAATGAACAGAGGTCAACTTCTGACCCGTCGTCAATCACACATTTCATTACAGTATTAATACATTTAGGTGCAACAGCTGCATTTGTGAAGAGCCTCTGTTAGGGTGGAACAGGCCTGTAGGCATGCTTTCATGTCCACTCTCTCTCTGCCACATACAGCAGGGGTCCAGCTGCTCTCTGCCTCCCACCCCTCCACCTCTGTTGGCTCTGCTGGCTAGTGTGTGTCTGGCTCCAATTGACCGTGAGGGATTCTGGTGCTGGGGATGGCAATGACCTGCCACTCATAAGAGTACACATTAAATCATTTCGACAGTGTGTGTGCATGTGTATGTGTGTGTAGAAAAAATTGTTTGTGTGTGTGTGAGTGTGTGTGTCTGTACTGATGTGCATATGTGTATGTGTGTGTGTGTGTGTGTCTATGTACTGATGTGCATATGTGTGTGTGTGTATGTGTGTCAGTGTCTGTGCAGTAGGGTCTGCAGATCCTCCGGCAGAGAGCTGATGACGGTGTGGATGGAGCGCTCCAGCCTCTCCAGCAGCTCCTCCTGAACCCCCAGCTGCTGCCGGCGCGCCCTCATCTGACACGGAGACAGAGAGGGATGTGGGCGAGAGAGAAATAGAATAATATACAAATATTATATCTTAAAGTATCAAATCATGTGTGAATTACATGGAGATATGACAAGGAGCATCATCACAAAGGTTCTCCTAAAATAACTGTTCTAATTGAGTGTTTCACAGAGAGAATATGTCCTGTGATTCTCCTCAGTGTATGTGTGTGTGTGTGTGTGTGTGTGTGTGTGTGTGTGTGCGTGTGTGTGTCAGACATATCCAGTGGTGACACATGCGAGTCTGTGTCACATTAAATTATCCTCACCAGCTTCTCCCGCAGTTTAAGGATGAGGTCTACAATCTCTACCTCTGACTTGTCTCTTGTCCAGGCCAACAGATCCTGAAATATGACCAAACACACACACACACACGAACATTTATAAATTGTATAAAATGTTGCTATGATCACAAAAGAAGGTACCTGACTTTCTGAAGTATATAAATGTGAGTTTGTCTCATCTTTTCCGGTTTATAGCTGAGTATTATTGACTATTTTACGGTATGCACATTGGGTATTGACTATCACAGACTGTAGTGTGAGAGTGTGTGTGTGTGTGTGTGTGTGTTTGCATACCGCATCACAGATGACCTCAAGGTGCAGTGACTCCACCTTCTGCGTCATCTCTCGGAGTCTCAGCCGGTACCAGCCGTCAAAGTTATGAGAGCGGAAGAAACGTCTGCAAACACACACACACGTACACAAACACACACACACACACACACACACAGACGCTTTTCATATTACATACACGTTGATAACTTGTCCTTATACTATAGTAATTTGCGTACAATTTTTCAACATTATATAGAATAATGCAAGTCATAACAGCATGGGTTTACACCTTTCCCTGTCATTGGAAATATTTGTCAATAGCAAATGTTACCTGTATAGGCCCAGCCAATCACCTTTCAGCACAGAGGTCAGCTGAGGTCCTGCATGTTCCAGTGTGCCAATGAATTCCTCCTGACTGAAAGGGTGGATCTGAGGAGGGGTCTGCTCACACACACACACACACACACACACACACACACACACACACACACACACACACACACACACACACACACACACACACACACACACATCCAGAGGAATGATCATCATTAACATTCTGCAGTTATTTTTCACTATTGTGTAAATTAATTAATACTATGTAAAGATTAGCATATCCCTCTCTTTATTTCTCTCTGGAACACAAACACACACATAAACGCACTTGTGTTCACACACACACACACACACACACACACACACACACATAAACGCACTTGTGTTCACACAGACACACACATAAACACACACAGGTGAAACCCACCTTCCATGGAGAGATGGAGCGCTGAAGAGGCATGAGGCTGGCTAGGTAACGCTCCTGCAGGAGTGAAAACACACACACACACACACACACCGACATGAACATGGATGCACACTCACAGAGGCAGACTGACACACACACAAACACACACACACACAGTCTCACAGGCACGTACACACACACTAACATACCCCCCATCATTCTGCATGATGCAAGAAGAGTGATGAAGTTATTCTGAGACGGCATGACAGAGTATTTATGTGTGCATGTGTGTGTTTGTGTGAATGTAGTTTAAGAGAGGGGGAGGGAGGGCGAGAGTGAACAAGAGGGAAAAAGAGAGAGAGAGCGAGAGAGAGAGAGAGTGAGAGAAAGAGAAAGAGAGAACATATTATTCTATCCTGCAGGTGGTATACCACAGAGGAATGATGAAACCCTGGGTCACCTCTAGCAGACACATACACACACACACACACACACACACACACACACACACACACACACACACACACACACACACACACACTTTTTCTGCACAGAAGAACAACATGTTGTGTGTTAGTGTGTATTTGTGAGAGAGCATGTGTGTATGCGTTGTGTGATTGTGTGTGTGTGTGTGGTGTGCATTACAATGCGGCGTAAGCAAACCCCACCAGAGGGATGATGAAACTCTGAGTCAGCTCCAGCAGGTACCGCCTCAAGATGGCGCTCTGCACCTCACACGGCCTCTTCCTCTGGATGCCCTGAGGTGGAGAGAGAGAGAGAGGGAGAGAGAGAGAGAGAGAGAGAGAGAGAGAGAGAGAGAGAGGGAGAGGGAGAGGGAGAGGGAGAGGGAGAGAGAGAGAGAGAGAGAGAGAGGGAGAGAGAGAGAGAGAGAGGGAGAGAGAGAGAGAGAGAAGGAGTGAAAACAGGGATGAAGAGGGGAAATGGGGCTCAAGATGGGAAACAAGACGACAGAGAGGAAGGAATAACGGCATAGCATGCACCATTTCCATGTATTTATGAATGTGTGTTGGTGTGTGTACCTTGAGAAGGCGTTTGATGAGTGTCTTGTCCTTGTGCAGGAATGTCTTATAGGCCGTATAGATGCCTAAGTGAGGTCAGGGAAGAGGCACAATGACATCCCCTCACCAAAATTGGCACAATTTTAACAACATCAGTGGGAAGATAAATACTCCCAACACAGGGTGGGAGTGCATATCCCAAAAGTGTGGTATGTGTGAGGTCAGAGTGCATGTATGTATGTTTGGGTGTGGTGTGTGGTAACTGAAAATGTAGCTTGCATTCACATCATATTGTGGAAAGCACTTTTGTCTTTTAATGTAAGAACACAGTACGCCTTTGAGTGTTAAGACATGGACCACTGCACATCCCAATTCAAGAAATTGTATCTTTGCCACAAATTGTCATTTGTAGTCCATTATTCAGTTGGATGAATACTACGAGTTACCTGGTTTGGTATCCAGGCTCTTCAGCTTGGCGAGTTTCTTCACCTTCACCTGTTTGGGTAAATCACCTGAAACACATGGGGAGGAGGAGTCAGTGACACTGATAGGTCAGCTCACCTGTGCCCTCTGGAATGATAGAAACGACCACTTCTGTGCATCTTAAGCATGCACACTAACTGACATATCGTTTATTTATAAATACGTAATAACACTGTTTACAAATATGTCATGTCATAGCATGATTATATACTCCAGAGTCAAAAAAATGGAACTGTACAAGGGGTGGGATGTGTTCATTAAAACTGTACAGGAAGCTGGAGGGGCCATAAAACCCTCATCTGTCTCTCACCAGACATCTTCACTTCACCTAGCCGGATGATGTGTGGCCAGAACTGGAAGGTCTTAATGAAGAATGGGTTGGTCACTCCCAAAATCACACTCGGCCTTGAGAAAAACACACACACATATCAGATGTAAATTATGATTTAGTATAATATAACCAATAGTAACGCCAATTGACATGATATGGTTGTATTGTTGTGGTTAAACAGCCTTTCTTATCATTATAAACCACCACTCTAAAGGCAGTTAGTTACTGCAGCTGAACCTATTTAAATGGCTGCTGTGATAGATGCTGTGCTATTACAACAATGGCTGCTATGATAGGTTAATGCTCACATAGCCTGCAGTAACTGCTGTTGTGATTGGTGGGTACTCACGGGGCCT
>NC_045172.1:6619708-6624708 GCF_900700415.2 Clupea harengus
TCAAAAAGGTATGTGTTATATAAGAGAAATGAATGTGTCTGTGGGCTTTTGTATTTGTTATGCTGAATGCGGACAGTACATGCACATACACACACACATACATAGACCTATGCACAATGACACACAGACACAAACACACACACACACAGCGAGAGACTTGGTGTAGATGAACTGCTGAACTGCTTCCAGCCTTTTATTGGTTACAGTCTCTCTCTCTTTGTGTGTTTGTGTGAGAAGGATTTGTTCTTCACTCTGTTTTCCTCAGCAACTGTCCTACCTATCCACAAACACACAATGAAACACTGTAGCGGTTAAGATGGTCTCTTTTTATATAGTCATTTATATATATATATATATATATATATATATATATATATATATATATATATATTCTTTACAGAGTGTGCACACATGGAGAGTGTTATGGGATAAGAGCAAAGGAATGTGTCTTATTTAGTAACTTGAATTAATAGTGAGTAGGGGAAAAGATGGGCATGATTTCATAGATCCATATTTTTTGAGAGTTAATGGATAATCCCCAAGCTTTCATAGCAACATTCTTTACCTGGGCGTCAGATAGTTTTGGGCCGTTTGTGTCTAACCACAATTATAAGAGCATAGCATATTTATATGGCATGTGCGTAATGTTTTAAGCAGTTTCAATCAACACTCCCCAAGACAAACCTACATCTCTCTCTCTCTCTCTCTCTCTCTTTCACACACTCACACACACACACACACACACACACACACACACACTAATATAAGTGCTCGCTTGCTGCTCAAAATGTGTGTGTTGAAACAGCCAAAACGTTGGACAAGCCTTAACACACAAGCAAAAACAGAAATTCAACAGAAATGCAAAATACAAATCATCATGCTAGTCATGTGGTCATCAAAAGTGCAATAAAATGAGCAAGTCCATCGCTAGCGTATTAAGTCCAAGCCGTCATGGAGACCGTGTTAGGGTGGGCTATTTGGTGACAAGTGTGCATACAACCAACCGGACCATTGGACAGTTATTTTGTTTTCCTCGGACTTTCACAGACAGGCGACACACGGTGATCTCAAACCCTGGGGTAGGCTACAACGTTCTCAGAGTTGAAGACTTTATGAATAGATAACTCTTTTCGTATTTAAAC
The DNA here is from genome assembly GCF_900700415.2 of Clupea harengus. Classification (NCBI taxonomy): domain Eukaryota; kingdom Metazoa; phylum Chordata; class Actinopteri; order Clupeiformes; family Clupeidae; genus Clupea; species Clupea harengus. The sequence continues at coordinate 6,620,851 of NC_045172.1, forward strand.
ATTCACTCTGGTCTCTGCCGCTGGCTTTCTCTGCGCGCAAAAGCCCAGTCTCTCTTTTCTCACATCACGGGCTTCTCCAGAATTTAACTCCTATACTTATGCAGGTGCCGGTGGTATTGTTCATATATAGTCAGGAAGTTGTTTTTTGCGATTAGGCTTCCTATGCGACATTTTTTCGATAGTAGTGATAAGATAAGATAGTAGTGTGATGATGGTTGTTTTTCTTTAACATCAACTTTTTCATTTGACACATCCTGTTCACCTACAGTTTCCCTCCATCGGTAGCGACTGGCTGGACTTTCGCGAGTTGTCACAATCCTTCCACGTGTCGGAACCCTCGTTTGGGTTGCGAGTGGTAGGCAGTCTCGTGAGTAGGGTTGTCCTACGCAAGCTGCCGTCCGAATCCTTGCGGCACGCGCGGCCAAGTCTGCTACAGCACGGGAAACAGCGCACGAAGTCGTTGAGCAGATGTCCGCTGAAGAGCATGTAGATCCAAGGGTTACAGCAGCTGTTGAGGCTAGCCAGCAATGCGGATAACGTGACAGCCGTATTCTCAGAATCTGTTCGTGGAAAGAGAAAAATATCTTGGATTAAAATGCTTGTGTTTTTATGGTCCATCTGTGTTTTTCCTCGATAGCACTTTGGGAATAACAATGAACTCTCAACACAGAATGGAATGGTTGTCATACATTGGCAAATCATGTGGGCGAATTCCTGACATGTCTGGCACAATTTATCCCCTATGTAGCCTATGAGATCATGTTATGGCTTAACATGCAAACAAACACACCCCCCCCCCCCCCCCCACACACACACACACATATATATATATACAGAGAGAGAGAGAACCTATATTGAGAGAGCCACTATCCATTTTACTTCCTTCGATTTAATTATTTTTAACATAGCCTAAATATGTTCCAACCAGTTTATTTTGTTAATTTTATATTTTGCAAAGCGTACAATTTAACTAACTCGTCCTAAAAAACACAGGTAGACTACAATGCTACAACACACTAGCCATGCGGCGCACATATCACTATATACCTGCCACTGTATGCAGAGTTACACCTGCCACTGTATGCAGTATGTTTTGGAGTGCAATGGGGCTTACTGAAACCGTAGATATGCTGTGTGTAATGACGTGGCGAATTTGGCAAAAGTGTATGTGACCAGGGCAGTGTGACCTAAGTGTAGAGCTATGCAAAGGGACGCGCCTCTCATTTTCAACAATTTGTCTCCTGTTTGATAGTTTCAGCCAAGCGCCGAGGAGTCTAGACGGGGCGCGGGTCATGAGCTTGAGAGGGGGAACTTACCGTCCCAGGAGAAGTTTGCGTCCCATACGGACCACATCTGCACGATGAAAAAGGGAGCCCAGCACACAATGTATGCCAGAACTATCACAAAAGTCATTTTCACGGTTCTTAGTTTGGCGCGGGATATGATGGTAACGCTGCTCACGGACGCCTTGCCAATCAGACCACTCCTGTGCGGGGATTCTGCCGCTGCCGTTCGTCTCTGGGTCTTGTACTTGACATTTTGCCAGATGCTGCGACATATGAAGCCGTAGCAGATCACCAGCACCACCACAGGGATGAGGAAGATTCCCGTGGTGATCCAGGTGATGTAAGCGCGCACGCCCCAAGGCTCGACGAAGTGTCCCCAACAGTCGTAGACGTCCGAGCCGTTCTGGATCTCGCTCAGGGAGAAGATGAAGTACTGCGGCGCGCTCAGCACCAGGCTGCACGCCCAGGTGGACGCGATCATGACGTACGCGCGTTGCGTGGGCTGCTGCAGCGTCTTGAGCGGGTGACAGATGGCTATGTAGCGGTCCAGGGTCATCATCACCATCATGTAGGTGGAGGCGAACATGCCCAGCACCTGCAGGTGCTTCACGATCCGGCAGAGGAAGTCCGGGCCGTAGAAGCGAAAGGTGACCTCCCAGCAGAGTTGGGGCAGCACCTGGAAGAAGGCCACTACCAGGTCCGCTAGGCTCAAGTGCTTGATGAAGAGGTGGACCCTTGAGCTTTTCTTTTTCTTTTTGGCGCTGTTGTTCAGAGCCAGGAGCACGCTTACGTTCCCGACCACCGCTACCACGAAGGTGATGCTCAGGACAGTTATCTCGATTTTAGCCACCTCCTCGTTCCGCCCGAACGGGTCTGAGTTGTTTCCTGCGGCGTCGCTGAAGTTGGCCACACTGCCGCCCATCACAAGGCTGTCTCTAGGCATCAGAGTGTCATTCTCGCCGGTGTAATTGCGCGCGCCATCAGCGCCGGGCAGGAGCGCACTGGCCGTAAAGTGCATTTCCCCGCTGCGCTCTCGCGCTGGTGTCCACACAGTCCTCACCGTGTCCACAACAAGACTTCACTTTATGACTCACAGATTTTTTGTCTTTTTAAATTAATGTCTGGGCAGCAATGATACGCGCACAGAGACTCCAAAATAATCCGTATGAAGATCATATTCAGTTAATATTCCGACTCTCTGCTGTTCAAGTCTCCCCGTGGGTATGGATCCTCCAGGTCGGCTCGAATCAGACTGGATCCGCGGAGGCTCCTCGGCTTTTTTCATGGGCATAGATGAGTGGAGCTGTCCGTATCGATGCTCTGAAAGACTATGTTGGGTAGTCCGACATCAGATGCCCCTCTATAAAGAGCAAATGCTGGGGCCGCCTCCTTGCAACCACCCCTCTTCACCCCCCCCCCCGCCCCCCCATCCCACCCTCCTCTCTCTCTCTCTCTCTCTCTCTCGCTCTCTCTCTCTCTCTCTCCCTCCCTCACTCACACACACACACACGCAGGGAAACATGCACATACACACTATTCGTGAGAACAGAACTAAGTTGTGTTAGCCGCACCATGTTGACAGAAATACACATTTTTATATATTTATATTTCAAAACCCATGGTGTGAATTAAACCATCATATCAATCACCATGTCCATTTGACCACATAAAAACAAAATAATGTATTAACAAACATTTGAGCTTATATGCGATAGGTCTACTTTCCTTTTTCAATTTTTTAAAAACAGATAATCGATTTAAGCGTGCCTGCTGAGTTATACTGTGAACCAGAACGGAATAGCCTCAGTGACTGTTATTTTTTACAGTAGCCTAACCTACAGTAGTTGCTATTACACCTATTGTATATCGACTATAAGGACTATAAACTTTTCCTTCAATCAAATGTTGAGTTAAATCTGATATGCAGCAGTCACGCTGCTTAAACATTTTTTCATAGAAGTTATCTGTCGATGCTGGAAATAAATCTTGAACGCGCTGCGATTTGGCTGAACAGCAGATACCACGCTGCTGTTTGGAATGGGCGCGGGGTCAGCAGCGAGCCATTCTACCTGCGTGAAATCGTGAAAATAAGCATATCACAAATTCGTCTGGAGAGCAAGCTGCCCACACAAAGCACAAAACTAACACGGTAAGGACAGATTTAATTCTACGGAAGACCTGTTGAATGGGAGCATTTAGTAAAATAAACAGCCTCTGAGCTTATGTGTCTGTGGTATGTGTGTGTGTGTGTGTGTGTGCGGGGATATTTTGTTGCAGAGTGAATCTATGTCGGTGTACGCAAAAGACAAAGAGATTTATATGAGTGAATGTGTGTGTGTGTGTGTGTGTGTGTGTGTGACAGACAGACAGCAGGAAGAAAATTAAAGAGTGTTTCAAGTGAAAGTTTATTTAGATATGTTTATGTGTGTGTGTGTGTGTGTGTGTGTGTGTGTGTTAGAGTGTGTTTGTGTATGTGTGTGTGTGTTAGAGTGTGTGTGTGTATGTGTGTATGTATGTATGTATGTACGTGTGTGTGTGTGTGTGTGTGTGTGTCTGTCTGTGTATGTATGTC
>NC_045172.1:6629708-6632208 GCF_900700415.2 Clupea harengus
AACAGTGTGTGTGTGTGTGTGTGTGTGTGTGTGTGTGTGTGTAAGGCAGAGAGAGAGAGAGAGAGAGAGATGAAAAAATATGCACAAAGGGAGGGAAGGCATGTTTGTTGATGCACCATATTTCAGGTAAGTCTTTTGAGGTTTGGGTCTCCGTGCCTATAAAGGCACTCCATCATGTCACCATCACGATAACAACTTGGCAAACTTAGCTTCCACCCCTAGAGCATCACCTCCAGATCCATCCCTACAGTAGCCCAGTGGAGCATAGGGCACACGTACTCTGTTCTCTCACCCCTTGACCTGTCACCTATACATCACTTCTGACACCTCAGAAATTATAAACACCTCCCTGAAATTCCTCCGCCTTGCAAAACTGCTTGACCCCTCTGCCCCTTAACAACTCCACCCAACTTACTGAAGCATGGATGTCCAATGTCCAAATGTTGAGATTTATCAATACTGATAAGATGAAAGTTCCATAGAACCCTTTTTTATTTTCCTTTTGATTTGATTTTAACCTTTTTTATTTTATTACTTATTTTTTCGCTTTAAAAAAAAAAGTTTTGTTCATCTTCATTCATTCAATCTTATGTCCTACTCTGTATGTGCATTGGGGTTTGTCAGACCACAGTACAGCACCGAGCTCTGGTGGGAAAGTGTCTGTTTAAAAGAAAACGTATGATGCTGATAATGTTCCCAGCAGACGTTATTTCCCATTGCCAGTAGCAATATCTTTTGATCAGATAAACACCAAGGACCCTGTGGCTGCATCTAATCAGAGGACCCCCTCAAGATTATAACTGATATTTTCACCTTATCTAGCAAATGCGTCAATTTGCAACCACAATAAAATACTCCAGTGTGGCCTTAACACCAACACAACACAACACAACACATGCACACCTGGTGTAGGGAAGCAGCATTCCATGCAAAACAACACCGACACACACACACACACACACACACACACACACACATACACAACACACACACACAAACACACACAATATTTGTACAGTAGCCATTACAGCTATTCAATGTCAACTCAGCTACACAACTTATTACAGTTTTTGAGAACTCCTTACACAAGTTCTCTGCATTTTTTTCAAAACTCTACACACAAATCTGGTGCACACAGTGCACCGTTTGGATTTCAGTGCTAGAATATACAAAATTCAAAATAGTTTAATAAAACTCATTACAACCAACTGAATTCTATTTGGACAACACATATATGCTTGGCCGTTTTGGGTGTAGAGGGTCAGGGACGTACACAGGAATTTTGAAGGGCCTTTGCTCTGCCCTGGAGAGAAAGGGCAACACGTTTATTTTTGTAACCGCCGCCGCCACGCCCCCTCCCCCTGAGCGCATATTCTGCCTATATCACTTGAAACTGTGAAATTGTCAGGGTCGATCACTAACCGCCGCCACCACGCCCCCTCCCCCTGCGCGCATATTTTGCCAAATCACTTGAAACTGTAAAATTGTCAGGGTCGATCACTAACCGCCGCCACGCCCCTTCCCCCCCGCGCACATATTCCGCGATTTTGCTTGCATTATCTAGGCCTACATGAAATTCTGCAACCGTTATACTATTTAAAAAATTATAATTTTTACTTCGGAGGGGCAACTTGAGTCGAGGAGGACAAACGGGCAGTTGCCCGGGAAACCTTAGCCCCCTCCTGTGCACGTCCCTGCAGTAACACTAACAGTAAGACCTTTACAGTAGAGTGCATTACCAAAACAGTATGTCATAGTTCCAAAGTATGGGAAACACATCATACATAATATATTATAGTAGGCTAAGAAAGAAGTGTAAGAAACTAACAAAATGTATTCTGTGTACATGATACTTGAAAAGAGACTGTGTGACTGTACCCAGTCTCCTATTTGGGTCTTGTTACAGCACATCACAACCAAGTTCCTCCTATGAAGCCGCTGTGTCTTGCATTTCGAAGGGTAGTGCCTTAAAAAGGTACAACATGTGTTTAATGTCTGTTTGTTGTGTCTTAGAAAGTGAACCATGTGTGTAATGTTTTGCAAATGAAGTGTTTATGACTGAAAACTCCAGTTAGCTGAGAGATTTGCAGATTTGGTGTGGGGTTTTTGCTGTATGAGTGACAGGTTTCAGAAATTGTGTGACATGTAAAAATGTTGTGTGTAAACAGTTGTAAAAAACTGTAAACAGGGGCTGATCGTCTAAAACGGTGCGCTCAGCAAGCGCCTCTGTGGTCCTCAAGGTGGTCGTCAGGCTTCATCTTATTTTTATTCAGGACTGCTTGCTGGGTTGGATGATGGTTTGTTGCTGGTATTTTTTATAAAAGCTTGCATTCTCGTTACAATGGTGCTATTAAGATGTTTAAGTTGCAGGTATTGCTGGTATCTGACTTTGTGCCTCCTCTAATAAGCGTGTGTTTCACAGCACATTTCACAGTCTGACAACCTGATTTCCTTTTTCTTAATAATGAAATACTCCCAGACTGCCCACATCTGTCATGCA
>NC_045172.1:6637208-6642208 GCF_900700415.2 Clupea harengus
TTATGAACCTTAGCCCCCTGCTGTGCACAGCCCTGCTATGTGCCATCTCTTCATATAAACATCAAACATCATTAATGTATGGTCATATATTAGTTTATATCAAACATTATTTTCATTGGCCAGATTAGTGTCTGCAATGCTTCTTCCTGAGACTCATGCGGTTGAATGGTAATTTATGAAGTGGTAACTTTTAGAGTGGTCATTTGTGAAGTGGTAACTTGTAGAGTGGTCATTTGTGAAGTGGTCATTTGTGAAGTGGTAACTTGTAGAGTGGTAACTTGTGGAGTGGTGTCCCAAATCGTGATTTGCAACTCAATCACCAGGATCTGACTTGTATTTTCTCTGAAGTTTTGCTCATAACCTCTCATTTTAGCCACTAAATGATGCTTTCAGACTACTTACTACTACGATTAGTTTTTCCAAAAATTTCCCCTGAATCTTTAATGTTGGTGTAGCACATTACTACTTTCCTCACTCCCATTTAAATAGAAAAGGAATGACAAAATGATTATTTGTAACGGCAATGTAGATATTTTGATATGTTGCAGAAATAAGTGCATCATGCCCACTTTGACACAGTGTTCTGTGTGCATTGGTGTGAGTGTGTGTGTGTGTGTGTGTGTGTGTGTGTGTGTGTGAGTGTCTTCTTTGTGCATTGGTGTGAGTGTTCTCTGTGTGTGTGTGTGTGTGTGTGCATTGGTGTGAGTGTTTTGTGTGGGTGCTGTTTTTTTTCCAGAGGAGCTCAAGCAGACACAATAATCATTTGAATGTCTGTTACTCTATGAGCACCAAACTTCCCTGTCATGGCTGACTGAAAGACTAAAAGCCACATTCCAGCTGGAGTTACTATATAAACTACTAGATTTCTTTCCCATTGCCACAGGTCACCTTCTCCATCCCCACTCTTCCCTTGAGATTTCAGTTCAACAGTGCAGAACACACACTCACACACACACACACACACACACACACACACACACACACACACACACACACACACACTCACACACACTCTTAGTTCCTTAACCTGTCTCGTGCTCTGTGTTTGTGCTGTGAAAATGAGCTTGTTGATTTGTTGCTGTTCAGGTTACTGTGCATATTCCATAAGTTCTCTCTGTCTCTCTCTAGTCTTGCTCCTCCACCTCTGTGTCTGTCTGTGCCTCCCTGGAGAGTGATGGAGAGTGCTAGTCCATTTCCAGAGTGACTGATGAACTTTTCTGTGTGTGTGTGTGTGTGTGTGTGTGTGTGTATGTGTGTGTGTGTGTGTGTGTTTCACTCTTTCCTGAGGTCATGAATTCTCCTCTTGGCATGACGGTGTCACACACCTCACAGACCTCACACACCTCCTAAAGGGGTACATCCTGATCTGTCTGAGACTAACAAGGTCCAGTTTGAACAAACCCTTGAGCGATCTCAGCTAGTTTCTGAAAGAAATAAGAAAACTTCCACAATTTTACTCTGAGGCTTCTTTGTCAGTTTTGGCTATCAATTGTATATCTAAGATGGTCCCTTTTTCCTACTTTTAATCATCACGCTCTGAAAAAAACTTGTAATATTGTATACTTTGAAAATTGTAAAATGATTGATCATTCTTATTCTTACCATTATTTGAGGGGTGGACAATAGGATTGGGTCTATTTCTTATTCTTACTGCTGTCATTAGAAGGGTGGACAGTAAGAATAGGGTCTTTAGCCAGACACTCAGTCATAAGGCTATTGTTGCTGGGCTTCATATTCGCGGTTCTTTCTGGAGGCAGAACAGACTAAATGGACTATGAGTCATACTAATACAACTTTTTTGTAGACATGTTTATTGATTTATTACATATTTATTTATTCAGATTTTGAAGTTCTTCGGTGGTAAACTGTCCCCCACTGCAGAAAAGCGCAGCATGTGTCACCGTCTGGGCCCCTAGTTACCAGACAAAGGAGAGGTGGTGAACACTCATGCCACGAAGGAGTGAGGAATTTGTTGGGAACACTTCATCCACCGCAAATTTGAATGTGTGTAAAGTGTGCATGGATGTGTGTATGTGTGTGTGTGTGTGTGTGTGTGTGTGTATGTTTGGGGTGGGGAGTGAGTGAGATAAACCCTGTCCGACCTGGAATGTAGACAATCTTGACCTATATGAAATTAGTGTGTCACCAACTTTTTAAAGGCATAGTGATTCTATTCCCATATACTTTTTGTCAAATTTTGCTCCTTGCAGTCGTCGAGTGTTCAGACACAGTCCTGGCTCTGTAAATGGGAAAGAGTGGCTCGCACCAAACCATAAACCAACGCGATGCTTCAGCAACACAGGAGGGAGAGGTGTAATTCAATTGGCTATTGAGGCCAAATATCAACAACCTTTCGTGAAACCAAAACCGAATTGCAGACTCTATCTTTAACTCAATTGCTTTTTGAGTTAGTGTGAGTGTGTGTGTGTGTGTGTGTGTGTGTGTGTGTGTGTGTGTGTGTGTATGTTTGACTGGGTATGGAGTAATGTGAGGTAGACACTGGATAGCTCTACCTGTGTGTACAAAGGACATTTAAGAGAGGAGAGAGATAGGAGAGAGACCTGGACCGCTTGGCCAATCAAAGGTCAGGTGCTGGGTGAAATGAAGTCAGGGTGTCGGGGAACATCACACACGGACTGGGAAGGCTGTCGGAGCACCAGCTGATTGGTGGGCGTGGTTGGCATGGCACTTCTAAAAAGGAAACAGGTGATGATTACCTGTGGAGAGGTGAGCGGAGTTCTCTCGCCGAACGCTGCGCGCGGCTGGACATAGTTACCCCCGAAAGATTTTGAAAGCTGTGCTGATTTAGTTTGGATTCCGTTTGTTCTTCTGCCGCTCGTATTGATTTAATTTAACATTCTTAAAGACTTGAACTGTAGGACAGAAACCGTGAGGGAGCTGGTCGTTCGCGGGAGGAGCCAGAACTTCGCTGGTCTGGGAAACGTGAGTGTCTGAGCCGGAGAAGGCTAGTTCTCTTGCAACCTTTCATTAGATACAAAACAGCATCACACAAACTACATTGCTGAGACAGTGTCAAGTTCACATTACCTACATACACCTCAGGGTAAGTTACATAAAGGTTGGCTAGATCATATTATAAACCCCTAGACTGGTTTATTTATTGTGAAGGGTTAGGCTGGCTTCTGTATTCCTGTTTTTGTTTTGGTGTACCACTGCCTGTGTTTGCGTAGAGAGGGGACCTGGTATTTCTAACACTGGGTTACTCCTTAACCATGCGTTAGGGGTCAAAGTTCAACAGTTCAGGAAGGCTGCCAGGGTATCAGAAGGTCAAAAGGAGGAGAACGTCAGACAGACTATATCCCACCAACACACACACACACACACACACATACGCACACACTCTCCCCAAATATACAGAGTATAGTCAAGAATGGAAGATGGGAGACTATCTATGACCTAGGGAACAGGATTTTGTCTGTTTAAGACATCAGTGTTTAGAAATTGTGTATTGCAAGAATGAAGGGCAGGGACACACAGAGAACATAGGGTCCCACCAGAGAGTACAGAAGATACTGTTTATATTCATCCCGACAAAACAAGTGGTGGAATGGCAGACCACACAAACATACACACACACAAACCCACCAGTTTGTCTAGGAACCTGATAAGGAGTGTGTTGCATGAGGCTCAAGAATCTGTTCCATATATTGTATATTTATTGGGAGTTGCATTGAAGGATAAAGGCACATGCATACACACACACACACACACACACACACACACACACACACACACACACACACACACACACACACACACACACACACACACACACCACTGAACAGACCACTGGCTAGGTAAGGATTTATTGTAATGCTTCACATATGTCTGTGAAAGAATCAGGTTTCTACTCCACTCATGCTGCGAGTGCTTGACATAAACAGACCACACAAGCACGCACACACACACGCACACACACACACACACACACACACACACACACACACACACACACACACCACACACACACACACACACACACACACACACACACACACACACACACACACACACACACACATACTCTCGCTCTCTAACCCCCTGTGTAATTTTCAGGCAGATTTTTTGCAGTCCAGACGTCTATGGTGGCTCTGATCAAAGACAAAACAATATATATAGAGAGAGAGAGAGATAGAGAGAGAGAAGGAGGGAGATAAAGAAATAGAGCAAGAATAACATGAGGGGCGTAACTGTGAAGCAAGAGACCTAGCGAGATTTGAATATTGTGTTTTGCATCAGGGGACTCTGGCATTCAAAACATGTCCTTTTCTCCATTACTGTAATGCATCAGTGACCTTTCCTCCCTCTTTCCGAGTATGTGTCAGTGTGGGCCTGTGTTTCGGTGTTTTGGCTTCGGTTTCATGTTATGAAAATGCGAGACATATGGTACATTTCATGCTCAGTTCACTAACAGTTTAACTCACATACACGTATAAAAAGCTACTGTTCCTAAGGGAAAACACGATTCATTCTTATTAACTTATCTCTCTCTCTCTCTGTCCCCCCTACACACACGCACAAACACATACACACACACACACACACACACACACACACACACACACACACACACACACACACACACACACACACACACACACAGATTAATAGGCACAGGCTCTCAGATTAATAAACATGACAGATTTTGACAATCCAATTATGTTGCTATAATGAACTGAATTAGATGCATAAAACTGTGAAGGTGACTAGGTAACTGTGTGTGTGTTGGTGTGTTGAAGGTGGACAGAAGAGAGCATGACCACACACACCACACAACTTCAAGTGCAAAGGAAGAGACCCAGTCAGCACCCCCGTAACCGCGGTAACCACTAACCCCATTTGTCCAGGGTTAATAACCGAGTACTCTGAACACATGCACACGGACATCCAGACACACAAGCGCAGACACACAAATTCACAAGCACAAACTCTCACCTAAACACACACACACACACACACACACACACACACACACACAC
>NC_045172.1:6649708-6667208 GCF_900700415.2 Clupea harengus
CAGCAATCCTGTGAGTTCATTGTAAACCACACTGTGCAAATTGGATATAATAAACTTGGGTACGACATCAAGTTTGATGTATGTAGACCAGTGTTTCTCAAACTTTTTCAGACCAAGGACCACTTAGCCAATACAAAAAAACTTGCGGACCAACTAACTAAATAGTATATCCCCGGAACAACAGGCCTCCTACCCAGACCTGGCGCCAGACAATTGTTAGCGGCACATGATTTTCGCGGGTGGGCTCTCCTTTTTTTACGTACCGGTAGGCTAGTTATAAATATGACAATGCGCTAGGCAAAGCATCTGGAACCCTGCTCCATGCGTGACTTGGTTATGTTACAAACTATAGTTCGCTCACAGCCTCATACTCCCATCACACACTCAGACACGCCAATGTATCACACAACACAACCAATAAGCCACCAATCCATGACCTTGTTAATAGATTAGGCAACTCTTTAATAGATTAGGCTACTACTGACTGTGTTCTCTTCGTTCTGAGTTGTATGTTAGAAATGTCGCAATAATTTACTTTTGGCTGTCGCGGACCATTACGGGGCACTGGCGGACCACCAGTGGTCCGCGGACCACACTTTGAGAACGACTGATGTAGACTGTGCAAGCAGAACGCCTACTGAATCATAGGCTACGATGCAAGTCAGTAGGGAGGGATGGTGAGAACCTATGGCCCTAGTGGTTGCGCTTCTATCGGAGAGCAGTTTACATGTGAAAGCCCATAGACTTGGAGCTGCAATTCCTCCGGTACTTATTTCCATGCTACGTCCTTCTTGGCGCGGCCAAGATAACAGCTGCTGCCACAACACAAGATTTTCGTCTTTGTTGGAATCCCAAACATTTTGTTCTGCATGTTTTACCTCTGTGTATTACATTTGGGTTTGGCGTCGGTGTCATGTTGATCAGTGTGCCATTTCATGCTGCATTCCTATAGGTTGGTTTGCAGACGTAGGTCGTAGCAGCAGTCACACTGTGAGATGGCCATCCTGAATTTCTGTCACTCACAACCACCATCTTTGAACCTCTCTTACCCTGCGACGTAGGGGCCAATGTTTTGGAGCCACGACCGAAGACATCAGGATTTCTTTCACGTTGGTCATCTTTCGTCTCGGACAGCCCAAAAGTCGCACAGGGTATACTCGCATGGCACTCTTGGTCCCCCTCTCTCTCCGTCTGCGTCCGTCTCACAGTCACACTTCCTCTGTGACACTCCCCCTCCCCTCTCTCTGAGAGTAAACAACACATTCCCACATTCTTCCTCTCCTCCTTTTCTCAGCGCAGGGATTATCCCCTGACATACACTCTCTCTCTCTCTCTCTCACACACACACACACACACACACACACAGGCTACAGAAACACGGGGTCATACTCACCAATATGCACGGCATATAAAAGCCAGATTGCACTCCTGAGACTGCATACATCTGGCTGCGCTCTTTCCAACTCTGTCTCTAGTGTGTGAAGGTTGTAGTCACACACGCACACAGAGAACGACAGAGATAGAGAGAGAGAGCGACATGCTAAACAGTCTTTGTATTTGTCTTGTGTACAGTGATGTTTCAACCACACAGTAAGCCTTTCCTGTTTCTATTGGACACATTTTTCAAAGGTTATATGGAGGCTACCTTCACTCGGTCTGTCTATTTCTAACCCTAACACACACACACACACACACACACACACACACACACACACACACACACGCACATACACACACACACACACAGTTTGGAAGTAAATAAATATGGTGACTATAACATTCCCTTTCCTCTTGACTTCCTATGCATTTAGTAAATGTATCATTTCACTTTTAAAACGTGTGTGTGCCATTTATGCCAGGGCTACATATACTATTACCCATGCTTGTTGTGGTCCTCTATGGTTAAGTGTGCGTGTTGTTGGTTTAGCATGTGATGGCAGCTCCATAGCCCCCCATATTAACATTACCATATTCCAACCCCTCTGGTGCGCCTGCATTTTTCTCCATCGAGCCTCACATTGAGTGACATTCATTTTAAGCAGCCCTGGAGGAGCCAGGAAAATTACTTTAACGTCACAGCAGTGGTCTGAGGATAAGTGTGCAAGCATGTCTGAATGCTAATGTGTGTGTGTGTGTGTGTGTGTGTGTGTGTGTGTGTGTGTGCGTGTGTGTGTGTGTGTGTGTGTGCGTGCGTGTGTATGAGTGTATACATACGTATGTGTGTGTGAGTGTGTATAACTTTGTGCATCCATGCATGCGTGTGTGTGTGTGTGTGTGTGTGTGTGTGTGTGTGTGTGTGTGTGTGTGTGTGTGCATATATCTGTATGTTAAAGTGTGTATTTTTGTGAGAGGGTGTGAAAGTCACTTTGCAGTCAGCCCAAGTGTGTTTGCCCGTTTGCAGCTCTGTTGGAGTGGAAGAGAGTAAGAGAGAGAGAGAGAGAGAGAGAGAGAGAGAGAAAGGGAGAGAGAGAGAGAGAGAGAAGGAGAAAGAGAGAGAGAGAGAATAGCAGCCATCCTCTTATCTGTTCATTCAATTACCTCCCAGCCATTCCCTTTAATCTTGAAAACCTCCTCTCTGCTTTCCTCCTGTTGTCCATCACCAGCTGTCATATTTCATCTCTGGTTCCTATGAACGACACTTAATACACTCAAGCGCACACACTCACACCAGGGTTTCCGCTTGGATTTGTTCTTGCCGGCCTGGTGTCCAGAGAGAATTTATGTCACCGGACAAATTGGAATCTTACATGAGGTTTCATGAGAGACAGGATCTGGTAAATGATACAAGATCATCTCTGGAGCATTGAAAGTGCCCAAGAGCACAGTAGCCTCCATCATTCTCAACTGGAAGAGATTTGGAACCACCAACAGTCATCCTGGTTCTAGTCTTCCTGGTCTGGTCTGGTCAATTGGGGACGAAGGGCCTTGGTCAGGCAGGTAACCAAGAACCCAATGGTCACTATGAATGAGATGCAGAGTTCCTTTGTGAGGATGGGAGAACCTTACAGAAGGACAACCATCAGTGCAGTGCTCCACCAATCAGGCCTTTATGGTAGAGTGGTCAGACAGAAGCTACTCCTCACTAAAATGCACATGCCAGCCCACAGGGACTTTACCCCAAAAGCACCAGAGCAACTCTCAGACCATGAGAAGCAAAATCCTGGTCTGATGACACGAAGATTGAACTATTTGGTCACAATTTCCAATGGTGTGTGTGTGTGGAGGAAACCAGGGACTGAGAATCACCTCATTAATACCATCTTTACTGTCAAACGTGCCGGTGGAATGCTGTGGGGATGTTTTTCTGTGACAGGGACTGGGAGACTAGTCAGGATAGAGCATTCCTGGGTGATAAGCTTTTCCTGAGTGCTCAGGATCTCGGGCTGGGGCAAAGGATTACATTTGAACAGGACAACAACCTGAAGCAGACCGCCAAAAAAAAACACAGGCGTGGCTTCAGGAAAACTGTGAAAGTCCTGGAGTGGCTCAGCCAGTCCGGACCTGAACCCATTAGAGCATCTCTGGAGAAACCTCAAAATGGCTGTGCACCGACGCTATGGTGCACCGACGCTAGATGAGATAAATGGGATATTTTATGGGTCTTTTTTTTTAATAAATTAACACCCCAAAAAGTACTGTGTGTAGGTTGATAAGAAAAACATGAATTGAATACATTTTAGGATGAGTCTGAAAGATAAAATGTGAAAACTTCAAAGGGTCTGAAAACTTTCTGAAAGCACTGTAGATAAAACATGAAAAAAAAATATGTCTAATCGCAACCTGTCTGGTGTAGTATAGTTCCTGCTTGGAAACATGAAGCTAAAGACATAAAACTTTAGAAACTTAAGTTTAGATTTGAAATGCATACTTTTCAAGCATTCTTAGATAAGAAATGTATTGTTTACTGTTGCTAGCAAGGCCATTGCGAAACCATATTTCTTGCAGGTCATAGCCTAAAGCTAAAAAAGATTATTATGAAAGCAATGGCACTACGAGATTATATACATTCTGTACATCGTTCATTTCTCAACATCAGCAAAACGTGGTTTGGACCAACAGAACGGCCTTCTTAAAGTTGCTGGCATTTACCATTGCGTTATAATCTATCAAAGAAACCCCTGGGAGCAGCTCATGGTTCCGCTAGATTACGCTCTACTCCAAGAAATAGAACAATTCGATTAGTTTATCTCTGTGGTATGTGCCACAGTCAAAATGAGATTTTCTATTCATTGCCACTACTGCAGACGTGGCGAAAGCTTTGGAGGGTGGAGGTCAGACTGAACTGTCACTGAGAAGGAAACGTGATTGGATTAAATCCTGTTTTTTCCCCACGCTGTCTAATGAGAATAGGAAGCAGTCGAATTTTGTGACTCGCATTAATCAATTTAAAATAAGATAATATATGATGCATTTGCTTTGGTTATAACACAAAATTCCTGTTTTGTATTTTATATGAGCATATTACCAGACATTTAGACAGCAAGTTTCTAATTGATCGTTTTTTAAATACACTTTACCAGGCAAAACCGAGTAATTACTGGCTAACTGAAACTCGAACACATGCATACACACACACGGACACGCACACACACGCGCGCGCGCACTCACACACAGATGGACAGAGGGAGAGTGGGAGAAAAGGAAAGGCCACTTCAATCAGACATCGAATTACAGAGAATACAGAGAATATTTCAATATAAATCAGACAGACTTCAAACTCAGTACACATCTTGTTTCTTAATGTTCTGTTTGTTGTCCTGTCAAATGTTATGCTCTCATTGTTTATGTGTGTGTGTGTGTGTGTGTGTGTGTGTGTGTGTGTGTGTGTGTGTGTGTGTGTGTGTGTGTGTGTGTGTGTGTGTGTGTGTGTGCCCGCGCGTGTGTGCATTAGGCATGATGCTAGTATTTTCATGCATACTGCATTGTAGTTCATTGTAGTCATGTATTATGCCATGTTGAAACACCTAATTCTGTCTCATCAACATCAATTAACTTCCCCCTCTCTCTCAATTTCTCAATTTGGCCCATTCCATTTGAACAAAGATTTCCTAAAACATCACACATAGTATACACAGCAGCATACACAGCACATGCGAGTGTGGGTGTGTGTTTGTGAGCATGTGTGTGCACATAAGTGTGTGAGGGTGTGCAAATGCCTCTCTGATCTCCCTTCCTCCCTTCCTTTCTCTGTGGCAGACATCGGATCTGGGATCTGGTCCTGAACACTCTCTTTCCTCCGCTAACAACACTCAAGCTAATCTTCTGCGGCTACGACATTGTTTTGAATACTGGATGGAATTTGTCACAAATTCCTTCTACTTGTCCAGCCAATAATCAAAAACTGGATCTCACTTTTCACCACTACTGGCCTACACTGTCGTCTGAGTTGCTGTGCTTGTCTTTTTCAGCCTCTGTGCCGAATCAAAAGAGCAACTTGTGGTGCATGACAACCTGCATGGCAACAACAGTAACCATGGAAATGTCAGCCATTGTCTTCTGCTTGTTGGTTCTCTGCTTGGTGAATGTCAGAAGAGGCTGTTTATTTGTGTGCGACTTGTTTAGTTGGTTATTGACTGTCTGTTTCTCTCTTTCTCCCTGTGTGTGTGTATTTAGCTGTTAATGTTACAATTTGCAAGTTCAACTAAGTCAAGGACCCCAAACTTAATGGGGTGTGTGTGTGTGTGTGTTATCTTCTGTTAGCCGGCATGGTGGGAAATGTATGTGGAGGGAAGGGGGGGAAATTCTATATAAAACTTTAAAAACCCTTTTGCTTCCGTGACCCACAAATAGAAAGTACTAAGCATTATTTCTTATGTGTGTCTGTGTGTATGTGTGTGCATGTGTGCCTGTGTGTGTTTGTGCATACCACGATGTGTTTGTGTATGTGTGTGTGCATTATTCCCTAGCACTCTGATTGAAGAGGATAAGTGTATTGAGGACATTTCAATTCAGTGAAAGGAAAGGGAATGAGGCAGAAGATCAGAGAAGAAACGAGAAGCACTGAAAGGCATGATTCCCCTCAGTGGGGTATAGCCTCCAAGCAGCAATCACAGTCCTGGAATGACCTGGCAATCAAAATTTCTCTCTCTCTCTCTCTCTCTCTCTCTCTCTCTCTCTCTCTCTCTCTCTCTCTCTCTCTCTCTCTGTCTACCGTTGCATGTGCCCTAATGGAAAAATAAAACCGTTAGGCCTATCTTTAAGGAGATGAAATATCACAGAAAAAAACCCTCTTTCTCTTAGATGTTGTCCACATGACAAAGAAGACAAAGAATGATGTTATATCTTTGCGTTTTCAAAAAGATTCACTTCCACACAGAAACACACAAACGAGTCAAAATGCTGTTGCTGGCTAGGCAACCTAACCTATGCTGCAATTATTATCAAAGCAATGACACTACTAGACTAAATAAATCGTTAATTTTTCAACATTGGCAAAAGGTGGTTTGGGCAAAGTGAATTTACCCTGCATAAAGTTGCTAGCATTTATCATCGCTTTCTATCACACAAACCCAGAAAAAGCTTTGGCCGCTGGTGTTTCTGATGGATTATGTCCTCCTCGGAAACCGGCGTCAAGCTATCTGACTCTTTTTGTTTTGTTTTGGTCACCACTATTCTTTGTGCCGTTGACTTCAATTCACTCCATTTTAAGTTATGCAAATGCAGGCAAAATGCAAAGTAGATATACTAGTTATAACAAAGATATAAATGGCATTATGGAAAATGTAGCGGGAAAAAAGCAAAAAAAAAAAACTAAAATAAAAGTACAGTTCTGAAAAGTGTCCAAATGTGCAAGGTTCCATGCACCAGCTGAGCTAACTGCAGGTTTTCGTTTGGCCTCATGTTCTGTTGTACACTTTCCAGAACTAAACTTTCACAATACAGAGACAAGCCAGAGGACCGCAAGGAGCAATTCACTGAATTTGAGACAAAGTTTGCGTGATTAGAATCACAGACTGCACATTTAGTTTAAACTCAGTTCCGCCGAACAGCTAGCTGAGTTATTCACAAGGATCTTCAACCTGTTTCTATCTCTGGCAGTGGTCCCAAACTGCCTGAAGTCCGCCATCTGGTCCTCTTGCACTTCAGAACCAGCATCCCTGCCTCACTGGACCCACACCAGCTTATAGAACTAACAGATCCACAGAGGACGCCAAATCTCTGGCTCTCCACGCTCCAAACTCCGCCAGCTAGGCCTCAGCTCATCACCATCCAACTGGATTCTGAACTTCCTGTCAGTGTCCCCACCTGTCCTCCACTATGTCTCTGAGTACTGGCACACCACAAGGATGTATACTACTACTAATAATACACTTTCTTTATTTGTATAGCACCTTACATGCAAAACAATGCAGCTCAAAGTGCTTATACTGAGCCCTATCCCTCTTCACACACGGCTGTGTTCCTATATCTTCCACTAACACCATTGTTAGGTTTGCAGATGACACAGTGGTGATGGGGCTGAACAACAGCGAAGAGCGGAAGTGCAGAGCCTGCTGAGCAGATGCTCAGAGAATAACCTGTCCCTCAACACTGCAAAGACCGAGGACCTAATCATCTATTTTAGAATGTCACAGAATGACTCTCCTGTCTTCATCGACGGAGACAGAGTGGAGAGAATGTCCAGCTTTAGGTGTCTGGGCATTCACATTTCCAAGGACCTCACATGGTCCACTAACAGCACTGCACTGGTCAAGAAAGTACAGTAATGCTTTTTTCCTGAGGAATTTGAAGAAAACTGGTCTGCCTACACAGCTGAACTCTTTCCACCTGACAGACATTACAAGGCCATCTACGGCTGAACCTCCAGACTGAGAAATTGCTGCTTCCCCAGAGCCATAACTGCTCTGAATTAGTCCACCAAATACACCCCATAAAACTGTCTGACTGCTCCCATAATTGTCTGCCACAACTGACTTCACACACACATACTGCACTACGCCACCAAATAAGCTATGCCGGTACACAGGGGTCCACTCTGTGTTACTGTCTGAGTACTGTGTTCAATATAGCTTTTAATTATTAACTACAGTGCACAGGGATTCATATATTTATGTGAGGGATGTTATGTGATGTGATATGCAGAGTGAAGGAAAAGCAGCCAACAAGTACTCAGCACCTCTGGGAACTCCTCCAAGACTGGTGGAAAACCATTCCAGGTGACTACCTCATCGAGCTGATTGAGAGATTGCCAAGATTGTGCAAAGCTGTCATCAAAGCAAAAGGGGGCTACTTTGAAGAATCTAAAATAAAAACATATTCTTGTTTGTTTAACACCTTTTTGTTTACTACATGATTCCATTTGTGTTCTTTCATAGTTTGTATGTCTTCAGTAATAATCTACAATGTAGAAAATAATAAAAATAATCTAAAACCATTGAATGAGAAGGTGTATCCAAACTTTTGACTGGTACTGTATGGCCCGTGTGATCAATAAACAATTTATAAATGCCATCTGACTTGATACATCTTGCATCATACATCATGACTTCTTGACTTGATTAGCATCTTTCAGCCTTCACATTTTGACTGTTAAACTTCCCAAATATAGGTCCCATGTATATGATAAATTGTACAGTACACTAAGGCTAGGTTACTGACTAAATTAACTTCATGTAAGGGGTTTATGAAACTGTAGAGTGAACTTATGAAGTTATGTTTAAATTTGACAACAGACAAACTAACTACAGCCTGACCGGCACAAAGGTATGTATGGCAGCATAATGTTAGACAAAGTACTTAAACTGTACACATTTGCAGTTTGGTGGGCCTACAATTCAACATTGAAATGTTAGGTAAATAAAAGCACGAATCCACGAGGAAGATGTTGCAGTTGGTCTAACACACGATGGTTTCCTGGTCAACTACGGTACGATTCGTTTTTATTTCCTGGTCAACTATAAATCATTGACTTTTCCATATCATCTGGTCAACTATTAATCGGTGCTCAATAAATTATACTACTATGAACTATACAATTATAAATCAATTATAAATTAATGTTATTTCAATGTCACTGTCAACAACATTACTATACTATAATTTTTATTGGTATTGTAATGGCGATTCAACGTCTATTTAGCACTGAGATGATGGTTCAGATGGAAATTCAACATTATATTAATATTGTCTGTGACTAATCAAATGATCAGAGACATCAGCCACTATCCCCACCTCCAAAGTCTCCAAATTCAACTTTATGAGCAAGCAAGCGAGTGTTGAGCAGTTGCGCATTCTTAAGGAGGGTCAAGTTTGTGCCTATGCCCCATGCAACTGCTCGTGGATGCTGTTCTGTGCACTCGCAGAGAAGAAATGCGGCTCACGGATGCTCTTCTTCGCGCTCTTATCACATGTTTTTTTTATGTGCACAGTTTTTGAGACCAAATAAACGTATCCGAGCTAATTGGGACATCCTACTCGAAATGTATTTATCCGCTGGGGGAAATAAAAGCTTCTTCTTGAATCTGAACATTGAGTTATATGAAGGATATGTTAAATATGTTATTTCATGCCATCTCAGAATTATTTCATGCTTGAATATAATACATTTGTATTCACATTTCAGCCTTAAAATGATGTGTGCACCAAGGCCTCAAGCAGATCCATTGCATTGTGAATGCACGGCCTTCAGTGATGACAGTGAAATGGTGCTGAAGCACACTGGCTCAGCATCTGGTCCTACAGATAATCACGACTGTGTGTGTGTGTGTGTGTGTGTGTGTGTGTGTGTGTGTGTGTGTGTGTGTGTGTGCATGTTAAACATTTTTAAATAATATTTCCATGTTTTAAAAATTGTATTAGTTCAAATGTATTTGCCTGGAAGTATGATCTAATCAGAAGTCAGGGTGAGAGGTCAGGGGAGAAGAGGAGAGAGACACAGGAGTGAGAGCTCGCACCAGAGCCTTGCGAGTGAAGTTAGCTTATGATAGAAAACCATATTATTGTGTGTATGTGTGTAAGTAGACGAACAGTGAATCTTATTACTACATTATACAGTGATATTTCAACGCTACATGTGTTTACTACGGAAACTCGGACAGAGTTACGGACGATTCAAGGAGGATACAGAAACAGCTAGTCAGCTCGACGTTAGCTTTGTGCCGTGGAAGTGAGTTCCGGAACTTTTAGTGAGAGTAGCCAGCCCGGCCGAGCCCGGCCACTCATTTGAGCATCGTTTCCTGGATCGTCAGTGACCCGACACAGCTGTGGACTGCCGCGACGGCGTCTCCACTCCAGCATCGCCAACACCACAGGTGTCATCACGGTGAGGAGGACGACGCGCGCGAGTTGTTTCTTTTGTGTGGTGCTTTGGGCGCGAAGCAGGCATGTACATTTCTACTATTTTCATAATCAAATTTTTCAAGTAAATAGTTAAATGTATTTATGTGTGTATTCTTGCATATCTCAGTAGATATCTTGTTTGCTAATGATAATAGTAGCCTACTTTGTAATTGATAGTCATTCAAAAGTGATACATTTAACCTAATTAGATGTGCATAAAGATAGACATGATTTATTATCTATTTTATTATCAATTAAAACTAAAAGTAACTCAAGGTGTGCATAATGAGACACAGTGCTTGAAGCTTAAGCTTTATTGATTTAATTGGTATTAGGCTATTTAACTGTGTATATACCTTCATATATGCCTACATTAAATAATAGTAATAGCTGTTACTTTAACCTAGCAATGATTACCTATCAAGAAACAGTTTAAGAATTCAGGCAGCGCTCTCCAATACAATAGCCAGGACAGCTAGGGGGCGCAACAATTGTCTTCTACTAGAACAGCCCTTGACTTCCCTCAACTAATAGAGGGCACACTTTGGGTTCTAAGAAGGTCCCCCTCCATTAAGCAGGGTGTGCAATCTCCACCTTCCTTTTGACTGTCTTCTTGAGGGTTGTTTCCGTGCTGACCTTTGTTTATCCTTTTGTGTCTTCTGAGAACCACTGCATGTATTCCACCCGAGTGGAACCTTCATTCTTCCTGAGAAACAGGAAGTCCTGGTCTTTGCTGTTCCTACAGTCATTGTACATGCAGTCTTTGTTGCTTTGGTCACAGCAGATCTCTGCCATCTATACATCCCCAGTTCAGGGGTGTTGAGCAACAAGTTCTCATGCTTATTACACAAGCATGTTTCCCTATCAGAAAGCATTGGGTGCCCCACCCAGTAGGGGCTGAATAGGAGACTGACTTCCTTGGATTCTCTGCCAAGTATTTCTTGTGCAGGCTCTTCAGGGTGTCCACAAGGACTCTCTTTATCATTGTGTCCAGTCTCCTCCAATCACCTGAACACTATGTGCATGTCTCTATGCCAGTGTTCATTTTCATCACTGATTATCTTCATGACTTGGCTGAGAATTTCTCCATCAGTGACTTGGCTGTTTGAAAAGAATGGCCTCTGCAACTGTTTTATGTCTGTGTGCTTTGATCCTAGGCCCTCACAAGTGTGGAGGAAAACCTCCTGTATGTTTTGGGGGTCATAGTGTATGTCTGTCCAACCATGCAGTGCAGGAAGTTAAAGAAGGGGGATTCTTGGTAATTTTGCTTTGCACCCATTGGTTCCTTGCCTTGGCCTCGTGGTTCTGGTATCACTGGATCTACTTCTCTGAATGATTCCGACAGAAGCAGATCCCGGACGAGTCCCCACAATTAGTTATGGGTCCCAAGAATGGCACCACAGCAGCAAAGATGAAATTCTATAAGTAAGGGATAATGTAAAGTCCAGCGGTTGGGGTTGCAATCAGCTATGAACAAATGCTATGAACTATTTGTTTGCAAACACATACACACTCACACACACACATACACATGTAGACAATCTTACACTGGAGTGTCAGCTATTGATCTGTCATCACGGAACATGATGCATGAGGTGGCGATTAGAGTTGAAATTTTGGGTTTGTGTGTGTGTGTGTGTGTGTGTGTGTGTGAGAGAGAGAAAGAGAGAGATACTAAACTCATGATTAGGGCTGTCAATAGATTAAAAAAATTTTACTAATTAATCGCACATTTTGAAATTAATTAATCGCGATTAATTGCGATTAAAAGTTTTTTTCTTCTTAAGACTAAATCTTATAAATTAACGAGTAATCACTTCATACAAGCGTGTATTTTAGACACTGTTGTTTGATTGTATTTTTTTTTAAACACAATGGTGCCCCTCGACGGTAAATCGTAAGAATTTCCCCTGAAGCAATTCGAATCACCTCAATCAGCCCACTATGTTGCAACCCAAATGGCAACCTTTTCACGGACTGATCTAGTTATTTTCCTAGAGAAGTCATGGAGTGTGGGTTGGGGACCATCTAACCTGGGACTGCTTTGCATTAAGGTGATAACTTCAAGACGAGCTGCTTCTGTGATGGCTAAATTCAGCTTGACAAATGCTACATACAACTTTAGTTTTGTTGATTGTTCAATCATTTTGGTTCTTAAACAGAGACTTTCCGCCCAACAATCCCTCAGCTCTTTCCATCTTCAACTACCGCAGTGGTTCTCAAACTTTTTCTGTCATTCCCCACTTTGAACAAGGGGGGCTATTCAAGCCCCACCTGTCCCTCATCGCTCCCATAAAATGGTAGGCCAAGCCCCCTTACGGGCTACATTGCCCGAGGGGACACAGGTTCAAGTCTGGCCTGATGTAATTTCCCAATCCTCTCCCCACCTCTTCTCCGCCTCGCTTCCTGTCATAACTTCATGTCATGTCCAAATAAAGGCATTAAAAAAGAGGACAATTGCGTTAATTGCGTTAAAATATTTTATCGCGTTAATCGCGGCCGCATTAATCGCATAGATTAACGCGTTAACGCTGACAGCCCTATTAATGATACATAACTGTTAATGTACTCTTATGTTGTGTGGCTGGAGGACATTGAGCCTAGCTTTAAATGATTCATCTCTCAAATGAAATATTACAAAGCCCCTCAGCCCTGCTTAAGGGCCAAGGACAAAATAAAACTTAACAGCAGGAATGCGTGTATTTATGTGTGTGTGGTCAAAGTTTGTGTGTGTGTGTGTGTGTGTGTGTGTGTGTGTGTGTGTGTGTGTTTGAGAGAGAGAGTAACAGCTTAAGGTGCTATCTCTCTGTGGGAACAGATCCCAGCACAAATGGAAGTGTTATTACATTACAAGATGCAGACCTGATCACACTTTTCTCCTTGTGTGTGTGTGTGTGAATCTCTCTCTCTCTCTCTCTCTCTCTCTCTTCTCTCTCTCTCTCTCTCTCTCTCTCTGTATGTGTGTGTGTTTGTGTGTGCTTAGGAGGTAACCGATCTTTTCACACACACAACACAAACTCAGAGCAGTAATTTGTTACACAATAAACAAAACATCCGTTTATTTTTCTTCCATATTATTGTTATTTTTATTTTGAATATTATTAGTAATTGGATTATTATTACTGGGCTTTTTTGGGACATCAATGTATTTGTTCAGAACCACACAAATCCCTACAAAGACAGAAAACGAGAGGGAAAGAAACCGAAGAAGGATCTCCACACACGCACAAATTGTTCATAGCATTTGTTTATAGCTGATTGCAGCCCGCCTAGCAGTCACACAGTTGGTAATTGGTTTTCTAGTGTTGTTTATAACCCTATGGATGACCCTGGACCTTACCGAACTCCAGGTCTATATTGACAAATTGTGTGAATATCAAACTGAATAAAACATACGTTCTATAGACTACAGAAAGATCATGCAAAACAGTCAATTACTCCCCCAGCTAGAGGCCAGTTGTTCTAGTGTTAATCTATGGCATCATTAGCAGAACTACCAAAACAACTTCATGTTACTCTTGCTAGACGTTGTGTAGCTGGTCTGGCTAAGATAGTTAACCTTACCAGCAGATAGTGAAACTCTACTCTACCTGCTGCATTAGCTTGCTAGCACAATATAAATGATAATAATAACACACAATATGAAACTGTAGATTTGTTAGCAGTTCAAAGCTTGGGTGAGTGACAAAATAATCAGCTTGTGAGTGTATGAGAACAGCTTTGTTCACCGTCCTCCCAGAGGCAATTTTCTTCCACTTTATTTTATTGACTGAAATATTAAAGATAAAGTCTCTATTGTGTTGCATGTTCTCAGAATTTAGATCTCTGTAGTGGGACCTGGGTCACGCAGTGGAGACGGGAAACTTGTGTGGATGTTTTCGCCATGTAACATCAGCTGAGGGGGGCCCCGAAGTGTGTGTTAGTGTGTGTAACTGTGAGGGTGGAGGAGAGTGCAGTGGGGTCCAACAGGGACTTGAGTGACGGTCAAAATGGAGCCTTAAGGACCGGCGGTACACAGTGCCTCTCGTTCTGGGCCTTCCAGCAGAGCAGAGGGACTCCCCAAACCAGACCCAGAACACGGCAGCAGATTAAGGTCACTGAGGTCACTGAGGCCCCTTCACACCCCCACATTCTCACTCTAACATTCATGGGATATGAATAAGTCGATGGCTGACCCAGGGCGACCCTCACACCATAAAAAGGCAATTATCCAGTGCAGGTAAATCATTGGGTTCTTTTGAACTCGTCAGCGATTGCCATTGCAAAGCCAAAGGTTGCCAAAGCTTGCGTAGACCAAGAGGACAAATGCACACTAAACTGCATAAAGATGTGGAGTCAAACACATCTCGCTTCACTGTTACAATGCAATGACAAAATGATGTTCATTCCAGTCTTCTTCTCTTGTCTGCTGAAGTTTCAGCACATGCTGCCATCAAGCAAAGCAAGAATAATGACATAAACCTCATTGAAACACTCGAAAAGTAACATGTGTGAGTCTCTTTGTGCCTATTCTCAAACTAATTCTCAAACTATCAAGGGGATGTAATCCACATTAGGGCATTGAAGACCCCTATCATGAATACTACATCCTTTGGAGTGAAGGTTATGTAAAAGCCACGATCTTGTCCCCAGTGGACTGTGAAGAGGTCATAGGTGATTTCTAAGTGAGGTGACCTTGTCGTTCTCAGAAGGATTCATTAAAGGCAAGACTACCCTACCACACCAAAGCAGCGCTAGGTGATTTACATGCACTTACCTTGCTTCATACATCATCATAATCATCTTTATTTATGAGGAGCATCACCTGAGAGCAGAAAAGCACTCTCTTGTGTGTGTGTGAGAGAAGGGCATACGTTACAATATAAACAGAAAGAAAGGGGAAGATGTGGAATTACTAGAGGAAAGGTGAACTACATAGGATGATAAATATATGCTACAGAAATGCTATGAATACTGTCTGTGTGTGTGTGTGTGTGTGTGTGTGTGTGTGTGTTTGTGTGTGTGTGTGTTTGTGTGTGTGTTTGTGTGTGTGTGTTTGTGTGTGTGTGTGTGTTTGTGTGTGTGTGTTTGTGTGTTTGTGTGTGTGTGTGTGTGTGTTTGTGTGTGTGTGTTTGTGTGTTTGTGTGTGTGTGTGTGTTTGTGTGTGTGTGTGTTTGTGTGTGTGTGTTTGTGTGTTTATGTGTGTGTTCTGCAATCCCATGGTAATGCAGTCCACTCACACGTCTGCACCGCTCCCTCCTCATAATCATGTTTTGTGCAGCTGCATGATTGGGGACAAATGAGATACAATGATAGAATGATAACTAGTGCAAGGCTCCTGCCCCCTCAGCCTTTCCCTCATCCTTTTATCCTTTAGCTTCTCTAGCTTTTCAATTCTCTCTCTCTCTCTCTCTCTCACTCTCCAATAAAACATATATGATGCAATTTTAAACTTTCCACCCAATAAAGAAAGACAATGGTGCATTAAAGGAGTATTAACTCCCCCTCTCTCTCTTCCTCCAATAAACCACATACAAAAAAAGAATCTCACCCCCCTCTCTCTCTCTCTCTCTCTCTGTGTGTGCGTGTGTGTCTTGTTTCTCTCTCTTGTCATGGTAGATTTCATTCAGGTTGTTTAGTTCTCTCTGATTGTTAATCTTGCAGTCCTATCACGAAAACAAGCGTGAATGCCACAGTCCTTGCTTTCAGGATATTTTTGTAATTCAGTATTCCCTGTAATTCACAAAACTAACTTTGCTTTGTTTGCGTTGGCATCATTTGGACACTTTGTAATTACAGAAAAACTAAAATAAATTGCCTGTGAGAAACTGATGTAATTTTTCGATCCAATTTATGTCAGTCTTATATGTGTTCAGTGTACAGTCTCTCTCACTATCTGTCTTGCTCTCTCTCTCTCTCTCTTTCTATCTCTTTATCCCTCTCTCTCTCTCTCTGGAAACCCATCTCTCTCCATGTCCCTCTCTTGTTCTATCTCTCTAACTCTCCTCTCTCTATGGGTCTCTCTCTCTCTCTCTCTCTCTCTATGGGTATATCTCTCTCTCTCTCTCTCTGTAATTGCTGGATTCAGAGCAGATGTTCCTGCTGATTGTCTTCATTCTTCACTTTCTGTTTCCATGAATGTATCTATTTACAATATAACACACACACACACTCACACGCGCACACACACACGCACACACACACAAACACTCACGACACAGACATATGCCCATTATCACATTCTGAAAGATGTATGGGATATAGGCTCAGAGTAGGATGGTTTGGAATAATGTTTATGTATTATTGTCATATAGAAATTCAGGATGCAGAACTTTGTGAGTTTCAAAGGAGGTGTGAGAAGAATGCGGAGCTCACCTCAGGCAAACATGATGCATTCACAAAATGTGCAGACATGTTGCAGAACAATTACACACTGTCTCACTGGGAGACATTCATGAAATGCCTTTCAGCTCTGTAGGTCTATGTCTTTGAGGCTGCAGCAGATGAGTTTGGAGTCATCCAAAGTGTGTGTGTATGTGTGTGTGTGTGTGTGTGTGTGTGTGTGTGTGTGTGTGTGTGTGTGTGTGTGTGTGTGTGTGTGTGTGTGTGTGTGTGTGTGTGTGCGCGTGTGTGTGTGTGTGTGCGCGCGCATCAGAGTTAATGAGTTATGTGGGGTTGGTTTTATGCTCATGAACAGAATCATTCAAGATGTAATAACCAGCACAGTACACAGAGATAGAAGCAGCCAGACTGACCAACATTAATCGGTGTGAGTGTCCATTTGTTTGTGTAAATGCCGATATGTAGTCTTGTCAATGTGTGTGAGTGTGTGTGTGTGGTGTGTGTGTGAGAGAGGGGCAAAGAGAGAGACAGAGAGCAAATGAGAATGTGTGTGTTGTATTCCAGCCATCTGGTCATAAAACAGCAGGCATATGGTTATATTGCTGTACATTTTGTAAGTAGCTGCTATGGCCAGTGTCATGAACTGTGTCTCTAATATCAGGCAAGATGTGAGCCCAGCTTTATGCATATTAGGAGCCTGGAAAATTTTGTTTTGTTTGATAATGCCAGGGAGAAAGAGAATTTGTTCAGGAATGTTTGGATGGAATGTTTCACACATAGTTCAGCCTTAATTCAAAGATGAGATGACTGAGTTTGTTTGCGTGAGAATGTGTGTGTGTGTGTGTGTGTGTGTGTGTTTGAGAGAAATAAAGGTTTGACCTTTACACGACCTGAATGACCT
>NC_045172.1:6672208-6684708 GCF_900700415.2 Clupea harengus
TTACATGGCCCCATCCATAGTCCCCTCGGTGCAATAGAGTCGTCCTGTACCCTTGGCAGAGAAACAGCCCCAAAGCATAATGTTTCCACCTCCATGCTTGACGGTGGGGATGGTGTTCTTGGGGTCATATTCAGCATTCTTCCCCCTCCAAACGCGGCAAGTCGATTTGATGCAAAAGAGCTTGATTTTGGTCTCATCTGACCACATCCTGTCTCCCAATCCTCCTTAGAATCATTCAAGTGTTCATTGGCAAACTTCAGACGGCCCTGTACATGTGCTTCCTTGAGCAGGGGGACCTTGCAAGTTCTGCAGTACTTCAAACCATTACGGCGTAGTGTGTTGCCAATGGTTTTCTTGGTGACTGGTCCCAGCTGCCTTGAGATCATTCACAAGCTCCTCCTGTGTAGTTCTGGGGTTATTCTGCACCTTTCGGATGATCACCGATACCGCACGAGGGGATATCTTGCATGGAGTCCCAGACCTAGAGCGATGGACAGTTGTTTGGTGTTGCTTCCATTTACGAATAATCGCACCAATAGTTGTCTGCTTCTCACCAAGCTGCTTGCCGATGGTTTTGTAACCCATTCCAGCCTTGTGCAGGTCTACAATCTTATCTCTGACATCCTTGGTCAACTCTTTGGTCTTGCCCATGGTGGTGAGGTTGAAGGTGTGAAGTATGATTCTTTGGACAGGTTTCTTTTATACACGTCACCAGTTGAGATCAGGTGTACCTTGTTAGGCCTAATGAGGACTAATCTGTGTGCTTCTTGGGCACATAACTGGTCAATGGGAGCCAGAATTCTTGCTGTTTGCTTGGGGGTTCAAATACTTATTTTCTGCATCAAATACAAATAAAGTCATAAATGTTATAAAATGCAGTTTTCTGGATTTGTTTGTTGATATTCTATTTCTCACTGTTAAAATACACCTACCATTACAATTATAGATCACACATTTCTTTGCAAGTGGCCAAACTTGCGAAATCGGCAGGGGTTCAAATACTTATTTTCCCCACTGTATGTGCCACTCTTGAGGCAGAAGGAGATATCCCTCTTGAGAGACATGCTCCGGTCCAATTAAATGTAATAATTGCAGATAAAAGCATCCAAAGTTTAAATGCTGTTGTCGTTGCAGGAAAAGTACGTGTGCGGAATTCTGACTCGAGTTCAGTGTGAGTTTAGAAGAGACCTCAGTGCTTCTGCCAACATGGCTGCTCTTTTGTCAGCGTGGAGACTGCCATGGATCAAAGCTCTGCTTTTTTCCCTCTCTTGTCTCCCTCAGGGACAGATGGCCAGGAGTTCTCAGATGGGCTTACATATCTTCAGAACTTTCTAGAAGGCCAGATGGCCCCATTGAACTCATAAAAAAACCTGCAAAGTGAAAAAGCTATTTTAAATCTGAAATATTTTAATCAACTGGGCTATGAGTTACTTCAAGGCCAAGTGCCCAGTAAAACATTATTGTTGATATGATACCAGGTGTGTGGCCACTTGCCAGGACTAATTACACATAAACAACGACATGGTAAGACATGGTAACAGCTTGAAAGGAGTGAGTGAATGCAGTCTCTCTTTCTCTTTCTCTTTCTCTCTCTCTCTCTTTCTCTTTCTCTATATATATATTTGTGTGTGTGTGTGTGTGTGTGTGTGTGTGTTTGTGTGTGCGCGCGCGCTGTAGCAGGAGGTCAAAGGTGTGAGCAATTTAGGGGTACTGATAAATTGCTCCATCTCTCTTCTGCGTTGACCTTACTGGAAAAACTGATTGCATGATCCCAAACTGTTCCATGATGGAGAGAATGTCTTGCTGTCTTTAAACACACACACAAACACACACACAGACACACACACATATACACCACACACGCACATATACACCACACACACGCACATATACACCACACACACACAACAGATTAAGCAACAGATTCTTTCCAGGAACTCATTGCTGTGTGTATCCATCCGTACTTCAGCGTTTTCAGAAGTGAGTCTCATGTGTGTGAGTGAATCTGTCTGTGTGCTCAACATGATTTCTGAGGGACACTTTTTTTTCTTTCTCATCATTGTTATAAGTAAGGCAAATCTAATAAAAAACAATCACCCCCTAAGTGTCTTTTCCCCCAAGCAGGTATATTTTCTTTTCTCTAGGCATCTATCATTGTCTCACAGATTGCAGCCAGAGTTTTAGGAGACTTTGGCCAAGTTTGACAAAAAGTTTTAAAGCAGCAGCGAGATGAGAATATAAATGTGAGATGTCTTTTTTTCATTGAGGGGAAGAAATTTGACAATTCCAAAAAAAGTCTTGTAGTACCGCTATCAGTGTGAATTAACATCAAGGACGCTGCCAACAGCAGAACTGTCCACCAGCAGACCAGACCTCAGCAGACGTGCAATACTTGATGACCACATGGGGGCGTCATGTCCATGAGTCTTAGCTGTAGAGAGCGAGGATAGTAGTGGCTTAGCAAACATAACACATGCAGGGAAGATATGAACAAACATAATGCTGCCCATTAAATACTGAGCGCCCCTATATGTTTTGCTATTGTAAATTAATATAGTGTTTAATTTTATATATATACTGTACATTCAGGTTTTCTTGCTTGAAAATAACACTCTTGTTATGTATAAAGATGGAGAATATGTGACTTATATTTCGCATAGATAGATTATAAAATGAAATTACAATTTAAAAAGCAAATGTATCCATATTCAGTCACACCTTGCTCACCTGAGGAGTCTTTGAATAGCCTGTGAACTATAACATCGGGTGTGGAGACACATGCTATCAACCTATCTGATTGGTCAAATCGATTTGTCTGCGACAGCCAAACAGACTCTTCTGAAAGAAACGTCCAAAGCTTGAGCATCAGTGAGCAGGAAACTGGTGGACGGACGCCTAAACGGCTGCTGCACATCGGTGGTCCTTTAGGAAACCCAAGGAGTCGACCATGGCTAGCATGCTCTGCTTGTGAACTGTCAATATTATGCTAAGACACACCCATGGGGCCATCCCTCTGCAAAGACCTGCTGTTCCTCCAGCTCATCCCCCAGAATGCTTCACTGCCTCAGTGGCTCACAAGACCCCAGGAGACATGAGATTGAAATGATACTGTATTGAGTCTGTGGTGTTTTCTGTCCACAGCTGTCAGAGGGAATACTTGAGTAGATAGTAATGGCGAATAGTTCTATATTTCTACTTTTTGGACACTGATACACATATAGAAAGATAGAGATAAGATAGAGAAGACATATGCGAGTATATATACTTATACTTATGTACATATGTACTTATATACAAACATAAATACAATACAGACAGACAGATAAACATACTTTAGATTTTCATTACTACCAATGGCAATGGCTCCCATCCAGAGTCCTTTATCTTTACCCACCGGAAGCACTTTGGTGTCTGCTGTCCTACTGAAGGACACTTTGACTGAGGGCCAGGAGGAGCTGTGCTCAGACCAGACCAGGCCTGGCTCCAGGAGCCCTCTTTGTCCCAGACATCTGCTCTCCCTCCTGGGCCACTGCCACCGCCCCCGCCCCCGCCGCCCTGGGCTAGATGGAGATCTGCCTGCGCACTGGCCCTGATGTGCAGGCACTCCAGTGAGAGCGGAAGACAGGACGCAGGGGTGAGTGTAGTAGGAGGAGGTATGCGTCTGCTGGCTGGACAGTAAGTCCAGTGGGTGTGTCTCCATTGTCTCATCATGTCTCCATTGTCTCATCATGTCTCCATTGTATCATCATGTCTCAACTGAGACAATACTTTATCCTTGAGATTAGTGATGCTCTCAATTTCTCTCCTTCAATCTCCCTATCCTTGAGTTTAGTGATTCTCTCAATGTCTCTTTACATCTCCCTCTCCTTGAGTTTAGTGATTCTCTCAATGTCTCTTTACATCTCCCTCTCCTTGAGTTTAGTGATGCTCTCAATGTCTCTTTACATCTCCCTCTCCTTGAGTTTAGTGATTCTCTCAATGTCTCTTTACATCTCCCTCTCCTTGAGTTTAGTGATGCTCTGAATGTCTCTCTTTTCATCTCCATATCCTTGAGTTTAGTGATTCTCTCAATGTCTCTCTTTCTATCTCCCTCTGTTTGTCTACATATTATAAATGAGTGACTTGAAATAACCTGCAGGAGAGAATGTGGTCTTCAGATTAGATGTCAGCTCTGATACAGACTGGTTTGAAGAGGGCCGCAGTTGTTTCATCGCTACACCCCGCTGAACTCCTGTGTATAGATCATTTCAGGGACAAAGACGTTAGGAAATTAGGAATTTTGCTATATTAAGGCTAGTTGTGGTGGCCAAAATATTTGGTCTCCACAGATATTTTAAATATTACAAGGATTCTAATATTACAATGTTACAAATATTTTCCAAACAAACTAGGTAGGGTGAGCATGACTGTGCTGGATACACAAAGGATATTCAGTGCTGTATAGAAACATTTGTGGTAGCAGAAAAGACATTAGTGAATACATCAACAAAAACAGGTCTAGAGTACATACCAGTGGCGTAACATAGTTACGACGGGCCCAGGTGTAGGCTATTATGACGGGCCCTAGTCAGTGGAGTAAGGCAGTGGTTCCCAAACATTTTACAGTACCTCCCCGTTTTTATTTTCATGTTTGTAACCACTGCCACGCCCCCTCCCCCTGCGCACATATTCAGCCTATAACACTTGAAACTGTCATGGTAACTATTTTGGCAGTGTAATTATTTCGCTGAATATGCGTATACATCGGTATTTTCGGCAATGCAACTTCCCTATTCAGCCTATTTAGATTAACACACTGTAGATATGTCTATGGGCCCCCAAGACCCACGGGCCCAGGTCGAAGGCCACACCTGCTGGACCCCCTATAGTTACGCCCCTGGTACATACATACATGATAGATTCATAGGCAGTGTTGGGGAATAGTGAACTATATGTAATTAAAAAAAAGTTAAGGAACTACATTTGGCAGTAGCTTGCTGGTCATTCAATCAACAACATTCATATTTGCATAGTGATTTAAGAAGTTAAATAACTTTTTTGCCATTTTTTGTGTAGTTAACTACTTAAACTACAAATAATGTTGTGCCATAAAAGGGAAGGAATTATTTTTCATATTTATTTTTTACCTTTGCTTCTGTGCTGTAATTGAACCCCCTTTGACCAGGCCTGGCCCCTTTCTCTTCCACCCTGACCGCTGTGAAGGCACGTCCAGGCAACGCATCAGTCAGGCAGACACCACCTTGACCTTTCTGTAGTGCATGTGCAAAATACATTGACACTGACTAGATCCTACGTTTTATCTGGCCAACTGAGTAATCATGTCTGGTTCGATCCCCCCTCCTGGACTCTAGTTTCTGGAAGACAGGTGTCTGACTGATGGACATTGTATACTTGCCATTTCCCATGAATAGTGGGGTATTTTTTCTTTTGTTTTTCTTTATGTATGACCTTGTAAACAAGTAGGCACATTTTGCAATAAACTCAATTGAGTGGCAGTTTTTGCTGGCATGTGATCACTGGTATTATATTTTGTTATAATTTCATACCACATATACATTGTAAATTTGAACATTTTTAAAACTTACAAAGAGGGTGATTTGTTTGAACTACTTTTTCTAAGTAGCTTTAGTTGACCAAACTTGATTTCTCCCTTGGGTAGCTTTGCTGTATTTCAACTTCCAGTGTGAAGTAATTGGTAGCTTGCAAAGCTATGCTTTCAAAGTAGCTTGCCCAACACTGTTGATGGGATGTGTTCTTTATCTTTATCTTCATGGTCTACAATATTGTAGAGGATTTTTCAGGGAAATCCATATTCGGCCGTTCTGTTCATCTGAATGAAGCTCTTATGTAATTTCGCGATTACACTGTCCAATGAAAACCCGCCCTAAGTGCGACTAAACACATCAAGGGAGCCATTTTCCAATCAGGCAATTAGCTTCCAAATTGGATGCTCAAACCTAACGGCTGCATTACCGCATGACATTACTACTGGACAACAGTCCTGTCCATCAAAATGCAGATTACACGGCTACGACCCCGCCCCACTCCAGCGACGTTGATGGGCGTGTTGCGCGTGAGCTACAGCCAGAGAGGCGTGAACGACTCCTCGTTACACGCGTACCTACACACACCCGAAGCAACGGAGGGACCTCGTGTTGCACGTCTCCCTTCCACAGATCTGTGGTGTGAGTGTTGTTGACGTTCGTGTGTAAGGCAAGTCAAATCTTCAAGCAACTCCTCCTGTTAGGTTTGGGTTATTTCGACGCGGTGTGGCATCTCGTATGAACAGGTGCTTCACGGGAGAGCCACGGGAGCCGAGGCGGACCTCCCAGCGCGCAAGCAGCGGATGGGTGGTGAATTCTGATAGCACCGGTTGCATGCCGTTGGCTCTCCCCGCGGACGCAACACACACCACTGCCCGCAACGTTGAGAGTTGAAGCGATTGTGCATTTCTGCCATGGCGCATCGACTGATATAGACGCGCAGGGACACACACACTTATAGCCAAAGGCAGATATTTGGACGCTTGGATAGATTACCCACCCTGCTCTCCACATGCCGGACCTAAAGGACTCAAGCATGTCAAACGTGGCCAAGTTCAAGAAGGACAAGGAGATCATTGCTGAGTATGAGAGCCAGGTGAAAGGTGAGTTTACGCGTGTCAAGACTGTGTGATGTTGCATGTACACTCCCAGTTTAGCGCTTCCAAGGGGGAGTGTGTACGTGTGTGTGTGCTTGTGTGTGTGTGTGTGTGTGTGTGTGTGTGTTTTCTTCCCTGCACACAGGACAGAGAAGGGTCATGAGACGTTTAGCTTGGGGTGTAGAGCTCCAGCCAGTCTTGGTGCTAGCACTCCCTGAGTTCTGTTCTGTGTCCCCACTCCTGTGCCTGAACGGGCTGGAACGTGCTGCGTCCTGTGCTTTCGGTGGTGAGGTGCATGTCACCCCCGTTACACTGCGCACACACAGCCACCGGTCGGTAAACGAGCGCAGCGGGGATGAATGCAACCATGTTTGATCGATAAAACCGGATACCGTGGAGCATGCGGGTGCTATGGCAACCGATCCTACCCACTCCGGTTGTGGAAAGGTGTATGCGCATGCACACCTCCCGCAGAAGAATCAGGCGGTTTCTAGGGAGATTAAGAATCAGCCGGCCACCGTAACGCCACTAGCTATGTAGGTTTTTTAATGTGTAATTTTCTGACCGTGTGGGGTGGGCAAATAAAGAACACCAACTGACACACACACACACACACACACAATTTTTGAACCCTGGGGCTTTATGACCTTTATGTATCATTCATTAATGATCAGTGGTGTGAAAAAAAGGCTGTTGTGCACTCTCCCAGTATTGTGTGTGTGTGTGTTTGTGAGTGTGAGTGTGTGACTGTAGGTCTGTCTGTCTGTCTGTGTCTGTCAGCGGAGTGCTGGTTCAGCTATTGTGCAGGTATGTGCCGATTTCCACATATTAGGTGTGCACGATTGTGTGTGCCAGTGTGTGTGTGTGTGGTGTTCATTAATGCAGCACATGTGCAATGCAGCAACACACTATTGCCAGGCAGTTTTAGCAAGACATGAGTGTGTGTGTTTATGTTTATGCTGGCATTGGCGTGCCTACGTGTGCGTATGGACATGACTTACCAGGGAGTGTTCCCTCTTCCTAAAAGAAAAAAAACCCCAGCTATCAGCCTTATGCTGTGTGTCCTGGTGCGCTGGCTGCTGGCCAAGTGTGTCTGTGGGTGTGTGTGTGTGTGTGTGTGTGCGTGCGCGTGCGTGTGCGTGTGTGTGTGTGTGTGTGTGTGTGTGTTGCCTAGGAGGAAGGTTGACCAATGGGTGAGCGCTAGAGTAGAAGAGGGATCCCGGGAAAGCTCTGGAATGCTAGGCAGTGGTGTGTGTGTGTGTGTGTGTGTAGAGAGCGAGAGCGAGAACATTTACTGTCCATTACATTGACTGAAACATGGTCATAAGGGATATCTCTGCTATTCTTAGATCTGCACACATATTCACATTTACAAATCTATACACTGTCACATAGGCAGTACTTCAGCATGTGTTTTGTCTGACCTTGAGATGGCGTTTCTACAGAATCCCTCTAGAGTGTGTGTGTGCGTGTGTGTTTTGTTTTGTTAGAGTGAGCCGTGAAATGACAGGAAATGGTTCTGTTTGTCGCAGGAAGGGTGATGGATAGAATTCAGGACATGACCCCAGCACCCTTACACACACACACACACACACACACACACACACACAGGCTTGCCACATGGACACACACCTCATGTGACAACACACACAATTTAAACATTCCTCCTTCTCACTTACAGATATTTAAAAAATTCAACACACACACACACACACACACATGCTCACCCTGGTGAGATTTTGAAGGAAAGGTGCTGATGCAGAGATGTGCTATTAAAGGCTAAATTCCAGAGAGTAGCGGTGACATTCTGTGTGTGTGTGTGTGTGTGTGTGTGTGTGTGTGTGTGTGTGTGTGTGTGTGTGTGTGTGTGTGTGTGTGTGTGTGTGTGTGTGTGTGTGTGTGTGTGTGTGTGTGTGTGTGTGTGTGTGTGAGAGAGAGAGGAACGTGGTGTGAATGCTAATTGAGAGCAGCAGAGTTTTTGCCTTATCAGCAAGTAGCAGCACTATCTGTGTGTTGTGCTCAGTAATGCAGTGACACTGGCAAGAGATTTTACCCCATAGTAGTCACACAATGACGCATACACACACACACACACACACACACACACACACACAAACAGGCTAAGATATCATCCTCTTATTGCAGTGTTTTACGTGCCGCACCCAAATATTTTCCTGTGTGAATTTGTGTGTGTGTGTGTGTGTGTGTGTGTGTGCGCGCGCACGCATGTGTGTCTGTATGCACGCGCAAACACTCAGTCAGAAGTACACCCTCATTCCATTGCTGTGTACATCTAATTAGATTGCACTTGGGTTGCTGGCGGGAAGCCAACTGATAGCACCTGTGCAGCTGCAGTTCAGGCACACACACACACACACACACACACACACACACACACACACACACACACACACACTGATGTGACTGATGCATAAATGGATGGCTAGATAAATTGATTGATGGATGTATGGACAGATAGGTAGATGGATGGATAGGTGTGTGTGTGTGTGTGTGTGTATATATGTGTATAGACCATATATATAGATCGATAGATAGAATTATGCAAATGGCTGGACAGGCAGGATAAAGCTAATACACAAGCACTTCTATATGTAGAGGCACAAGCACGCATGCTCACTGGTCAAATGAATTAGAAATGTGCTGATGCATCACAACATAACTGACCTCAGTAGAGTTTTTACTCCCAAAAATGGCTAGATAAAGGATGGGTAAGAGATGACACTTTTAATGGATAAAGGGGATATTTGTTGGAAAAAGTGACAGGACAGATACAGTCTGATTAAGGAATAGGAAGATAAATGGCTAAATTGAGGTCTGAACCCCCACACACATCAAAGGTAGCCCAAGATGACCGATCGGAGTGAGGAAACAACACATGAATGCATAGATGTATAGACCAGAAATGAACGCACACACACAGGCATACACACACCCCCTTTTGAGTTCAAAAGGAGAAACCCGACATAAACACACACTTTACCGTGTGTGTGTTCACCTTCTATTCCTTTATGTGGCGAAATCCGCGAAAAAAAACCTCACTGGCCATTTTTAATTCATGACCGCTTTATTTTTGGCCAGGCGGCAGTGACTGCCCTTGTGTGAAGTGAAGTCTTTCTTCAGACCGCATGTCATGTTGTTTCAGTAAGCACCCAGCCTCCATGCGTGTGGAAGACCTGAGCTCTGTGCTCTTAGTATCCTTGCCCACCATTGAATTGGATATGTTGTTGGCAGTCACTGAACTGGAAGTGGTGAAACACACCATTGAACTTTGAGTGCTTGTGGTTGGCCCTTATTGGATTGCAAAGCTTTGTGTGGCATCACTTGAGATGCTTAAGGATTTACACAAAAGGCTTTTTTATTTTTACTCTGAGTAAATTGAGAGATTTTTAAGCTGCTTCAACTTTCCCGAACACCATCTGGTGTAAACAGAACCCCCCCCCACACACACACGTTATTTAAACATTGGGTGTAAAAATGACATTCAGCCAGGTTCCATATCAGACCTGAAATTGCTTCTGTAGTTTAACTGGTAGAACAAGGTAGAACCAAAGGAGCAACTCCTGATGAAAATCTAAATCTGCACTGTTGATTGGGACGAAATCATCTGCTCAATGCATAAATGTAAATGTAACACAAACCATACATGAATATCAGGCTTTTGCTTTGAAATCATCAGAACAAGAGGAAACCAGCACTATATCCACCTTAGATTCTGTGAACACTGACCACAGCGTTATCCACACCTTCCCTCCCTGTGGACCCAACTGACATTTCCCCCCTCAGACCAGATAACATCTATTGATACAGGGTTTGCTCCACCTTCACACTTGCTTTTTGTACACCTGTATGCACCCCGGTATATCTCGTATTTCTTTAGATCTGAAGCTTGGCTCCCACGGGGGAACATTGTTTCATTCAGTTACCCGGGCTGCCCACAGAGGTAAATGAATTTGAAGGGGATCTGCAGTCAGATCAGTGCAGTCTAGATGTCTGAAAGAGATGCTCGGAGAACACAATGACTGCATGGAACAGTTTGTGTGATAGAGATACGATTTGACATCAGCGTAATCTAAAATGAGTAGAATGGACTCCTTTTGTGGCGTTTAATGAACACGGCTAGAAAAAAAGGGACTCTGGATCTTTTCATATTCAGCTCAGCCTCTACAACGCTGAAGGATCCACTGATGGGAAACTGTCTCCCTGTGAGCCTCCAGACATTACACACACACACACACACACACACACATTACATTACACATGCTCCCAGATAATTATAGAGGTGTGAAGCAAAGGCAGTCAGCGGGGCCTGTGAGCGGCTGTACCTGTGAGAGGCTACAGAGACGCGCGTCTGTCTCGTGGGTCTGTGCGGAGGTGGGGAAGGAGGCAGATGGGGAGCAGGATGGAGGTGCGAAGGTAGATGCGCTCACGGAGGCAGGAGAAGGTGAGATTATGAGAGCAATGGGATGACGAGGAAGTGATGTCTGACCAGAATGTGTATGTGAAAGGGAGGTGTGCCCTCATACCAGGGGGATTTTTTGGGCCAAGCCTGTTTTTCAGACCTTTTTCAGCGGATACACAGGAAGGCATGTGTGTCGCCCACTTCGTACGATACACGTGCACAGAAAACTCAATGATAATCAGTTAAAAAGGGTTGGGAGAAAACAGATAAACAGATAAATAAACAAATAATAAAATACCATTTAAAAAAATGAACAATTAGAGTAAACGTCCGTGTCTGACCAGTGTAATATGTTTGTGAGATGAGCTATCAACTGATCCTGTAACTTGGATGCAGCCCCAGCCAGTGTAATATGTTTGTGAGATGAGCTATCAACTGATCCTGTAACTTGGATGCGTGTTCATTAGCCCCAGCCCCAGCTCAGTTGGAATCCAGTGTAGCCGTTCCAGACCGCAATGAACTCCGTGAATGTGGGTTTGGCAGAGCCAGGCTCTCTGGTCACATCATCTGTGCTCTGAATAAGCATGTGGGTGTAGCCACTGTGTGATCAGAATGAACCCTTCCCTGTGTGGCTGACGATTCCGTGCCACAGTCAGCCCAGACTAGGGCCAGATCTACCATCCAGTCCTTCAGCTGTCACTGCATGGTTTACGAAATACTGAAATGATTGAGTCTCTTCGCAGGTAACAGCAGCGCTGCTAAAACACGCTATCTCTTCTCTGCAAGGTACCCCGAGAGCCTACTGTAGAGCTCAAATGAGCTTGAGGATGTCATAGAAATGCTTTCAGACCAGAATGAATGTATGAAATTGGGGCTAATTGTAGACCAGTGTAATGCAGTGATGAGGGATTTAGTCTTAGAATAAGATGGAGGAGGCTCTTGAGAAGCACTAGGTTCTCTGGATGAGGCGGAGAAGGGCTATGGTGCTCTGGTGAGGGTACTCCGCACTGAATTAACACACACACACACACACACACTTACACACACACACACACACACACACCCTGCGGGGCTGTGCAGTGTTTTCCTTGTTCAAATATTTGGGTTGTGTGTGTGTAGGTGTGTCTGTGAGTGAATGCATGTGTGTTTGTGTGGGTGTGTTTAGTCTCTGTGAAGATTCGAGTTGGTGTGATTGTGCTTGGAGTCCTAAAGGTGTTTGATTTGATGACGGAGAGAATGGTGGTGTGTGTGTGTGTGAGAGTCTGGGTTTCTTTTTTGTTTGTTTTTTTGGAGTCTAAGAGGTGTGTGTGTGTGTGTGTGTGTGTGTGTGTGTGTGTGTGAGAGAGAGGTAGAGAGAGAGAAAATATTTTGCAGTTGTATATAACTTTACAGCATAGCACACTGTCCCAACCCAAACACCACTGCACAGAGGATCATACT
>NC_045172.1:6689708-6704708 GCF_900700415.2 Clupea harengus
GGCCGAAAACCTCGCTGCTGGTGGAGTGGGAGCTCATAGGGCGAGGCGTCATCTCCTGTGAGAGCCATCACACTGACGGATGAATGTGCCCATCCTCTGGAAGTCCTCTAAGCTGGAAGTCCCTCTGGGTGTGAGTGTGTGTGTGTGTGTCTGTCTGTGTATGTGTGTGTGTGTGTCCCCGGTGGCATCGCTTTGAATTTTAAGCCCACATTTGATTCAGGATGGCCGGTACATCCTCACATTCCGTCTTTCATCCATGTTGACAGTGCTATCAGTGGTACTTAGTGTTTCTTATACAGCCTTCCTACCCTTGTTGGTAAAATCTCACCAAATGGTTTACTATGAAGAAAATACTATTAGGTTTGGCTTATACAAGGATAAAGAACATTTAGCAGAAAAGATGGTCAAACGGGTTCAAAGGGATGAATTATTTCCTCCCAACGAGAGCCTTTAGAGACACTATTCTGCTACACTGTCAAGACAAAAACACATACATGTTACAAGCAGTCTATATGGTGGACAAGAGCTGTATAAGAAAAAAAGGGTGTAAGATTTTGTATGGCACACGGAAGGGTTTTGGGCCTGAGATAAGACATTGGTCTGTAATGTAAGGTTTTGGAGAGTTGGTTTAAAACCTAACCATGCAGACAGAAGATGTGTGTTGTCGTGCAACAAATTGGGTTTTGTCACATTGTTGTGTTGCTGTGGGCCTACCCTACCCTGTGTGTTGGTACCATGTGCAGTAATGTCAGTGTTGCATGTGCTAATTGTAAAATGGTTTAATTGCCAACCTGTCTGGATAACATGCAAATTGCAAATTAAAAACGTGTGATTAAAAAATGTGTGTGGGTGTGTTTGTCTGTCTGTTTGTGTGTGTGTGTGTGTGTGTGTATGCAGAGATACGGGCTCAGCTGGTGGAGCAGCAGAAGGTTCTGGAACAGCAGACGGACATGCGAGTGCAGCTGCTTCAGGATCTACAAGATTTCTTCCGAAAGAAGTCGGAGATCGAGAGCGAGTACTCGCGGAACTTGGAGAAGCTCGCCGAGCGCTTCATGGCCAAGACACGCAGCACCAAGGATCATCAGCAATACAAGTAGGAGGTGTCTGTGTCTGTCTGTCTGTCTGTCTGTATTTTTGTATCCATCAGTCTGTCATTCTGTCTGTCTGTCTGTCTGTCTGTCTGTCTGTCTGGACGTGAGTGTATGTGTCTCAGAAGGAGACAGAAAATGTGTGTGTGTGTGTGTGTCTGTGTGTGTGTGTGTGTGTGTGTGTATGAAAAAGTTGGTGTTTGCAGTGGCTGGTGGAGTGGGCTGAAAGTGTGCCTGACAGAGATGGAGAGAAAGACAGAAAAGGACATACATTATTTAAAGCCTATTCCATTCTGACTGCTGGATCTGTCTGCTGGTAATAATAAATATCACTTCTTTTTCTGCCCATCCTCTGTCATGTGATGCATACAGACATCCCCTTATGACTTCCTCTCTTTCTTTCCTTCATCCTTCTCTCTCTCTCTTTCTCTCTCTCTCACTTTCTTCTACTGAATCCCTCTTTCCCCTCTGTGACTTCCTCTCTTTTTCTCTTCCATCCTTCTCTCTCTCTCTCTCTTTTTCACACTTTCTTTCACTGAATCCCTCTTTCCCTTCTCCCTTGCCCTCTTGTTCCATCTCATTTCTCACTGTGCTCTCTCACCTACCATCCTGGTCTTTCCATCCTCTCTTTCACACCACACACACACCACACACCACAAACCACACACACACACTCCTATTGTGTGTGCGCTTACTCACTCACAGATCTCCTATCTCTCTCTCTCTCTTTCTTTTTCACATACATGCTCTCCTTCTCCATATCTATCCTTCTCTGCACCCCTCCCTCACCATCTCTCTCTCTCTCTTTCCCTCTCTCTCTCTCTCTCTCTCTCTCTCTTTCTCTCTCTCCCTCATCATCTCTCTTTCTCTCTTTCTCTCTCTCTCTTTTCCCTCTTCCCTCTTCTCTTTTGTTCCGCTGAGGGTTGCTTGGATGTGAGAAGGACGACGTCTCGAATGTATTACCCACAATGCCTTTCTCACTGTTCATGGCTGAGAAATCAAGAGAGTGTGTGTGTGTGTGTGTGTGTGTGTGTGTGTTAGAGAGTGTGTGAGTGAGTGAGAGAGAGAGAGAGAGAGACCAGACCAAGGACCAAGCTTCTTTTTGCAGAGGCTCTCTCTCTCTCTCTCTCTCTCTGTGTGTGTGGAGAAGCAATGTGTTTGTTTGAAGTGTCCTATTCTCTCGACACTGTGTGTGTTTTTTTCTCATTAATGCAGATTAGATTCTGCTGTGAACGAGAGGATGAGGGTGGCGGAGAGAGAGAGATGGACGAGCGACAGACATTCTCACTGTTCCATTTCTCCCCATCACACACTGCAGGGTTTCGTGCCTGGGGTGCAGTCTGGTTCAGGGGTCCTCACATGGCAGCCCTTATATTTGCCTGCTGAATCTTGCCAAGTTTGCAAGCGAAATCTCATCTACTTATATCATCATCATCACCATCATCATCATCATCACCATCATCTTCTCCTCCTCTGGTCTGGTTCTCTGTCTTCTAACTTATGACATTTGTTGGGGAATCAGCTACCAGTAAAGGCTATGTTAAGAATTTTTGAAAGCTGTAAATTGAAATCTTATGTATGAGCAAAAAATCGAATTCAACAAAAATAAAGACGTTAAAGACCTGGCCAGTGTTGTCCATTGAGAGCAAGGGTTTTGTTCAAACCAAGCTGCAACATTATA
Source organism: Clupea harengus (assembly GCF_900700415.2). NCBI lineage: Eukaryota > Metazoa > Chordata > Actinopteri > Clupeiformes > Clupeidae > Clupea > Clupea harengus. The sequence goes on from NC_045172.1 coordinate 6,692,478, forward strand.
GCTACAAAACGTGGACCGCGTTCTACGGAAGCGTTGTTGTACAATCATCGGGATGACCAGGAGACAGAGTGTTGAAAATCAATATCTCTTAATCTTTTCAAACCTCATTCACAACAAAGTCATTGTCCTTTAATTATTTAACAATGGTAGTTGTTCAACAATGGTTTTGGGTAACCCACCCCTGATCATGTGGGTTCTTGTCTAAAAAGACTGGTGATGTATTGTATAAGGGTTGCCTTTGCTGGGTTGCAGTAAAACATAGCGCATTCACCAGTCACCCCTTCAATAACCATTTGCTACCCACTTCAATAACCATTGACTGCTCACTACAGCATATAAACTGTAATGTGTGGGAAAGATAAAGCTGTCATGCTAAGGTCAATAGCCGCGAGCTGATCTGTCAGAGGCACTGACATAGCTAACCTACATTCTCTATATCTCTCAACGTCTCTGTCTATCACTCTCGCTCTCCATCACTCTACCTCTCCTTGCTTTATCTCTTCTTCACCCTCTTTCTCCCTCCCCTCACTCTCCCCCCTTCTTCCTCGTAGTGTTTGATGTCCCAAAGGGGGGGTTGAGTTCCCTGGGTAGTCCATACGTGCAGCCTCCCTTGGTAGACTTCAATTCGAATGCACATGGGGATTGTCACACGGCTCAGTATGACTGTGTACTGCGTGACAGAGATGCTAGCTAGTGATGCTTAGAGCAGTGATGACCGTAATGGTGATGGTGGTGATGATCGTGATTATGGTGATGACGGAGCTGCTCCAGCTGCAAGCCAGCTGCTTTTGCAATAGAACACGTATGCAGGACTTCCGGGCGAACGTTCAAGATGGCGACATAGACCTAATAACTCTCCTGATAAAGTAAAAGAAAAACCCACTAAAACACGATACTTTTGTACATGCAAGACAATATAATAACTTAGTATGAGTGGGGCTAAAGGCAAGAAAGGTTCGGGGAAATCTAAAACCGACGAAGACACGAGAGAGAGGAAAAACACAACGGAAAATATTGCTAGCATGGAGAGAGTGGAATCTACTCAAGAAGAGCTTACCACTGCGAAAGCTATTCAAAACCTGAGTAAGAACATACAAGAGTTGAAATGTGAACTTAAGCAGGAATTACTGGATTTTAAGAATGACTTCAGAAATGATATGAAACAAGAATTTAACAACTTCAAGATGGAGATGAATCAGAAGTTACAGAATATCTCTGGTGATGTCTGTAATCAAGACGCAAGGCTAACTGAGGCAGAACAACGGGTGGAGGAACTAGAGACGGCTAACACTGAGCTAAGAGATAGTCTGCTCTACTCTCTTAAACAACAGAGAACTTTTCAGGCTAAGATAACGGACCTTGAGGGACACTTGCGTCGTAATAACATTCGCATATACGGCATTAAAGAAGGCAAAGAAGGACCGTCAATGCTAACATTCATTAACGACTTTCTGAAGACCAAACTAATGCTTGACGGCAGCATGGATTTGCAAATTCAAAGAGCACACCGATCACTCGGTCCTGAGCCCAAAGACGAGGCCGTCTCAAGATCCATTCTGGTTAATTTCCAGAGATTTGACATCAAGGACAAGATACTCAAAACTGCCTGGACAAAGAAAATTACTTATGACGGTAAAATGGTTATGTTCGCACACGACTTCCCTGCCGAGGTAAACAGCAGACTGAAAGAATACAAAGACATCAGGAAAATCCTCAAAGAGAAACAAATTCGCTTCCAGACACCATATCCTGCTAAAATGAAGATTTACTGGGATAATGGAGCCTGTGTCTACAACAACGCAACTAAAGCAGCGGAGGACATGATCAAGAGGGGCTATCCAGTGGACCTGCCACAGACGAATGTTATGGACTGGGAACAGAAACTCACACGGGCGTGCATTGGAATACTGAAGGAGATCTTGCCGAACGAGTCCGGGGGAGGCTCAGTGAATTCGAACGGCAGTAGCATAAGCACTAACCTAACGTGATTGTTTGACTCTCACAACCATCCTGTGGTAGGTTATTTTGATCTTGGTATTTAAACTGTCCACTCGACAAAGAGTATTTTCCTTTCTAAATTTCAGATTTGTTTTAAAAAAAAAAATGTATTATTATTATCATTATTTTTCATTTTTATTTCGATCCCCGGACAATACAAAGAAACCGTTTTTTTCTTATCAGGAAGAGAACCTATATGACTTTGTTGCTCAAGGGAAAAGGAACTTTGCTTCTAGCGAAGAGGGAGCCCCTACAAGATGTAGGGCTATTACTCCATGACTACTTGAATGAACAATATGAGAGGTTGATAGGGTATAGTAACACCCTGAGGTTGGAAGTTAATGTTGCACTTGTTCTAGAGGTGCCTTTTGGTTATATCTGTTGTTATTGTGTTTGTTTTGTCGGCATATTCGATCTTAATTGTGATGATGGGCTATAGCAGCTTTAGAGCAGCCTCTTGGAATGTGAATGGTTTAAATAACCCAGTTAAGAGGAGTAAAGTAATGGCTAAGATAAAGAAGGGGAAAAATCAAATCATTTTTTTACAGGAAACTCATTTATCTCAAAGTGAGCATGAAAAACTAAGGAAGTTTGGGTACAGGAACATATTTTATAGTTTGTTTAAAAAAGGCCACAAAAGAGGTGTTGCGATATTATTACATAATTCCATACATTTTGAATTAGTCAAAGAAATAAGGACAGTGAAGGCAGATATATTCTAGTGCAAGGTAAAATAGAAGATCAAATGACTACCCTTCTTTCAGTTTATCTTCTTCCACAGAGTGACCCAAAACTTTTCAAGAAAGTTCTGGAGCTTATCGCTTCAGAATCACAAGGTACATTAAGATTTTAACACGGTAATAAATAGATTGGATACATCAAACAATAAAAGGATGATATCACCTCAAACTAAAATACTGAGAAGGGGTCTGGAGGAGATTGGCTTACTGGACGTGTGGAGAGACCTACACCCAACGGAGAAAACCTACACATACTTTTCTGCGCCCCACACAGTGTACTCGAGAATAGATTTTTTCTTTATCTTTAGGAATGATAGACATAGGATTCAGTCCTGCGATATTGGAACTAGGGATATATCAGATCATTCTCCATTATACCTGACATTGTGTTTGGACAGTAGACCTAAGAAAACAAACTGGAGACTCAATACAAGCCTTCTTAATAAGGAGACGGTGGTACAGCAGGTAAAAGCTGAAATACAGGACTTTCTCAGAATAAATGATAATGGGGAAGTAAACCCAAATATTCTATGGGACACTTTTAAGGCAGTTGTCAGGGGCAAACTGATATCTCTTAGCGCAGCTATGAAGAAGGCAAAAGAAAATAGACTTAATCAACTTGAAAAAAAACTGGGTGAACTAGAAAAAAGGCACAGTGAGAATCACAGCGAACAGATAATGTGTGAAATTAAAGAAATCAGAAATCATATATCAAATTGCTATAAAGACGAGTTAGACAAAAAATATAAATACTTAAAACAATCATATTATGAAGTAGGTCCCAGAGCTACAAAGTTATTGGCAAAGAGAATACGGAAAAAACAGATTTCACAATCAGTCTATAAAATTTTATAAGACACAGGAACAGGACAAACGTATAACAATTTGGATGAAATTGATGCTGCATTCCAAACATACTACAGGAAGCTGTACTCCCAAACAAAACAAGATTGTAAAGAGAATATAAAAACATTTTTAAACTCATTGGACCTGCCCTCAATCGGTGACAATCAAAATGGCTGTTTAACCTCAGTGATCTCAAGGAAAGAACTAGAGGATGCGTTGCATAAATTAAAAAATAATACAACCCCTGGGACTGACGGCCTGCCCACGGAATGGTACAAAACATTTGGAGAACACCTGATTCCAGTTCTCTTAAGATCTTTCAACTGGACTCTTGAGGAAGGCTCGATCCCCCCTTCATGGAATGAGGCAATTATTTCTGTCATCCCAAAAGAGGGAAAGGATAAAATGTTGTGTAGCTCCTACAGACCAATCTCAATTCTAAATCAGGATTATAAACTTTATTCATCTATTATATCGAAGAGATTAGATTCCTTTATTCCTGATCTGATTGACAATGACCAAACGGGATTTGTTAGGGGGCGCCAAACGCAAGATAATATCAGGCGATCACTTCATATAATACACAATATTAGAGAAAGTAAAATGGGTGCAGCATTAATAAGTCTTGATGCCGAGAAAGCTTTTGATTGTGTCAGTTGGGAATATCTGTTTTTGGTCCTGGAAAGGTTTGGCTTCACTAAAAATTCAATTGATATTTTTAGAACTTTATATTCTGCCCCAACAGCAAGAGTTAAAATAAACGGTCGATTAACCAATCGCATCAACCTGGAAAGGTCTACACGTCAGGGGTGCCCTCTTTCCCCAACCCTTTTTGCGTTTTACATTGAACCATTGGCACAAGCTATAAGAGAAAATGATGATATCCATGGAATTGATGTAAACGGGAAAGAGCATAAAATAGCATTATATGCCGATGATATTTTGTTGTATGTTGCAGATCCAGATAGGTCTCTCCACGCACTTTTGGATCTCCTTGAGACATTTGGCAATCTTTCAGGGTATAAGCTTAACATACAAAAAACACAAATATTAGTATTTAACTACAGACCATCAGTAGATCTTGAACAGAGGCTTACCATTGACTGGTCTCAAAAAGCAATTAAATATTTGGGGGTTTGGTTAACCCATTGTCCTAAAGACCTGTATAAAAGAAACTATGAAGAAGTGAGCAAGAAAATTAAGGAAGATCTTAACCACTGGTCAACATATTTGATAAGCTTCAGTTCAAGAATTGAGACCATCAAAATGGTTGTTATGCCTAAATTGTTATACCTATTCATGTCATTACCAGTTAAAATTCCAATTTGTCAATTTAATGAATGGAACAAGCAAATATCTAGATTTATATGGAACGGAAAGAAACCAAGGATTAGATTTAATACATTAACCATTGATAAGGCTAGAGGTGGAATGTCCCTGCCAAATCTCAGGGATTATTACTTGGCGGCCCAGATAAAACCTGTCATTCTTTGGTGTGACAGTGGATATGATGCAGGATGGAAGGAGATGGAGAGGAAGTGTGGAGATATCCCAATACAAGCAATGATTGGTGACCGAAAATTAGCTACAACTCATCAGGAGGACTTGAATCCTTTAGTCTCCTTTACCCTGTCCATATGGTTTGATGTTATCAAACAATTAAATCTATCCACACAGATAAAAAAACTGAGATGGGTCGCATATGACACAGATTTAGTTCCAAACAGTATGGACTCCAGGTTTAAATTTTGGATGAATAGAGGGATCACAGCTTTTTGCAGATTGATACAAAACAATAGATTACACAGTTTTCAGACAATAAGAGAAAAATACAATTTAGAAAAACAAGATTTTTTCAGATATTTACAGCTGCGCCAATACTTTTAAAAAGAAATGGGTAAAAAAGAAGCAAATACTGTGCCGAATGACATAATACAGTTGATCACACAGACTTACACCATTGGCTCTAAGTCAGTGATTTCAAGACTCTACCAGGGAATAGTTAAGGGAAGAGGCAGTTCCACAAATTACATCAGAGAAAAATGGGAAAAAGAAATAAAGGAAAGAATATCCCCCCAACAATGGGAGAATATATGTGAAAATATGTCTTCGACTACCTGCTCATCTTATTGGCGTGAATTTTGTTGGAAAAACCTTGTCCGTTTTTTTATCACACCTAAATTAAAATCACATCAAACATCACTGACACACACATGTTGGAGGGTTGTGGGGAAGTGGATGCAAATCACTACCACATTTTTTGGGCCTGCCCGAAGATTGATAAGTTCTGGGAGAATGTTTGGGAAACTATACAACAAATTTTAGATTTACAAATTCCAGGATCATGTCTATCACTTTATTTGGGCGATATGCCAGAAGAACTTACTAGAAATGATAAATACCTGTTGAAAATATTTACGGCAGCAGCAAAGAAAGCAATCACACGTAAATGGTTACAGACCGACTCACCTACTGTGGATAATTGGTTGGATATTATTAAGGAGATCCATGAGATGGAGAGACTAACCTTTCTATTGTGTTTGAGAAATGACTTGTATATCGGAAGATGGACAAAATGGAATCTGTATATGTTTAAGTAGGGTTGTGATTATTGATTGACTTTTGATATAATTTGCCATTTCATTTTCCTTTCTGCTGCTGTATATTATATAAATATATGTCTGGGAATGCTGTAGCGCATGTCACAATAATATGTTGTACAAAATGAATGTTGTCGTGCCGACACTTAACCTTGTACTTGTATGGTTGTTCAGTACCATTGTCTTTCACAGAAAAACTCAATAAAATCTAAGTAACAAAAAAAAAGAACACGTATGCAGGCGTGTGTGTGTGTCTGCTTTAGGGTCTGAGAATGTGTCCGTGATTGTGTTTGTGATTGTGTTGGGTATTATGTATGTACTGTTGCGTGTCCATCAGATAAAATGTTTTCCGATTTTTACTGAACTCTCTCTCACACACACACACACGCACACACACTCACACACTCCAATATGCATGTTGTTTCTTTCAGGAAAGACCAGAACCTTCTATCTCCAGTGAACTGCTGGTACCTGCTCCTAAATGAGGTTCGCCGTGAGAGCAAAGACCATGCCACACTGAGTGACCTGTACCTTAACAACGTCATCACACGCTTTGCTCACATCAGTGAAGACACCACACGCTTGCTCAAGAAGGTACACACACACACACACACACACACACACACACACACACACACACATAGATATTATAACTTCAGGGTGGGAACCCAAATTTGTGTTTGTGTGTGTGTGGATTGGCCACTGAGTGTATTATTTATGTGCTTCCTTGTGCTATTTAATTCATGATGGAGCAATTCTTGTTCTAATCCTCTCTGCCAAAACCATTTCCAAACACAAATCCCCCCCCCCCCCCCCCCCCCCAACACCACACACACACACACACACACACAGTTAGATATTTAGGGAAAGGTCAACCATTCAGTTCAAACAACGGCTCCCGTAGAGAGACGTAGAGAGAGGAGGCAAAAGAGAGATGGTGAGAGAGAGAGAGAGCGAGAGAACAAGGAAGAGAGAGAGAGATGGATAGAACAAGGAAGAGAGAGAGAGAGAGAGAGATGGATCGAACAAGGAAGAGAGGAAGAATGTCAGCTTGCACTGAAGCCAACTCAGTAACTTGGCGATAATAAAACTTCACACCCTCCCTCACACCCTTGCTGGTGTGTGTGTGTGTGTGTGTGTGTGTGTGTGCACATCCATGTGCCAGGAGCGTAGGGATTCACATTCCTATCCGTTTCCATGGCGATGGCGCCTGGTTAGGAATTTGTTATAGATGACACTGTGGGGATCTCCGAGGATCTGTCAGCGCCAAGCCATTTGATTTGCGTTTATGAAACATTTGATTGTGTTTCCAGAGGCACTAGCTTTATGTAATACAGGTCTTCTCCTTTTCTCTTGTCTTGTCTACTGTATTGGCTTCTCCTCTGCTTCCTTCCTTTTTCCTGATTCTCTCTACCTCCCCTCTCAATCTCTTTCTATCCCCCTCTCAATCTCTCTCTATTCCCCTCTCAATCTGTCTTGCTCTCTCTCTCTCTCTCTCTCTGTCTCTCTGTATCGATCTATCTTTCTATCTCAGAGTAAAGAGATCATCTTCCAGCTACAGGAGGACCTGATGAAGGTTCTAAACGAGCTCTACACGGTGAGTTCCACCTCCCTATTCCTCCCATGCTGCGTCGCTCCTGCATCCCTTTTCTTCATCATCCCATGTGTCCGTCCTCCTCCTCATCTGTGTGTGTGTGTGTCTGGCTTCATTCACCTCTCATCACTCTGGCTTGCTTGTCTCCTCATTTGACCTCCCACCCCTCCCCCCTCTCCTTCTCTGCCTTTCTATACCATTCGCTCTCTGTCTCGGTGTCTCTATCCCCATGGTTATATAGCTCTCTTTAAATGTCTATCAGGAGTGGAAACCAATGGTCTGGGGTTATGGGGTCCATAAATCCTGTAACCTCTGTCTCACACACACATACACACACACACACACACGATGTTGTGTCCCTGTACTGCCCTTTCACCCACTGCCCAGGGCCCAGGTCTCGGGCTTCAGGCGCATGACAAAGCGAGATTTGGTTCTGTTTGGGGGAGTGCACAGAATGTGCTAGAAAGATCTCGCTTCCATCGCAGCACACCGTGCGACAGAGAACAATGCCAAACTGCATCAGCAAGTCTACAGAGTTGCCAGCACATTAATGTAACCCCACACGCGCGCACACACACTCACACTCACACTCACACACAATCACACTCGATTTTATACAGTTCAGGCAGTTTCACTGACGTGATGAAAAGCATTTTTGCAGTGCCAAATCAACACAGTTAACTGAGTTAATGGAATATGTGTATGCAGGAGTCATGCACTATATGCAGCAGTTCCCTCATCCTAGGTCTCTGGCGTGAGGCCATAGTAAAACCATTTGCAGAAAAGTTGGGCTATATCTTTTTAATAAGGTTCCGTGAATATTTCTGACACTGTCAAAGTGAAGCGGGACCTGCAAGACAGTTCACGAACCTGTCGTGCAGTGTGTGTGTGTGTGTGTCTTTGTGTGAAGGCTTAGGTTCACTGTCACGGTCTGGCTCTGTGTGTCTTTCTCACAGTAACTAAGTACTTTTCAAGTACGTTGCTATGACGAATGACATTCATGTTAGCCACTATCCCAAAGGATATGGCACACAGTCTGTAGAAAGTAGCACATTGCAAAATGATTACGGTTGTCTGACTGAAGGGACTCTAATGGATTCTCATGTTTGTGAGATTGTGTTGTTATAGAAAGTGTGTGTGTGTGTGTGAGTGTGTCAGTAAGATCTGTCACATGGATTCTTCTGGATCCTCATGTTCATGGGATTGTGTTGTGTTTCCTTTGAATTTAATACTGTGTACATAGGGCTTCTGTTGGATGCCTTCTCAGGTTCGCCAATGAAATTACAATTTTTGCATTGAATCTTGTCACATACCACAGTCACCCACACACATGCACACACATGCACACAAATGCACACAAATACACACACACACGCTCACACACAAATACACACACGCTCACACAAATACACACACTCACACACAAACATGCTCACATGCACACACAAACACACACACACACAAACCTGCTCACACACACACACACACTCACACACACAAATACACACACACACGAAAACATGCTCACACGCACACAAATACACACACCTGCAAACGTGCTCACATGCAGACAATTACACACACACTAATTAATCCGGATTAAAAACACAGTCTGAACTGCTGACTGATCAGGTTGTGTGTCGGAGGAAATAAAACCTTTGTCCAGACGTTACTGGACTAATCTGCACACACTCACCTCAATAACCACACACATTCACACAGACTCACCTCAAACATCCTCTCTCTTAAGCCCTGTCACAAGGAATACTTATTGGTTCCTGAGACACTGTGTGTGTGTGTGTGTGTGTGTGTGTGTGTGTGTGTGTGTGTGTGTGTGTGTGTGTGTGTGTGTTCTAAAGCCCTTCAAAAGAGCATGCAAGCCATCACAACTACACACTCACATACACACCCACACACACACTGTTGATAGTGAAGAAGTAATTAGAATGAATTCACTGCGTGTGGGCAGATAAAAGAGCTGTCTTTATTAAACTGTGGTAGGGCTAGTCTGAAGCGTGGCTACACCTTTCTCTCTTTCTCTCTCTCTCTCTGTCTCTCTTTCTCACACACACACACACACACACACACACACACACACACGCACGCACACACAGGTGTGTGTATAGACATAAATAGTCTCACTACTCTAATAGTGCCATTTATACACCCACACAAAAGCAACACGTCCACAAGTATATTTTTGGAGATATATTAGTAACACTGTTATTATACACCAACATAAAATTGCCATTTAGTACTATACTCTGTATGCACCCCGTGCTGTAAGAAGCCCTGCAGCAGACTGCAGTGTATTTATACATATTTCCGTGTTGTGTATGCCGAACCATCATGACCACTGCTCGGATCAGTGGAGCCCGATAGAATGGAATGGATTCGTGTAGAACAGTGCAGAGTAATCTGGCCGGCGTGGCACACTGGAAAGCCATGAGTGATACGAACAATGTGGATATTGCTGGCGTTCTGGGCGCAAAACTGTTGTGTGACAGTGATTGATTCCATGCTGAGTCTTCGTGTAGCCTTGTCAAACATCCATCTTCGCGTGGTGTGGAAGGGGATCGGGCGGTGCAGTCTCTTTGCCTTTGGAGGTTTCCGTTCTGAATAGCAGAGTGTGCTGTAAGTCACGGATGACCAACCCCAATGAGACCCCATGGGGCGGGGATGCTGGGGGTTCCAGCCATAGACTCGGAGACAGAACTGTCATTCCAATTCCCAGCAATGGTAATGATGTGCTGCCTGTGAAATGGAGAAGAGGACATAAATGAACTGAACTCAATCCACGTGGGCACCAATTACACATTTTATTTAATAGTCAGTGGTTCCATAACTGTTTGATAGATTAAAGATGTGAGAGGTTTGTACACTTACTGCCATCCATATCAATAAACTATATTGAGGTCCCTTGCAATGTGGGAGGTTCTGTGCATGGAAGAATATCCATTTTCCTTTCTCTAATTCAATGGGTCTGACACACATGATCGTAAATGGTCACATCACACACACAATCATACACACTATAAAAGCACAGTTGTTTCGGTGTTGCAGCGTGACTCTGCAGACCTCTGGACCTGACTCGGGCAGCTGAGCTGTAGATCAAGAGGATGGACTGGGGCCTCATAACTCTCTCAGCTGCTGTCTGTGGCTGAGTCAGCACGGGCTCACATTTGAACCGACTGTATCTGACAGAAAGATGTTTTACAGAATAAGCTGGACATAGGTGTTAATGTTATTTTTTAATGCTTTTAGTTTTCTCCTCTGTGAGTTTTTACATTTACAAAAGTGTGGAATTTTACATTTCTATCTATGCGTGCGTGCATGTGCGTGTGTGTGTACATAGATAATATTCTTGCTCTGCTTTTCTATTTTAATGTATTTCCATACACTTTTCTGTTTGTCTGTGTGTGTGTGTGTGTGTGTGTGTGTGTGTGTTTGTGTTGGGGTGGCTCCATAGGTGATGAAGACCTACCACCTGTACAACAGTGAGACTCTGAGTGCGGAGACGAAGCTCAGGGAGGCGGAGCGCCAGGGGGAGCGGGGGAGTCGCGGTGAGGCCGTGTTCGGCCTGCGCACCGAGGACCGCCACCAGCGCCGCAACAACGCACGCAAAATCCAGAAGATGAAAGAGAAGGTACGGTGCCCTGCAAGGTGCACAAAGCATGACCTGGAAGTGTGGTTCATGTATGTACACTCACTCGTAGAAGCAAAGATGCACACATATGTACATATATACACAGAAACACTGGGATACAAAATAAATATACCCAGATCTACACACAGAAACACACACACTCACTCACAAACAAACACTTACACTACTAATGCTAATGCTACAAACATGCTACAAACATGCTACATGATTTGGAGGCTTAGAGAAAGAGGAAATATGTAAACACATACAAACAAGCTCACATAGATACACACTCTCACTCACATACACACACACACACACACATAAAAATAACAATCACAAAATCATGTATGCACACACTGAGGGAGAAAGTAGCTCTTCACACAGGACACAAAGCACAGCTGCAGAAGCTAAGAGTTCTATGTGCATGCATGAGAGACTCTCAAAGGCTCAGGCCATTTGTCAGAAGCTTGAAACCATTTGCTTCTGTTCTGACTCAGCAACTTAGTCCAAAGTACCTGATGTGGGTGTGTGTGTGTGGTGTGTGTGTGTGTGTGTAAGTCTGGGTTTGTGTGTGAATGTGTAGATTTTAGTGTGAGTGTGTGTGTGTGTGTGTGTCAGAATACATTTGAAGTTTCTGCAAACACAAGCCTTTTTTCGCATCCATCATAACTTCAGTGCTCATTGATTAGAAAGGCACAAGCAGAAGTGCACGTTTTTATGGCCTGGCGTCTAGTTGTGTGTGAGCGCACGTTCATTAAGGGATGCTGCAGCACATGATTCAAGCCCTTTCCAAACACACTGCTC
>NC_045172.1:6707208-6709708 GCF_900700415.2 Clupea harengus
GCCGAGTATGGTGTGGAGACGGCACGGCACGAGGGTCTGGACATCCTGGAGGGGGCGGTAGAGAGCCTGGACCCGGGAAGTGACCGTCAGCGCTTCATGGAGACGCACCCGTCGGCATTTACACCACCTCCCAGATTCTCCTTCCAGTCACACATGGGGGACCAGGTCAGCAAATACATGTACACACACACACACACACACATACACACACTGTGTATAAGCACACAAACATAGACACAACTCTCCATCTCCATCTCGTGGCAATAATAATACAATTATTATATTATCATTAAAATAATAATACCCCCCAGAATACAGAAAGACACAAGTAAATACACACACCAATTCTGGACCCACACACATGTAAAAACACAAAACACATCTGTGCAACACACAATCCACATATTGTGATCATTTGACTTTTGTTTCCTGTGATGTGAGTGGGTGTTTCCTGTCATGTGAGGTGGGTGTGTCCTGTCATGTGAGTGGGTGTGTCCTGTCATGTGAGTGGGTGTGTCCTGTCATGTGATTGGGTGTGTTTCCTGTCATGTGATCGGGTGTGTGTCCTGTCATGTGACTGTGTTGCTCGTCCTCTCAGGTGGTCCAGCTGACCGCATTGCCTCAGGTGCAGTCAGAGCTGCTGCTGCGATACACACAACTCCAGTCCCGCCTCTCTACGCTCAAGATAGAGAATGAGGAGGTAACACACACTGTACACACACAGTACACACCCATACACACACACACACACACACACACACACACACACTGTACACACACATACACATACACACACACACACACACACACACACACACACACACACTGTACACACGCATACACATATACACACACAATCATACACATGTACACACCAGCCAACACACACGCACACACAACAGTTGGCCTGCCTGCTGAGGCTCAAGATTAAAAATGAGGAGAAAACAAACACCGTGTGTGGATAGGGAATGACACTGTTACACAAGCACACCTCACACCACCGTAGCTCTGCCTGGCTACACTCAAGATGGAGAATGATGAGGTGTGTGTGTGTGTTTGTGTGCGTGTGTGTTTGTGCGCGCGTGTGTGTGTGCGCGCATTTGATGTTGTTGAGGCCCAGCTGTTTCCACTGTGTGTGAAGGTCAGGAAAGTGCTGATGCAGCCCACACACATATGCTGTAGAAGTATATACACAGCGTCACACATACGCCAACATGCCAACACACACACACACACACCCACACACACACACACACACACACACACACACAAAAGAAAATATTCACTGAGGCAGTGTTACTTTATAAATGATTGCTCTCTCACACACACACACACACACACACACACACACACACAAAAGAAAATATTCACTGAGGCAGTGTTACTTTATAAATGATTGCTCTCACACACACCTCTCATACACTCCCTCCCTGTCCCTCACTGTCCCCCAGGTGAAGAAGACGTGGGAGGCGACCCTGAACACCATCCAGGACCTGGTGAGTCTGGAGGACTTTGACGTGTCCGAGAGCTTCCAGAGGAGCCGCTCCACCGAGTCCGTCAAGTCCAGTGTCTCTGACACCTACCTGAGCAAGCCCAGTCTGGCCAAGAGGAGAGCCAATCAGCAGGAGACCGAGCTCTTCTACTTCATGGTGAGTGTGTGTGCGTGTGCGTGTGCGTGTGCGTGTGCGTGTGCGTGTGCGTGTGTGTGACCTCCGTGAGTGAGCCAAGCTTTGCCAAGACCAGTGTTAACCAGGGGATCAACCTGTTTTAATTTGCCATGAGAGTGCCCCCCTCAGGACTTAGGAAGGCTACCAAAACACAGACAGTTGTCATTACAACTAAAGGTTTTCCCTTAACTTTGTTACATTCATTGGTTGTGATTAATGCAATGTATTGGTTATTGCTTTGAATTAAACATTTATCAACTCATCGTGCTTTGTATGAGGTTTCAATTGCAAGTTGAGTTCCAATAGGAAGAAACAGCATCGATGTGATCAGTGGTGAATTTGTCATGTTAGGCCTGATATTGGAGGGTGAATACTAACTGTGAAGTTAAGGATTGATTAATCATGTCTCTGAGTGTATGTTTTTTGCAGAAACTCCGTGAGCACCTCGAGGGAAGTAACCTAATCTCCAAACTCCAGGCCAAGCATGACTTACTGAAGAAGAGCATAGCAGATGGTATTTTATTCTCTCTCTCTCTCTCTCTATCTCTATCTCTATCCCTCTCTATCTCACTCTCTCTCTCTCTCTCTCTCTATCTCTATCTCTATCCCTCTCTATCTCACTCTCTCTCTCTCTCTCTCTATCTCTATCTCTCCTCTCTCTCTTTCACTCTCTCTCTACCTCTATCTCTATCTCTATATTTCTCTCTATCTACCTCTACCTCTATCTCGCTCTCTCTCCCTCCCTCTCTCTCTCTCTCTCTCTCTCTCTCTCTCACTAATTATTTAGTTATTTCTTTGTGTTTATGCAATGTTGCCATACATGCTGGGCTAAT
>NC_045172.1:6712208-6747208 GCF_900700415.2 Clupea harengus
ATAGGTACCTGGAACTACAGGTAATGTGAAAGAACCCTTTAAACCATAGGTACCTGGAACTACAGGTAATGTAAAAGAACCCTTTAAACCATAGGTACCTGGAACTACAGGTAAAAAAACTTGAGGCTTATTCTGATACATTAGTTAAAGGTTCATCACTACACACTGTTCTTGTTCTTCTGATTGATTATATATATCTATGTATATGTGTAATCTATTTTTAATATCTAGTAATTTATTTATATGACATAATGTGTTTCATGTATGTGATGTACACAAAATGGAGACCAGCTGTATAGATATTATGTTAGCAAGCGTTTAGGAGATTCGCAACAATGATACAAAAAGTCAGGGACACTATACATTTTGTCCTAAATTGAGTCGAGATCAGGTGACCTTTTGACCTTTGCCCTCTGACCCCTCCCCTCGGCAGCCTGTCCCAGTACAGCGATGAGAACATGATGGAGCCGGGGAACCTGGCCATCTGCTTCGGGCCGACGCTCATGCCCACGCCGGAGCTCCATGACCAGGTGTCGTGCCAGGCCCAGGTCAACGAGGTCATCAAGACCATCATCATCCACCACGAGACCATCTTCCCCGACCGCAAGGAGCTCGACGGCCCGCTCTACGAGAAGTGCATGAGCGCCACAGAGTACTGGTGAGGATGTGTGTGTGTGTGTGTGTGGATTGGCGTGCATGCTTGTGTGGATTGGCGTGCATGCGTGTGATCTGTTTGTGTTTCGTCTAGGTGAACTGTGTGTGTGTGTGTGATCTGTTTATATTTGTGTTTTGTGTAGGTAATCTGTGTGTGTGTGTGTGTCTGTTGGTGAGATAGAGAAATTCGTTATTCTGATTTTATGTTTATTATCATTTGCTGTTATTGGATAGCCTTTTCCTTGTGTGGATTTGCACTCTCTGAATACCAACTGCAACTCTAATCCCTAGCATTCCCCCCTCTCTCTCACACACACACACACACTCTTCCTCTCTCTCTCACACACACACACACACACACACACACACACACACACACACTCTTCCTCTCTCTTTCTCATTTCCTCTGTCTCTCAGTGAGAGTCCATACAGTGAGTCCGGAGCGCTGGAGGAAGGAGAACAGGACGGAGGGACTGAGACCCAGACCAGTGAGGATGGTAAGTGTGTGTGTGTGTCTGTGTGTGTATGTGTGTCTGTGTGTTTGCGTGTTTGTGTATGCCTCATGCACTACTTTATGTTGATATGTGTATGCACAATACACTTGCTTACACTTGTATCTGTAATTAATATATGTGTGTGTGCATAAGCCATACATACTGATATACTGATTATTAAACAAGTGCCACTTTGCCAATGATGTACGCTGGAAAATGAGCCTCCATGATTACTGTGAATTCTCAAGAGCACTCAACCATTCCCTAACCAGACATTTATACATGCCTATCGAAAAGTTAGCTTCATTTATTAGCCATTACTGACTTCACAATAACAGTTCTGACTACAGTCTGGTACTCGCAGTGGTAATGGTTCATTATGAATATTATCCATATGCTGTGAAATTTGAAATCTTCTGATTATTAGGCTTACCTGTTGCTAGGCAACACGTCTCATTAGATCCCAAGGCATGGTCTACATCAGTGCACATATATCATATGTCTGAGGTGATTGACGGGGCAGTTTAGTTATTAAAATGGAGGATTACTGTTATTATATTGTCTCTCTTTGGCTTTCGCTCTCTCTCTCTCTTCCTCTCTCTCTCTCCCTCTCTCTCTCCCTCCCCCTCCCTCCATTGATTTACTGCTCTTCATTCTTCTCTTCATTCCCTCGTTTTTTTCACACTCTCATATCGCCTCCATCTCTCTCTGCCTTGTTTTCTCTCACTCGTATTGTCTCTCTCTTTTTTATTTCACTCCTCTCTTTCCCTCCCATCGTATTCCCACCTTCTCTTCTGTGTTGTATGTCTGTCCTACCCCCCTCACCTTTGTCTATTGTATGCTCACTCGTTCTTGCTCTCTTTCCCCCTTCCTCTCTCCATCTTTATCTCTTTCTATCTCTCTTTCTCTTTCTCCTATCCTCTTTCTTCAGAGGCAGAGCCCCTTGAGGCCATAGCAAAGTTTGATTACTCTGGTCGCTCGGCGCGAGAGCTGTCATTCAAGAAAGGGACGTGTCTTCAGCTGTTCCAGCGTGCGTCAGACGACTGGTGGGAGGGGCGTCATAACGGCAGCACTGGCCTTATTCCCCATCAGTATATCATACTGAAGAGGTACACACACACTCATCAGTACATCAGACTGAAGAGGTGTGTACATAACCCCCCCCCCCCCACACACACACACACACACAGACACTCTCACTCTCTCTCACTCTCTCTCTCTTTCACTCACACACACACACACATACACACACACACACACACACACACACACACACACACACACACACACATACACACACATATACACACACACACACAAATACAAAAAATGGAGATGAAAACACAGAAACACACTTCACACACAGTATGCACACCAAACACACATACCAATACATCACACTGCAGGGAATATAAACAGGACAGGCAGTTACTCAGAGAGATAAATGGTTACTGATCTGACAAATGATCGCATAACAAACTAATGATTTGTGTGTGTGTGTGTGTGTGTGTGTGTGTGTGTGTGTGTGTGTGTGTGTGTGTGTGTGTGTGTGTGTGTGTGTGTGTGTGTGTGTGTGTGTGTGTGTGTGTGTGTTTTCCCCCCAGTGACACTGAGAGTGTGAAGGTGAAAGCTAGCAGCCCTTCTGAGAGCAACAGGAGTCTGAGCTCACCGACCGAGGGCAGAGCCACAGATTCCTTCATCAGCAGGTGAGTGTGTGTGTGTGTGTGCACA
Organism: Clupea harengus; assembly: GCF_900700415.2. Lineage (NCBI taxonomy): Eukaryota > Metazoa > Chordata > Actinopteri > Clupeiformes > Clupeidae > Clupea > Clupea harengus. Next base: position 6,715,088 of record NC_045172.1, read on the forward strand.
GACACGTGTGCAAGCCATGGCATCAGAATGGTGGGTGTATGTATTTAAGTGTACGTCCTTAGCTAGCTTAGCAGCAGCTAGTTAGCTTAGCATTGACGGGATACTGTACATAATATTGGCGACTGGAATACACCACATCTTGCTTAAGCCCATTTATCATTGGTGTCTTTGTGTGTGTGTGTGTGTGTGTGTGTGTGTGGGTGGGTGGGTGGGTGGGTGTGTGTGTGTGTGTGTCTAACCTTTCTCACCGCAGGCACAGGAAACGGACGGAGGCTCTCCTGCGGCGCGGCCCCGGACGCCTGAGCGATGGCCACTGCCATGGCAACGGCACCGGCCTGGAACGCAGCTCTCCACCCGTCACAGTGACGGTCACAGGGCACTTCAGCCCTCGGGAGCTGCTGCGCGGAATCACGCACAGCACGCAGACGCTCACACACACGCAGCCGTCGCACGGGCACTCACACAGCCCGCACTCGCACAGCCCTGAGAGGCCGCGGCAGAGGGGCAGCCACAGTGGAGGTGGCATCATGGTTACCCGCCATGAGTCGTTGCGTCGCGACAGGGAGAGCCCGCCCACTCACTCGCCCTCACAGAGCAGGGCCCGGACACTTAACCCACACACCATGGCACAGGTGAGGGTCTCTCTCTTAATATTACTCACACACACACACACACACATTCAACTCACTGCTCATCCCCCCCCCCCCCCTCTGTGTCTGTGTAGGAGATCGAGGAGACGGTGGCTGCAGCTCTGAGTGGTTTGCGTGTGCTGGATCGCCAGTCTACTGGCAGCAGTGGCAGTATGTGTGTGCTGGACCGCCCTCCCGGCGGCAGCATGTGTGGGTTGGAGCGCCCCGGCGGGGGCAAGCAGGCCCCCGACCTTGTGCTGGACACCCTGGAGCAGGTGAAGAACGGGCCGCCCGTGGCACCCTCTGGCTCAACCCCCTCCAGCCTCTCCAGCCCTTCTGATTCTCCAAGCCCCATGAGCCCCCTGGGCCCCTCCTTCCCGCCCCTGCCAGGCCCCGCCTCTCGCAGGAGCTCCGCCCTTTCTGAGCCCCCGGTCACATTTGAACCGGTGACCTTTAGCCCCGTGGCCATAAGCCGGCCTCCCGTGCTGCGACCCAAGCCGCCAGTCATGCCCAAAAGCCACACCCCCTCCCAGCAACCCTCCCCCACACAGCACCTCCCCCCTGATAAATCTGGCACCATGTGAGCAGAACCAGACTAGACTGGACCGGTTGGAACTGGACTGAGGCTTGGTCTGACCCAGACTTGGTCCGGGTCATGACTGATGTACAAAGAGAGAACTGTAGGGCTGGTAGCTGATTGGTCTGATAGATTTAGCCAGTGAAATGTCTGTGTGCTTTTTAGGTGGGTGTGTGTTCCCTCAGTGTATGCAACCGAATCAATGTGTGTTTTTGTGTATTTTCCTCCTGAAGATTCAGAAACACTCAAACACACTGACATGCACACACTGAGGGATCCATGTACAGGACTAGCACCCAGTGATTCCGGAAAACAGTGGTATAGGTGTTCATGGGAAATGTAGTCTTTCAGTGGAGTGTGTTTAGTGCTGTGAGTGTTAGGGCCTTACTGCCACAGAGAGATCAAACTGCTGCTCCAAGGGTTTCTTTTGATTGGCTGAGAAAACTGCTGTGTTTCCATGGTTTTGTTTGATTGGCTAGAAAAGCTGCTATATTCCCATTGTTTCTGTTTGATTGGCTGGAAGAAGCTGCTGTATTTCTCATAGTTGCATTTGATTGGATGGAAGAAGCTGCTATATTCTCATGGAGATGTTTGATTGGCTGATGATAGGACGTGAAGCTGGTGCCTGATTGGTGAAAGGTTTTAGCTCACAGGAAGAGAGTGCTGATGGGAACTGTAGTCAGTAAGCTTTATTTAAAGCCACGTGGTGCATACACATGGCATCTTCGAGTGCCAGACACTGAATGTATTTCTCCTGAATGTTTTTTTATATTATTTCACACGGATTCACACATAGCCTTCATTACCTTGAAGAAGCCTTGGTGACCGTAGTAATGTTAGGACTGTAGTCCTTATCACCACAGAAAAACCCTTTCGGATACATTTGGTCGTTTGGAGCACACACTCCAGTTTTTATCTCAAACCACCGCACACACACATAGAAACCTGTCCCCCATACACACACACACACACACACACACACACACTACATATTCATGCCCCTGCACAGTGTTGGACACACACACAGTCTTGTTGATGTGGCCCAAATCTAGTCTGAGGACTCACTGGGCGCGCTGCTGTTGCATCATGGGACATTCAAACTCCAGGGCTTCCATCGCCAACAGCAACCACAACCTGCTGGCGCTACTCCCTCTGAGGACCAATTGCAATTGCCGTTTCGACCAATACAAACGTCCCATGTACTTCCAGTGTGTGTGCCTGTGTGTGTGTGTGTTGTTTATGTTGAGAGAGAGAGAGAGGAAGAGTGTGTTGTCCTGTTTTCAGACTCACCCATGAGAACATTCCTTCACTTTATGTCCTGTGTGTGTGTGTGTGTGTGTGTGTGTGTGTGTGTGTGTGTGTGTGTGTGTGTGTGTGTGTGTGTGTGTGTGTGTGTGTGTGTGTGTGTGTGTGTGTGTGTGTGTGTGTGTGAGAGAGAGAGAGTGAGAGAGAGACAGAGAGAGAGAGTGTCTGTATATATGCACTTGTTGCTTTGTGTGTGAGTAGATGTGTGTGGGAGTCTTAGACATCTACCTAAGCTATTTGTCATGGTTTGCAAAATATAAAATAAGTGTGTCAACCGAACCAACCTGAGGAGTGCAACTCCTTGAGTGCGTGCGTGCGTGTGTTTGTGCGTGCGTGTGTGTTTGTGCGTGTGTGTGTGTTTGTGCGCGTGTGTGTGTGCGTGTGAGTGAGTGCGTGCGTGCGCGTGTGTGTGTGCGCGTGTGTGTGTGTGACTGCGTGTGTGTTCAAGTGGTGCACTTGTATGCGTGTGTGTGTGTGTGTGTGTTCTCTCTTGGTGCTCCACCCCCCTGGGCTGACTCCTCTGGATAGGTGAGGTGTATAGTCATGTTCAGGAGTGTTGGCGAACAGCCAGTATTTAAGCTTTACACCACAACGGTACCTTAATTCAAAAGGCTGCAACACACACTCACATACTGATGTTGACACTGATGTTCAGCCCATACCTAGCCTGTCAGAAGCCACTCACTATCTACCTTGCACACGTCACCTATCACACAAGCATTGCAGTGACTGTGCACAGCTGAGATACCTGAACATTTCATTTACCCATCGTGTCTATGGGATGGGGGGTTGGGTACACAGGAAAGTGCCTTTGGGAAAGACCCCCCCATGTGTATGTGTGTGTGCGTGTGCGTGTGCGTGTGTGTGTGTGTGTGTGTGTGTGTGTGTGTGTGTGTGCGCGCGCGTATGTGTGCGTGTGTGTGTGCGCGAGTGTGTGTGTATGAGCGAGTGTGTATGTGCTCAAATCTCTCTGAGCAGTAGTGCCATGAGTGATACATTTAATGATAGAGCTCTTTCCAAACAGTCATAAAAATGAATGAATAATATAATAAGTATATAAACAGTTAATCCATTGTGATGTTGCACTTTTATGTATAGGACTGTGTGTTTGGCATGTGACCTTATAAAAAACATGTTCCAGTGCATTGTAATGGGTGTCTCTATGAATGTCTTTGAAATAAAGGAAGTGCTTCTTTAAAGACGACAAATATTGGTCTGTGTGTACTTGTGTGTGTGTGTGTGTGTGTGAGGCCATACTGAATCAGTCTTTCAAAGACCATAGGTTATTAACGATGCATTACTTTGACCTCAACCTAATACTCAATTGTAGAAGGGCACATCTCACTTCACTGTTTCAATACAACCTCTAACAAAAGGTTCCTTCTCGGGGGTCACAATGTCCCTTCTGGAATAAAAGACATCTTGTTTTGTCCAACCGAACATAAAGCCTGCAACTTCAGCTAAAAATACTGGTACATCAAAATTGAGAACACATCGCAGTACCAGAGTACATCATACCATTCTGCTCCTGTACGCCTAGCTGCTCTCTGAACAAGCTTGAGTGTTTTTGACTGCCCTGGCCTGAACTAACAACAGTGCTAAATGTAGATTAATTCACTTTAAACCATACTGAAGCAAAGGGTGATAGCTTTACTTGCCATTAACCTATACCTAACCTTAAGAATCCCTATGATGCAATATATTTAGATAGAACTATCCCAGCTAAATGAACAGTTGATGTTGGACTGTACCCACCATTCTACAGAGCCAGTAATGTCTACTTTACATGATTTGTACAATCAAAAGACAAGTGAACCTGTGTTCTCTTCAAAAATACCCTATGAAAGCAAACTCCATGACATCAGTCGAACTAGGAACTAACTCTCCCGACACAGAGAGATGCCCTGAGCACTGAACCAGTGTGTTTGACTTTGCTGTGGGGTTCTTTGACATTTGGGTGCTGTTTATCAGTGGCCTGTGGAGAATGCAACCTGCGCACAGTGTGCAGCCAAAGTGCACTGGGTGATGACCTTGATTGCCTTTTTGCTGAAGTCAGTGCTGCTCTGTTCTGGTTGACCTGAGCCATCTAAAAACAGCCAAACCCCCTGTGTGTGTGTGTGTGTGTGTGTCTGTGTGCGCGTGGGTGTGTTTGTGTTGTTAGCACAGCTTGTTTTGCCCTTGCAGTCTCACACACACTCTAATAATACCTCTTTTCAATGCTTGAGCAGAAGACATGTTGCTGATAAGCTTCAGTGTGCACACAAGAAAAGGATTGCATTCCCTTACTTCTCTTGTAAGTGAGTGTGTGTGTCTGTCTCTGTAGAGGCAACCCTAATGAGAACTACAACTCCCATGAGGCATGTGTGTGCTGGACTACTGCCTCTATGTCCTTCACTGGATTGTAAGAGGGAATGAGTATGTTCGTGTGTATATGTGAAAGACACAGAGATGGGAACTGAAGAAATTTGGTACATACTGTCCACTATACTTAGCTATGTGTTAGTGTATATGTGAGAAATACACATTGCTTGTACCTTCAGAGGATGGCTATTTCATGGTCTCACAGGGAGTTTTTGATGAATAGTTGCCCTCTGGCGCCACCTTCTGGCTGATCTACCAATAATTTATTATGTGATATATATACACTATTATGCGATAAAACACCATTTAATTCTTTGAATGTACCTAAGGAGAACACATAGTGATAAACATGTATATGTTCACTGTAAAATAGGTCACCTTTAATAAATACCAACTACTAAATGAATATATGTAAACATACCTGTAGATGTCCGTGTACATAGAATTGCTTCAGAGGCCACTGAAAGTATACAGTAAACAGGCACACTTAAGTAAGAGTGACAGATTAATCTGATAGATCCAAAACTTTATTATGCATTTTGAGTCTCCAAACATAAACAGATCTCTCCATCAAACATTATCTGCACTTAAAATGAATTAGTTATTTAAAATAAGCCTCAAAATAAATCGCAGATGTTTTAACATAGCAGCATCTTGATAGAGCAGTTGCTTGGAAACATTAAAGAGCACTTGTTAATTTCTTTCCCCCAAAACAGTGGAGACTAAAAGATCAAGTAAAAAGAATAATGTGTGTGTGTGCACCTGCTTTGGTCAAGAATCAAGAAGGCAGACAGTTGCAGACACACACAGACAAACTGGACCACTAGATGTTCAGAGTAATTATTAAAAACAAAACCGATTATTTAAAACACACATACATACATGTATGTGTGTTATTTCAAGCAAAAAAGTTTAGTATGTGTTTAGACCAAAACACACACTCATTCACGCCCAACATCAAGCACCATACACACCCAATGCAAGATCTGCAAAACCAGTCGATGTCTATGAAGACTCCGAGAGCTTTGACGAGTGTGTATGTATGTGTGTGTGTGTGTGTGTGTGTGTGTGTGCCTACATATGAGTGTGTGTGTGTGTGTGTGTGTGTTGAAATATGCTTTTGTGTAGTATGTAAACATGAGCGAGAGGAAAGTGTGTATGTGTCACCCCTTGGAACCCGGCTTGAGCCAGCTTAAGGGCTTGGTGTTGCGCAATGAGCTGGTGAGCTCCAGCAGGAAGGCCGTGATGTACGAGTCCTTCTCTGACCGCCGCCCATCAAAGATCACCACGAGCGTAAAGTGCGGTTCGGGCCGCGACAGGAAGTAGGTGCTCTGCACCTTGTCGTCGTAGAAGTGCACGACCTTGTCAAGAGCATTGAGCTCCGCCGCCCGGTCGCTCATGATCATGATGACGTTGGGCCAGTGGGTGACGGGGCGCTCCCCTCCCGGCAGAGACACCACAGCGGGGAACTGGTCCACGCCCTTGGGCGGCTCGCGGTACGAGTGCGGGTGATGGTAGCCGTGGCCCTGGAAGCTCTCGTGGCCGCGGTTGTCGAACACCAGCGAGACGCTGGCGGCGTCGTGCTTGCGGATGAACGCCGACGCGCGGCCGTAGTAGTCGGGCGTCGTGCGAGCCGTCAGGGCCTTCATCTCCGACGCCGCCGTCTGCCGGCTCAGCGCCTCGTGGAAGTAGAAGCTGAACTTGGCCAACAGCGCCCCCTGCAGTCTCTGCAGCCACAGGTACAGGTGCGGCGGCTGCACGGCCTTCTGCGATTGGCCGCCGAACAGGTGCTTGCGTGTCTCCCGCTGCCGCTCGAAGAGCTGCGCCCAGGCGTGGAGCTTGGTGTGGGCGGCGTGCAGGCAGAGCAGGGCGGGCAGGAAGCGCCACTCGCACACCTCCACCTGGCAGCGGAGCAGCTGGCACAGGACGTCCACCTCCAGCTGGAAGCAGCCCTCCACCCGGCTCAGGATGGGGTGGTGGAACCTGGAGTTGGGGTGCACACCCACACATGTTCAATATGGAGGGAACGGTGTCAACAAATGCATGACCACACACACACACACACACACACACACACACACACACACACACACACACACACACACACACACACACACACACACACACACACACACACACACACACACACACACACACACACACACACACACACACACTTCTAGCCTACACAGGTTAATGTGTGCAAGTAGATGAGTAAAACCTACACTGCACCTCTCCCACCAACACAAAAAGAACAGTGCTGCCCTTCATAATATCACACAAACACACACGCTCAAAAACAACAGTATATAAATGACTACAATAAATCGAATGTACACAGCCACAGTCTACCAATTGTACGTCGTTCCACACACACAAACACTCACTCACTCACTCACTCACTCACTCACTCACTCACTCACTCACTCACTCACTCACTCACTCACTCACTCACTTGGAGCTGTACTTGTGCAGGATACTCTCTAGTGTGCTGACCAGCTCCTCTGAGTTGACGGTCTTCTGGTTGGCCAACGCAAACATCTTCTCATAGAAGTCTGCGATCTCTGTCCGAGCCTGTGTGAAGTGGCACAGCTGCTCGGCCAGATGGGATAGCAGGTCCTCCAGGAAAGGGGCGGAGCCTGTGGAGGAGGCGTGGCGTCCCATGGATACGACCTTCTTCAGCTCGTTAAACACTGATGTGTAGATGGTCCTGATGGAGTCTTTCCTGCTAAAGAATGACTGGCCTCCTGTCACACACACAGAGAATGTAAAATGATCAAACATGGGAACTTAGTAGCTATACACAGTAATAGCAAGACAAACAAGTACTACTACAAATTAAATCCCTGTCAAAATTTGCAGAGTTCCTGTCAGAATTAAAATTTTCATATGACAAATGACACCTCCCCAGCTGGAATATCAATAGCCTAATTCTAGGTCTTTAGTTTGCAGTGTCCATTTTCATTGGAGACAATATAACACATTATCGTAACAAATTAAATGAAAAAAACTTTTCCTGTAGTTCTGTAAACTACATATTATTACACAACTATTAATACGAGTAAGGTCAGGTAAAAGCACATATGCGTCTTTAGAATTGAGAACATTCCATACATCATATGTGTAACAATTTCCCATGCAGATAATACCTGGTGTCTACTCCCAAAAGAATGCAATACGTCCATACCCAATTTCTGCCCGAGGAACGTCATGTTGTGGTAGGCTTTCTCCGCGGCAGCCAGGTGGGCGAGTGCGGCGAGTAACGAGGCCCATATGGGACCCGCGCTCTTACTGGTGTCCTTCTCCTTCTCCACGTAGTCCTTCGCCCGGTCGAACGAGAACATCCCAAGCTGCGTGAAGAAGCTCTCCAGTATCGCCTGCTCCCTCGGAACCGGTCGCTGATCATCGTTCTTCGCAGCCTCCGTCATGTTTGAAGAGAATACAGATGGTAGGAAGCACTAGCTGGTCAACAAGCTGACAGCTTCTGCTACTTTTGATAAGACAACTCAGCACTAGCTGACTAGCAGTTTATTTGACAGTAGCTAGCATAGCGCTAACAAGTTGGTTGGTTCACATTCTCTGTCTATGACCTCTTTTGCCAATTTGTGCTCATTCCGCTCTGTTCACCGTAGAACCAGTCACCATCATTTTGCTAAAGGAAAGCATCTCTCTTGAGAACCAACGACTTTGAAAGCCAAACCTATCTGCTGTGTGCCAGATCATGAGTCTCTGCACTACATGTTGGTTGTATGACAACAGTACGGCAAGCGCCACATGACAATTATAACGCGCATCTAAGTAACACTGCCTCTCCGTGGTAGGCTACATTGTGACAGAGCACACAAACAAGTACAATGTAACAGGGAAAGAGTGGCGTACGTAAAACATTTTCCCAGATGTACAGTCGAACGATAGGCCCTACATTGTTGAAAATAACAATACAAAACAATCGTCAATGCCACTTACTGCTGTTCGGAGACTGTTCCTCTTAGTGAAAGTTGTCATTGTCAGGGGAAAGCTGTGTGTGCCAGCAACCATAGTGTTGGGAGAGTCTTGGCGTTATTTGAGCGAGGAATATGTAAATATGAACACACAAGAAGGCAACTTGTTGCTCAGATGCAGTTTTTGACGTTGTCGCGCTCGCTGAAAGCTTCTGTATAACGTGGCCTAATTCTCTTCAGGTGAACGCGCAAGAGCCAAGTGTCAAGCGCAAGGTCTGTCGCGTGCAGCAAGATTTTATCAGCTGCGGTTCAGTCACCGCTTATCAATTAGGTTTGGGGGTGATCCGATAATGTGTTGGTTTATAACGTCAATGTGTCATTGTAATCAGATGAGCACGACACTGAATGTTTAAAAAAAAAAAGGCGTTGTAGTAGCCTGTCCTAAGGTAAATTAGGGAAACTAGGCCAATTAAGGTCAATAGGTCCAATGACGATAACACTGAATGGGTAAAGTGCTGCGTGAATTAACATTGTTATAACCAATCATGTGAGGCTGACCCTAATCTATTATTTTATTTATCATTTTCCTAATTGTCCTGGGAAGACTTCATCCATACGGCCACAAACCTTATCGCATTCTGGCGTCTAGCCTGAGAAATATAAAGCAAGGCCCTGTAATCAGATGAATTAAGCCCTAAAAAAAGATCCTGCATCAGAGGACAGCACCAGTGCAGTGAAATGCATCGCAATCACGCAAGGAATGGATGCCAGGGAACACCTCCTTCTTGGGGGCGAGTCCGCAAACGGACGCATCAAAACGCAAGCTTCCGCTTTCGCCAGCTGGAGTCACGGCTCTGAATTCCGGTCGTGGTGCATAAGAAACTCCAATAAAATGTCGAACTACGCTAGAGTCATTCATCATGCTACTAGTATATTATGCTGCAACAAAGGCTCCATGGACCTGCTGCAGCTCTACCGCAAAGTCTACCAGCGTTTTGGCACCGAGGAAGACGATTTCTGGTACATCGTCAAGAAATGCCCAAGGTTCGCAGTAGTGAAAACCAGGGAGCGAACAACGGGAGAGTTGGGGTCCGACTGTATCATTGTTGCCAAAACATCTCTTCGACTGTGCAAGAACTACTCAAAGCAAGAATGCACTGACTGTCAAGAACTCCATCTTTGCAAATATTTTGTCTACGGAAACTGTCGCTACGGCAAAGGCAGGTGAGTGGTATAGAACACAATGAAACCCCTTAGGTTTCGTTTCTGCTGTGATGCAGACATTTCCGAGGATACAGTCACGATTTGATAACGGTCCTAGTAGGCCTATTCACCAGTCTTTGTAGTTTTGGGGTTCAGCTGATTGTGCATTTGTTTTTACAGCCATGCATACAACCCTTCTAACGTGCTGCCACCTCGCATCCCAGCTCTTGTCTGATTTGAAATGGCAAAGTGTCAAAATGGCATACCTTTCTACTATAATTAGCTATACTCAATATATCCTGTAAGAAGTAGCCCAACATTTTTTGGCACTGCAGCACAAGAGGCATGATATCAGTGCGACAGCACTGAATGTTAGCATTTAGTTTGTAAGTATTCAAAATAAAGGTGTTACTGGTACATTTGGGTTGTAATGATGGATAAGACAACTCTACCAAAAGCAGTGTATCATCTTGGTTGGGTGGGGAAATTGAAACTCTGAGTTGGTTGAGTAAACCAGTCTAATTTTTATTTTATTTTTTTTAATTCCCCTTAATTTGTTCATTGAGCGTTGTTTATGTTTCAGTAAATGCATTAAACAAATTCAAGTAAGGCCTTGAGGTGGTATTAAATGTCCTTTGGATTTAATTTTGCAGTACATTTTTGTCAGTGTAGTAAAAGACTGCACTCCAGTGGACACAGGTAACAAAAGTTAACAGAGAGGAAAGAGGTGCCACTCTTCGGAACTTTGAGCAACATTTGTTGCAGAGAGGCAGACAACCACATCAGAAGAAACGCAGTACCTTACATATTCTGTACAGGCATGCAATACTTGCTGTTTTAGCTCTTGACAATCATGCAGAGGAGATTACTGAATTACAGGAAGTAGGTGAAGGTGGATAAATATATGTAACAGAATCATTATCATCATCATCATTATTTATTCAGGGAGAATTGACTGAGCACAGGGCTCTTTTGCAGCAATGCCTTGATTGAGGGTACATAATACAGATGAACAATAAATAAACAAACCATAACAAAACAAAACAGACAAAATAAATAAACAAAACACATAAATTAAAATTAAACTAATTAAACATTAGAATAAAATAAATACAGAATACAAATGATATAAAAAATGATATTAATCAATAGTTTCACTAACAAGTGAAATGTCCTCCACCCATCTCTCCACACAGAACCGATGACCATTTTTCCAACCACTTCTCTAACCCCTCCCCATTTTCCCATATGAATTTGAACACCTTCTGTTCATATATTTAGAACAAATATTTTCCAGTGGTTGGCAATGCCATAAATAGTTATAGTTACAGATACATTTAATTAATTAAGCTAGCTTTACCATAAATGGTCAAATGTTTTCCTTTCCAGGGCTGCAAAATCTTTGTGATTTTGCTGAGTTTATTATTAAAATTGAATGTTGAAATTTCAACCATGTTCTCAAGGATGTGAACACCATTGACTGACACATCTGTCCATTTAATTGGTAAATCACATGGGAGAGAGAAATCAGTATTTTTCAATGAGCCGATCCTCAGTTTGTGACATTTTTTATAGTCCGGCTTTTGTCCAGAGGAGGTTTTTATCTTTGAGTGTTTGTGTGGCAGTGGGAGTCTTCAGCAGTGAGTAAATGGGTATGGTATGATGACTGGTTGCGGTTAAGAGAGGACAATGTGAATGAGGACTAGGGATGATATATTACACAAATGAACTCCGATGTATATCTGTGACAAGATTATGTGAACTGTGACATTGGCTCTGTGTGCGTGTATGTCAGGAAGCCGTGTAAGTACTCCCATGACGTGCAGTCGGAGCATAACTTCCGCCTGCTGAGGGAATGCACCCTTCATGAACTCCATGAGGACGAGCTGTTCCTGTTACTGCTGCAGAATGACCCCTCACTGCTGCCGGAGGTACATGCATACACACACTCACACACATATACACATTTACACACACACATATACACATTGCACACATATACACACACACAAATACATACATACACACTAGTATTAGACTGATTAATCGGTCGGCCGATTAATCGGGCCGATATCTGTCATTTTTAGTTAATCGGCCGCATTTGTTGCAACTCACGAGGCCGATTATTAAAAAAAAAAAAAAAAAAAATCTGCAGACAGCCTTGTCAGTGTGGTTGCTTTGTGTCATAATGTGCCTTACAAATGTAATTAATTTAGCTCATTGTATATCTGATAATGTCATCATTTATCTACCTTTTATGCCTGATCACCCTTGATCCATGATCTGAGGATCGATTGCTTTTTGCCCTGTACACACTAACCAATTGTTGTCATGGTTACGCCAGTCCTGCAACCAACATGATATTGGCTTTATATATCGGCCATCGGCCGCCCTGTTCTCTAAATATCGGCATCGGCCATTGAAAAACCCATATCGGTCTATCACTAATACACACATACACACACATATTTACACACATACACACACACACACACACACAAATACATACGCACATACATACACACACAGACCCACTCACACACACACACACACCATTACCACACTTGCACATGCAACTAGAAGTATATTCACCGACATGTAGATTCTCCACCCAACTTCCAGGTTTCACACCCTTGGGTATAGACATGTTACTGCTAGTTTTGAGGGCCCATTTGGCATATCCATTCTAAGACAACTGAAACCACAAAGGAGTACTCACTTAAACCCCTCAAGACCAAATACATACACAAGAATACACATTCACACATAAACACTCAATCATTAACGTTTTTGTTTTGTTCCTGTTTTCCTCACGCAAATGCAGTTTTTAACTCCACATCCTGTCATGTGACCTGCCTTTCGTCTCCTGGCAACTCCTCCAAGCGACCAATCAAGCACTCCCTTTTTTGTGCGAAGGCCAACCTTATGCTTGCAAATGTATGTGTGCTGGCGGCAGGGTGATTGACAGGTAGCTCGTAGCTCTCATGAGGAAATTCTACAACTTGGTGAAGTGGTGTAATTGGACGCAGTGTTTCATCCAGTTATTTTAAGTTTTGTAGGTGATGTTGCAAGTTGTAGTGAGTCACTAATCAGAGGATGTATCAAAAACATCCAAACCAAAAAAAAAAAAAAAAAAGCTGGAAAACAAACATGAGGCAAAAATGCGACAGTGGGCGGAGAGAGAAGAGAGGGGTGTGAGGGGAGAGGTCGGAGTTCACCAAGATGATGAAGATGAAGCAGCACTTTGGTGTGGAGATTGCATTGCTGTTTGGAACATGTTAACAAAAAAAAACAAATCAAGTAAACAAAACAAAAAAAGAAAGAAAAAGGAAAAAAAACAAAGAATAAAAAAAGAAAAAGAAAAACTCTAGCCCAGTGGCTGGAGAATTTGTGTTTGGAGTACATGGACCACAGAGGTAAAGTTAAACATTGTGCTCTGTGTGTGTGTGTCTGTGTGAGTGTGCGCGCACATGCATGACTAAAAGGTATAATTGTGTATGGAGGAGTGACCGATCACAGGGGAAATATATATATCAGTGTGTGGTAGTGTATGCATGTTGGGGCTGAACGATATGCTGCTTGTGTACAATTACCATAAGATCTGCGCTCTTAATATGGTGATCTCGTTTATATTACCAGTGCCCGTGAAATACAAACTACACACATGACATTGCGTGTAGCGACCAAAGGCAGCTAAAAGAGATTAGAGGTACTTAAATCTGTATTAACAACAAGGGGTTGTTAGGCTGACCTAGGCCATGTTTTTGTGACATTGCAAAATGCCTGGCATCATACACCAACATGTGAGGCTGCTATCTAGTCCTTGTGTGGTAATCCTGTCAAACTTGTAGTAAGCATGGCAAATTTGTCCAGCAACTCTGTTTAAAGACAATAGAAAAATCTTACTGCTGAGTGAGTTATTTTCAGATTGTTGGCACACAATGTTCTTCCTTGGAATGCACAGTGCCTATGGACCATATTGAGCAGCATCCCTGATAATTAACACTAACTAAAACAAACATTGCTAACTAATAATACTGACTTATTACACTTCCTGAGTTCCCTGCTCACACTTAAGGAACTGATTTTCTTTCTGATAAACTCAGGATTTAGGTTAGAATCAATTGTCATATGTAACTTGCCCTCTTTATAACTTGCTCATGACAGGACATTGATTTGATAACCACACCTTCCTTTTCACATTCCTCTGTTAATCCTACACCATTAGACTTAATCCTTGTGTCTAACACTCGCATGAACGAAAATAGTAATTAGCTGTATTCCCTCCCATTTATGGCGTGATTAGCAGGTTAGGCTTGAACTGCTGTACCGGTTCTGGCTTCATTAAAATAGGGCCCATTGTGCTGCTGAAGGACTGGCACCATATTCATTAGTTAATAACAGGCAGGTGAATTCCATATCTTGTAGTCGCAGTTCTCTTTTTTTGTATACATTTTCTTTTCAATTAAATTATGAACAACGACCAAATAAACCAAACATACAAAATGGATTGACAAAATATTCATGTTTGTTTTAATTTAAAGAATAGCAAACTCTAATCCATTTAAAAATGTAATACACAGTTTGTACTGTACCAACATCTTACAGTATGCCAGATGCATGACTTATCAGGCGTGAATTTTGCCCTGTGAAATCCAGTCCATATTGTTCAGCCCTACCGTGTGTGTGTGTGTGTGAGTCCTGCATGGATCTTCGAGCTAAAATTAGACTTTATTTTGCTATTTGTCTTGAAGTAAGGTGACAAATAATGTAACTAACACCTCCTTACCTGTGTGTGGGTGGGTGTGTGTACACAGGTGTGTTCCCACTACAACAAGGGCTCAGGGCCTTACGGGTCCTGCACGTTTCGGGACGGCTGCACCAAACTGCACCTGTGCCTGCACCTGCTGCAGGGTGACTGCATGTTCGGCTCGCGCTGCAAACGCCTGCACGCTGCCGACCAATCAGGACACAGAATGCTGCAGGAGCGTGGCCTGGGAGATGACATCATCCAGGACCTGCCAATCATCTACCAGAATGTGTACAGGCTGACAGTGCAGACGACAGGTAGTGTGTGTGTGTGTGTGTGTGTTTGTGCATTCGCTCTCTCTCTCTGTCACTTATGCACACACAAATGTTCAGTCAAATCTTACTCATCACCCAGGTTATACAAAAATATTGAAAAAAAAGTTTCACTGGTGTGCATATTTCGGTGTGTGTGTGTGTTGTGTTTTCTGTACAGATAGAGGCTGTGATGAGCTGGTGAGTTCAGGGCCTCAGGTGGAGGAGAAGAGTGAGATTTGTCTCCACTTCCTCAGAAGGAACTGCAGATTTCAGGGTGGGCTTAACCTCTGTTTGATCTGTTTCTCATCTCATCTTCTACCGTTATGTTATGTTTAGTGTTTCAGTTTAGTTTTAGTTAGTTTTAGTTTGACTTTCTCTGGTATTCTGACATCAAATATGATTTATTTAATTCATCCATGGTCCTTTTTATTAGGCCAGTGTCTCTCAAAAAGTAGAACAGGACAAAGTGGTATAGCAACCACAGTGCAATCAAGCGTGAAGCCAGAACAAAGCTGATGCTGATTTTACTTGCAGTTCTATTTCATTTTGGCATTGTGTGGTGTCATTGTAGTTTTTATGTAGTTTTCATGTTTTTGAAAACTCCTTCAAATATTTATTTCAGTTAACGCAATGATTTTTCACTGCTTGTTTTAGTTTTCGTCTTAGTTTTCATTAACTATAACCCGCGTGTGTGTGTGTGTGTGTGTGTGTGTGTGTGTGTGTGTGTGTGTGTGTGTGTGTGTGTGTGTGTGTGTGTGTGTTTTCTCCCTTCAGAGCAGTGTATGCGCGTGCACTTTAACCTCCCCTACAAGTGGGAGGTATGGGAGTCGGGCACGTGGAGGGATTTACGGCAGATGGAGCAGATCGAGAGGGCTTTCTGCAACCCCCACAACACACACAGGTCTGTGTACAAACCTAGGTCTAACACACACACACACAAAGCATCTCATCACAACATTCTTTTCTCTTTACACACATATAGAGTCAGGTCTACCTCTCTCTCAGTACTCCTCTTATCAAATACTGTAAATCATCCCTCTTTCTCGCTTTCTCAGTCCGAGCCACAGTCCAGTTGACTTCTTGTCTATGAAGCGCGGATATGACTCCGTGCGGCGTCTCTCCACCGTCTCCTCGGTAACTAAACCGACTCACTACATCCTCACCACCTTCTGGCTCTGGTACTACAAGGGGGACCACGGCAACTGGATAGAGTACGGACAGCCGGTAAGTGAGTGAGTACTGTATGTGTATGTGTATGTGTTGGAGAAGAGGTGCTGAAAAGCTCCAGCATGTCTTGACTGAAGGCAAAAGTTTGGCAGCATGTGTGTGTGTAGGCTGAATGAGACATCATGAGACGGTGGTGGAGTGAGGGATTGACAGCATCTGTTTGTGCTTGTAGGATGAGAAAGGGCGGGTGACGTCTCTGTCGTCACGGGAACTGGAGGAGGCGTATCTGCGTGACGACACTGCTGAGATCGCGGTCACGAAGGGCCACCGACTTTACTATATTAGTTTCCATGGTAACTCTCTCTTTATCTCTCTCTCACACACACACACACACACACACACATACAGGCGTAGCTATTCATGAATGGCCACTGGCTCCTAAAACAAGCCCTTCCATCACACTCACACCCACTCTCTTCCACTGAGTCGGATACCATAATGCCAGCCATATGTTCATGGGGCCCATAGTGAGTGTGTTCATGGGGGCCCATAGTGAGTGTGTTCATAGTGAGTGTGTTCATAGTGAGTGTGTTCATAGTGAGTGTGTTCATAGTGAGTGTGTCATAGTGAGTGTGTCATAGTGAGTGTGTTCAAGAGGGCCATAGTGAGTGTGTTCATGGGGCCCATAGTGAGTAAATAAATTGTTATAGGTTGTTTTTAACTATGTTCTCACTATGTACTGTGGCACTCTGAGATTCAGGTGAATGTAGAGTGCGCTATAAATTAAATTAATAATAATAATAATTATTATTATTATTATTATTATTATTAGTGTGTTCATGGGGCCCATAGTGAGTGTGTCATAGTGAGTGTGTTCATAGTGAGTGTGTTCATAGTGAGTGTGTTCATGGGCCCATAGTGAGTGCAGAGAGGTTGAAAACAGAATTGATAGAGAATGACATCAGAGTGTATCATCAGTAACAAATGCTTGTTCATTTGTGTGTGTACATCTGATTGTGTGTGTGAGTTTGTGCCTCTGTGTCTTTGTATATATGTGTTTGTGTGTGCGCGCGCGTATGTGTGTGTGTGTGTGTGTGTGTCATTCTGTTTTTGCATGTGTGTTTGTTTGTGTGTGTCTGTTTGTCTGTCTGTCTGTCTGTCTGTCTTGCAGACATGTACCAACGGAACACCAAACACAACACCAAGAGGAGAATCCGCCGCCGGCCGCGCTTTGTCTCCATCTCTGAGGTGGAGGACCAAACAGCGCGGTGAAAACACACACACACTTTTTGACACAAGATGTGTTTTTTTTTTTTATCCTTTGGCAGAAAGCCTGCCAAAGAAAGAATGGTCACATTTGTACAGTGTGTATATAACCACATCCAGTGTGAGGACAATGACTGAAGTTAGACATTCACTGTCTATATGCAATACCAATAGTGATTGTGTTACTGATATGGCTCTGGTTTGAGCTGCTCTCAATAGAGATGACTGAGTTATCTGGCCTTCAATGTCTGGATTGTTACCAAATCTGAACAATATTAGGTCATGCTTACACACACACACACACACACACACACACACACATGCAGATGAATGTTTGCCATTCCAGAAAACAAGCTTAGGTTGTGTACATATTTATGTAAAATACAAATTTAACTTTTAATAAAAGTCATTTGTATGTTCTGTGGTCCCCTCTTCCTGTCTTTCTTTCCTGTCTACCACACAGTAATGGGCGTGAAGCCCCAACATGTATATTATCTGTGTAGGCTTTTTTTTTTTCTTTTTTTTTTTTTTAAAAGCTCTAGCTCTCTGGAATTGACTCACAAACCCACACATCACACATGTGCCAGCTGTTCAGTTTGCTTTTGGCAACTGTCAGTCCTCCATTTCAAAGCTATAAATACCGACACAAAAGATGGACTCTCTATTCAATAGTCATCATGAATACCCCGATTTTCAGTCAGAGATGATTCATTGTTTTGAGTTATTGTAGACCACTGCTTTAATGCCATTTTGTTTTGCTGATGTCTTAGTGCTTTAACATTGGCCCTTTAAAATGTCGATAAGAACGTTATGGAAGGTGACTCCGTGTAGCAATGGAGGCGAAGAGAGGGAGTCTCCTTGTAGGGCCTTTGGGAAGGACCTGCCCGCGATTCCACACCGACTCTGGCATGCACCTGTAGCTCATCCGGCCATAAAGCACGCATGAAGGAGCAGTAATGCGCTCATATCGCTCCTAGACTAGCATTCTCATCCTGCGTTAACATGCTGAACCTGCACGGCTACGCTCTTGAAGAACGTAGTCAGACTGACACACAGCACCCGAGTAACTACAGACGCCTGTGGAAGAAATAACGAGAGACAATCTAACCCCCTTTTTTACTGACTGTGTGTTCAGCCAATGGCAGCAATTTTTTATTCCATACATCCCCAATGAAATGTTGTAACGGGCGGGGCCATGAAGCGGGCTCAAGGCTGCAAGGGGGAAACGGTAAGCTAAATGCACACCGAGTGTGCAATTTATTTCTGAATTCATGCGAAATCTAAAATACGGGCCCATTTAATTTGTAAAGAGCATTATGTGTATTCGATATGCGAACAGTAGATGTTTCCCCCCGAACATGAAAAAACAGCTGGGCATCAGCGCGCCAGCTTCAGATAGAGTACCAGGGACGTGCTGTGAATCGCTTGTCGGGTTCCAGTTAATGAACAGGGCATGAGTGATTCCGTTCTGTACCTTATCCTGTTTGTCCTGCGAATTTGCCTTTGAATCGGGATATAGCAAAGACAGCAAGTAGGAATCCCACGATAACGAGTATAGCACGCACGGGTCTGGAACAGTCACCTTTTAACGCACTGCGCGCGTTGAAATCCTCGACCAGGTGGGAGACGCCTCCACCAAGCATCAACCTAAAGAGGCTCTGATTTTTCCCGTTAGATTTGCGAAACGGGGCTAGTGGACGAGGGGAACCGGGAGAGGTGTGACGCGCTGTGGTCGCTGCTGCATCTCAAAATGACAGGTAACCGGAGGCGGCGGATTTGCGCTTCTTTGGCTCACTTATATATTTCAACGAAAGCCGCCGCTTTAGCTATGTGTGTTAGTGTGTATGTGATCGCATTAGTGTGCTTGTGAACATTTTGTATGAATTAACCCGTTCTTATCTGAAGCCTGTTCGGTTAGGCATCGGCTCTCCCTGCCCATATTTTACGTGAGAATGTCAGACCTGAAAACCTTATGGTGAGTGATTAGGCTAGTGGTATAATTTTACTCCTTGGTATTTTTGCAGATGGGTGGATTACTGTATACGTGTAGGAGGAGGGGGCGGGGGTGTCCGCATAGTGAATTATAATTTTTTTGTGAAGCGGAGCTCTGCTGTAGAATACGCCCGTGGCTCGAGATCTGCTCGTGATCTGATGGCACGTGTATGAGGGATAGATCCATCATCTGTGGGGCTCTGGGAGGAGCTGCGCGTGCCGTAGTAGCCGGCTGCGGCGTCTCTTCCCAGCTGGAGCCAGCAGCCTCGAAAGCCGGCTCTGGGACCTCGTTCCTTTATTTACAGACAATTTTACTAATATGGGTCGTCTTCTCTCTTCCCATCTTTCTCTCCATTCATCTCATTCCCGTCCGTAGAAGGATCGGCGGGCAGGCGCCCTGCGCGGGAATACCCGTGATTGGTAGGGAGGAACCGTCTCGCCTCGGGGGATTTGACATGTCCTGACGTGCGCATGATGGCGAGCGAAAGCAATGAGAGTCTGGGTCTAAGCTCTAACACCACGCTTGGACGGCGCATGCAGGGCTGGTGCGCGCTGCTGTTGGCAGCTGGAATGCTGGTCACCATGGCGACATGGAGCACACCTGTAGCAGGTAAAGTCCTTCATTAATCTCTTGTGGCTGTGTGTGTGTAAAAAAGAGAGGTCTATATATATATATATAGAAGGAGAGAGAATAGCTGAAGTTCACTACATCTGTCATCTACAACTCTTACAATGACATGCAATTAGGGATGTTGCATTAGGGTGTTTTTGTCTTTTGTCATTAGCTTAGTCAACTTCTGAATCCTCTCACAAAATCAACTTAGAGAATTTAAAATGGAATTAAAAAAAAACAGTGCACCAGCCATTTCAAGAGACAATGAGAATCTTTCTGGACTGAGACAGTATCCTGAGATGGTTACCAGTGCACTTACAGGAGGCTATGTGTATTGCAGTTTGGGTGTGTGTGTGTCTATGTAAGTGATGTTTGGGAACCATTATAAAGTAAACAGTGGTTTAGCACTATGATATGGGGTATGAGACAGAACTATGGTACTAGACAGAGTTACAGTCACACACGTCTTTAGGTCACAGTAAAGTGGTGAGCTGGACGATTGGAAGTTGTAACATTCTCACTAGATTGGTGACTGGCGACGGTGCATCAGTCTGGGCCATGGGTGTGTAGGAGCCTCGCCAAGAATTCTGGATCTTCTGAGGGAATAACACACACACACATACACGTGTACACACACACCAGTATGACTAATAGCAAATATGTTAAATCTATTGTCATATGTGGTCTCGTTTACATTTCTATCTAAGGGATGATTTGAAAACTAAGTGGGGGGCAGGTTAAAGAAAAGCCTATAAAGGTTCTAGTGAAAACGCTCTGAACCCACCGTTGGCCAGGAACCAACTCTCAGTCCTGCAGTCACCAATTGATGAGATCTGAATCCTTACTCAGTAATGAAGTACATGCTCCTTGCAGCCATAGACGATAATTAAGAGGGTGCTTCACTGAAATGGCATCGGTTCTCCAGTTACTGTGGGTTCAATGTTGACTAACCTGGAAGCAGCTTGGAGCACAGCCAGGAGGGAGACCATTATCAAACCTTTCCTTCCAAAGCAGAGACTTACTAGAGAATGGTTGAGGAGAGCAAGCAGTTTACATTGGGCTTCATTAATGGATAATAACTGAAATACCCTCAACCAACCAATCAATTATTGTAGAAAGCTAATGGTTCTACAATGTTTTTTTCATACTAGGAGCTTTTTAGCCCAAATTCAGCAATGAAATGTATGTATGACATTTCTGGTGCACCTGTAAGACATCCTTTGAGTACCCCTGTGTCAGCCATGGTCATACCAGTGGTGAGACAACTAGAATGTTCTTTGACAGTCATATTGGACATTTATGAGGGAGGATGTATGTTTAGCTCTTTACTGGGAAGAAGAACAAGAACAGTGGAAAGGGAAGCGGTACTATGCAGCGCTGCTATTCAGAACACCACACACACACTAACACACACATACACACACACACACATACACATACACAGACACACACACACACACATATAGATGGCTTAGTGTGTCACAGATGAATGAGGCAGACATCCAGTGATTTTTCTTCACTCGAGTGGGTACATGAGACCTGCACACACACATACACATTCACACACTCTTTCTCTCTCCCTCTCTCTCGCTCTCACACACACACACAATGTAGTCAAACATCCATTTGTAATGAATGCACACACACTCTCATTTATTAACACACCCTCGGGTTCACTCACATCTATTGTAATAACTTACACACACACTCACACAGAACCACACACACACACACCACACACACACACACACACACACACACACACACACATACATACACACACACACACACACACACACACATACATACACACACAGACACACAGACACACACACACACACACACACACACACACACACACACACACACACACACACACACACACACGTACAGTAGAAGGGCTGGTCATTAGTCATCCACTCCTGCTGTTTTCTGCACTGCTGCGACTGGTGTGTGTTCTCTGCTTCTCACTGCTCTGGGCCTTTGATCTGAGAACCAGTGATGGAGAGAAAAAGTGTTGGAGATCACACTCTCTCGTTTCCTCTCTCTCTCTTCCCCATTCCATCTTTATCTTTCCCTCTCACTCCCTCTTTATCTATCTATCTATCTATTCCTCTCAATGTCTCATCCTTTTTCTCTTTCCGTTTTCACCCTCATGCACATTGTCTCCTCTCTCACTGACACACTGTTTCTGAATCTCTCCATACCTATCTTTCTCTTTTTCTCCTCTTCCTCCCTCTCTATACCTCTCTTTCTCTTTTTCTCCTCTTCCTCCCTCTCTATACCTCTCTCACTCACTCTCTTTCTCTTTCCCACTCTGTCATGGTCTCCCTCACACGGACACACTGTCTGTATCTCTGAATCTCAGTATATCTCGCTCTCTCACGCACACTCTCGCTCTCTCACGCACACTCTCTCTCTTTCTCTCACACACACACTCAATCACCGCTCTTCCTCTCTCTCTCTCTCTCTCTCTTTCTCTCTCTCTCTCTCTCTCGTGTTTGTCTGTATCTGATATCATGATGATTAGATCAGTTGGTTTAAAGCTGTTTGAATGCAGACAGGTCTAATACTGTTACATGCTGCTATTCTTGGAAATGCCCTCTTTCCTCTCCCACTGCTTTCTGCTTCTCTCTCTCTCTTTCCCTCTCTTCCTCCTCCCTCCCTCCATCTTTGTGTCTTCTTTCCCCAATGCTGCTCTGTTTCCCCTCCCTCTCTCTCTCTCGCCTCTCGTTTCCCTCTCCTCCTCTGCCTCTTTCATTTGGAATCTGTGTCAGTGGAATATCAGTGTGTGTTGTAGTGCGTGAGAGAGAGGGCGAGTGAGCGTGCGCATGTGTATGTGTGTGTGTGTGTGTGTGTGTGTGTGTGTGTGTGTGTGTGTGCGCGCAAGAGTGATGCGACGTTTATTGAATACCAATGAGTCCAGCTGCACGTGACACACTCCTGCAACGCAAGACATTGCCACGGCAACACCACTCGGTCCACAGCTTCGGTACACCTCAAGAGTCAATCTCAAGGCTGTGTGTGTGTGTGTGTTTGTGTGTGTGTGTGTTGTGAGTGAGAGGGAGAGAGAAATAGAACAAGACAAATTGATAGGGAGGAGTAGTGAAAGATAGATGGTGTGTTTGTGGTTGTGTGTGAGCGAGAAAGGGACATGAAAAAGTGGGAGAGTAAGAAATACATTGATTGTGTGTATGAGAGTGTGAGAGAGGATGGTTGTGTGTGTGTGTACTCTCTGTGTCCTGTGAGAGTGTGAGAGAGGATGGTTGTGTGTGTGTGTACTCTCTGTGTCCTGTGAGAGTGTGAGAAAGGATGGTTGTGTGTGTGTGTACTCTGTGTCCTGTGAGTGTGAGAGAGGATGGTTGTGTGTGTGTGTGTACTCTCTGTGTCCTGTGAGAGTGTGAGAGAGGATGGTTGTGTGTGTGTGTACTCTCTGTGTCCTGTGAGAGTGTGAGAAAGGATGGTTGTGTGTGTGTGTACTCTGTGTCCTGTGAGTGTGAGAGAGGATGGTTGTGTGTGTGTGTACTCTCTGTGTCCTGTGAGAGTGTGAGAGAGGATGGTTGTGTGTGTGTGTACTCTCTGTGTCCTGTGAGAGTGGATTCCCTTGAGACAGTCTCCGCTGTTTAACTAAGATTAAGGCTAATTAGGGTGCTCATGATTATTCCGCTCTACCACTCCCTCTCTGTCTACACACACACACACACACACACACACACACACACACACACACACACACACACACACACACACACACACACACACACACACACACACTAACACGTATTGGGAATTGTGGGCCCTCTATTATACCTCTGCCTCTACAGTCTAAATGTCAAACATCTACCTTGCATGGCATGTTCCCCGTGCATCTTTCAGGGGTTCCCCTCCCTTACTACGTCCTGCAGATATTCAGTGTATTTGTAAATGTGTTTGTGTGCTGCTCTCCTCTAACACGATTTTCAGATTAGTGGGCTTTTAAAGGTACTTTCAGAGCTGCAAAACATGAGTATTTCACATGTAATCAGATTTACATCTGCAGGTGTGTTTGGAAGTGTAGGGAAGAGTGTGTGTGTGTGTGTTTGTGAGAGAGAGAAAGAGAGTGTACGTGTGTGTGTGTGTATGAGAGAGAGACAGAGATTATACATGTGTGTGTGTATGTGTGTGTGTGTGTGTGTGTATGAGAGAGAGACAGAGAGTATACAGTACGTGTGTGTGTGTGAGCGCGCGCGTGTGTGTGGACTGTACTACAGATTAGAAAACCTTGGTTGTGTGATGCAGACAATAAGGCTGATCTTTATGTTCTTCACGGTGCAGTTGTCCCAAAGGTATATGACCACAATCATAGGTCTGTTTCAAGCTGCAGGCAGCCTAGTGGTTACCTAGTTAACCCCACATAACCCTCAGGTCCCACAGGCCTGTGACTGGCAGCTGTCCACTAAACCAGTTAGCTACAAGAGCCATAATTTGGCTCAATCAAGTTTCTCGGTTGATTGCCAGAGGAGACCTTACATGCATGCTGATTTTGACATATTGAGTGCTGTAGTCTGGTGAAAGGGCATTGTTGGGTTTTTCTTGCACGTTGAAAAAAGTGAAATAAGTGTGAAATAAATGTGTACAGATGGCTGAGTATAACTGCTTTGACTAAGTCAGTATGTGAGCAGATCATTTGATAGCTCTCATACGTTTTCACAAATACTTTGTTTCGAACATTTCTGTTCAGTTACACCAAATGCATCTTTAGTGCCTCCCCATTTGTGTCTGATGTGTTTCCTCACCACTGGCTGTGTGTACTGAGTGTGTTGCAGGCAGAGTGTGTATGTGTGTGTGTGTGTGTGTGTGTGTGTGTGGGGGGGGGGGGGCTCTTTGATAGGGCAGGTATTTTTAGTGGATAATATATCATGGGTATGGCACCACAGTTATGTAGGCTGGTGCTCATGTGTGTAGTCATTCATAGCCTTAAGACACTGTAGTGGCAGGTGTGTGTGTGTGTGTGTGTGTGTGTGTGTGTGTGTGTGTGTGTGTCCCACTTAGAGTACAAGTCTCCTAACAATGCAGAGATGCGGAGTAGGCTAGCATAGTTTACAAACAGAAGTGCCAGTAGTTGTGTATAGAATTTGTCTGTGGTTGGGTTCAATTGCTTGTAAATAAATCGGTCTGTGTTGTGTACAATCTGTACATTGTTTAACTGTGCAGAGATGCTAGCATATTACATTCTATGTCACTTGCTATGTTTTGGACTGAATGCTATGTGAATATGAGGCACAAAGATATGGGTATGGGGCACACAGGTATGGGTGTTTAAATATTCAGTAGTGCTGCAGTGTGTACTTTTCTAGGTTGGCCATCTTAGCCATGCCTTTCATTGGCTATTCTGTGTCTGTCTGCAGTGTCCAGCCTGTCTGGAAGAGGTTTGCCCGAGCCTGTATCAAGAATAGGTTCAGCCACCAATAGAACATCTTCGTCGGTACATACATCATTGTCGTCGTCATCGTCGTTTCAGCGTTCAGAAGCAGCTAGACGCCATCCACATTCTCCCTCAGGATCCAGACATTCCAAAAAGGCCAGTGGTCACCATGGTCAGAGCCAGGCCGTGGTCTCAAACTCGAACACGTCCAGGGTGCAGACGGAGGCTGGTAACCGTGACAACACCCGGAGCCACGGGGACGGTAGCCGCGAGGACGGTAACCGTGAGGATGGTAGCCGTGAGGAAGGCGCCCAGGGCATCCACCTACTGCTGCGGCCCCCAGAGCTGCTAGCGCCCAGCCAGGGCCCACTTCTCCATGGCAACGAGCCCACGCCAGCCACACCCACCCTGACCCCGCCCGACGACACGGAGTCCTCGCCAACGGCGGAGGACTGGGGATCCGGGGACTACTTGGAGACGCTCACCTTCATGGGGGGCGATGCCGAGGACCTCTCGCTGCTCTCCAGCCTGCCCACACACACAGTCACACACTCCCTGACACACACACACACTCACACACACACGCAGGATCTGGACGAGGCTGGCACGGGTGTGAGCTACGACACCGCGTTTCCTGCCCGCCCGACCCTCCCCCTCTCCTCCAGGACACTTCCCCCCACGGTTGACCCCGTCGACCCCCGCCTGCCTCCTGGGGCAGGCGTGGACGAGGAGCTGGACTTTGATTGGGCGGAACTGTACCCCATTGAGCCCACAGAGATGTTGCTGCCGGACATGAACAGCCTAGAGTACTACAACATGCTGCAGAACCGTGACAACGCCACGCACAAACACACACACACGCACAGCAAGAAGGCCAAAGAAAACACCAGCGCGGGACAGGAGCTCAGGGACAGCAAAGACAGTCCTCTCATCTCCCCCACCCCCACACACACCTACACACAAATGCACACGCACACTCATGCCCTTCCTCCTGTGCCCAGCCCCGCTAAACCTTCCATTACTGCCACCCCTTCCCTCTCTCCGCCCATTCTCCGGGGCCCCCCCACAGACACCCACCGGCCCTCCCCCCCAAAGCCCACCCCTCACGCCACCATGGGCATAGCGCGCCCCCCTGTCCCCCAGCAATACCCCCTCCGGCCCCGACGTTGCCCCGAAGACCGACCACACAGGCAGTCACCATCAAGCCACCTCGCACCCCCTCCGTACCCCGACTCAGCACCATGCCTTCGACACGAGCCCCACTGCCTACAACTCCCAGCATCCCCCTCTCTCCACCAAGCAGGCAGCCCTTGTGTAACATAAGTAGACCTGATATGTACCTGGTGCGAGTAGGTATGTTGGTTCAGTCATAGTATTTAAGTATTGTTATACTTTTCATAGTTTACAGTTTAGTGTAAATAAAACACATAAATGAACCTGAATGTTGACACATGACAGCCATATCCATTTTTAACTGTGCAATGTCCAAACACATCACTATGTGATCTGTGTTATCAAACAGTAACTAGTGCTGCCTTTCTGGTATTACTGGTATTATTCATGGTATACAGTGTATACCATAGACATCTATATATGTCTATGGTGTATACTATAGCACTGGGGCAGTGATGACCTCTGCCCTCTGCTGGCTGTTGCAGGTATGCCAGTGGGCACTTCAGTGGCGTTCGCCAGAGCACACATCAAGGACATCCTGAGGCGGGAGTTCAACCGCTCTGTGGAGCTTCAGGTCTGTGTCCCACAGTCAGGGATTCCTTCAGGGTGTTTTCAGGAAAACTCAAAGGACAACTCAGAGCTTCAGGTTTTCCTCAGTGTTTATCTCAGCGATCAGTAGAAGCAGAACACACACACTCAGAGACCAGAGGTCAATTTGAAGAGAAATGTAAACATAACCTAAAATTATAGATTTAATTTCCCTCTACTGTTTCTGTCCCTCTGCTGTTTCTGTCCCTCTGCTGTTCTGTCCCTCTGATGGATACCTACACACACACAAACAGATGCGACGCACTCACATTTATATATAGGCTCTTTATATGTGGACTTAAAATAGCCTGTCCTCACACAGAGTCTTGTGTATGAATACTTATGGCCCTGCTTATGGCTGTAGGAACTAGGGCAGAGGGCTTTCATCTCAACACAATGCTCTCTAGCCTATTCAGTATTGGATACATAAATACCCTTGCATATAAATATTTTGGTGTCTCTTGGTGTAATATACTGAAGCATAGTGAAGAGATACAACAATATGCCTAAAACTAATGACCTTTAACCTTTGCCAGGTCTTGAAGGCTCCGCCCAACTTTATCTTCCGAACGGTGGCCGGTCCACTGGTGTTCACGGCCATGTCTGTCATCAACACTCTCCGCCAATCAACACGTAGCTCGGCCTCCAGCACCATCCTCTCAGCCACCTCCATCTCTGTCACTGTGCCCGACTACAAGCACCTGGTGCACTCAGGTGTGTAATGTGTGTGTGTGTGTGTTTAATATTGCCACTTTTATATGTATGTATTTTTATGTATGGAAGGATAATATAACTGTTTTGTTGTCATTTTTCATATATTGATCAATTTTGTGCATGTGGGTTTAACAACATACTGTATACACCCACGAAAGAAAAATTGTGTACATCTTTTAATCTTTTAGAACTAGTACATTTGGCCATTGTGTGTGTGTGTGTGTGTGTCTGCAGTGCTGCAGTTTGTGCCAGGCCACGTGGACGTGCGTGTGTGTAGCTTCAGTGAGCAGGTGGAGCGTGGTCTGCTCACAGCCTATGCTGAGGTTCGACGACGCTACCAGGAGAACGGGAACTTTACCATAGAGGTAACTATGACAACATTAACCTTGACATGGTAAAAAATTGAACATTGAACTAATTGAACATCTCATTTATGTACCTGTGCATGTGTGTGTGTGTGTGTGTGTGTTTATATTTGTGTGTTTCTCCCAGATTTTCAACATCACGATCAGCATGGCCAAAGCCCAGCGTCAGCAGCAGAGGGCGCCAGTGGACATCACCTTCGCCGTGCGGGAGGAGCGCGGCTACCTGCTGGGGTCAGAGGTCAGCGCCCACCTGAGGCAGCTCAGCATGGTGGAGTACAGCTTCTACCTGGGCTTCCCTGCAGTGCAGATAGCAGAGCGTGAGTTTATACACACACACACACACACACACACACACATATAAGCATACACCGATTTAGTATGGTGGAGTACAGCCTGAGTTTATACGCTCACACACACACACACACACACACATACACTGTATTTAGTATGGTGGAGTACAACTTGAGTTTATACAGACACACACACACTTGCATTTAGTATATTGTAGTGTAGGCACTAGAGAAAGTTATACATCAACCTGTGTGCAGGCAGTTATAGTGTGTTAGCCTGAAATGACTTGACTGTCAATTCTCATCTCTTGTGTATGTGTGTGTGTGTGTGTGTGTGTGTGTGTGTGTCCACAGCTTTTCATTACCCTGAGCTCAATATGACCCATCTGCTGCGAACCTCCTGGGTGAAGACGGGTAAGAGCATACTCACATCACTGTGTCACTGTTTATTTATTTATGTGTGTGTGTGTGTGTGTGTGTGTGTGTGTGTGTGTGTGTGTGTGTGTGTGTGTCAAAGTCCAAATAAATCTTTGTTATTGTGTGTTTGAGTGTGTGTGTGAGAGAGAGTACACTGCTAAACTATAAAACTGTGTGTGTGTGTGTGTGTGTGTGTGTGTGTGTATGAGTGTGAGAGCACTGTCAAACTATAAAACTATCTGTGTGTGTGTGCTCTTGTTCTGATGACCTTGTATGTGTGTGTGTGTGTGTGCAGTGCTGTTGGGTGTGTTAGACCAGCGCGTGAGTGAGCGCACGTTCCAGGCCAAGATGGAGAGGCGACTGGCCCAGCTGGTGGGGGAGGGACTTGGAGTCAGCCGACGCTGGAGGAGAGAAACCACTGTGGGCAACAACAGCGTACAGGTACACACACACACACACACACACACACACACACACACACACACACACACACACACACGAACAAACCAACAAAGATATTCAGTTTGACACACATACACTCACAGAGAACATGCACACTAAACTTCCTGCCCTATTTATTTAGTTCCTCACACACTTCCTGACTCTCTGTCCTCCTCCACCCGTCAGGTGGTGCGGGCGGTGCGGCTGGAGGGCTCAGACCACCCTCTGGAGCTGGTGTACTTTGTGGAGGGGGGAACCGGGGAGAGGCTGCCGGCGCACACCACTGCCGCCCTGCTCAACCGCATCAACCTGCAGAGGGCCGCCATCGTGCTGGGCTACCGTGTGCACGGGATGGTCCTGGCTCAGGGTGAGAGACTACACACACATATGTATATAAATGATATATATACATATATATATGTGTTTGCGTGTGTCTGCATGTGTGTGTGTGTGTGTGTGTGTATTTATGTATGCTTGTGACAGTACATACATATATGCCCAACTGTGTCCTCAAGGTAGAGGCCTGCACTCCTGCGGGAGTAACTACACACACTGTCACAAGCATACATAAACACACACACACACACACACACAAATATGCCTAACTGTGTCCTCAAGGTAGAGGCCTGCACTCCTGCGGTAGTACCTACCGCGGGTCCCAGCACAAAAGACTGGGACTGGGACTAGTGTTAATTGTGGAGGGCGGGTGCAGGCAGGAAGAAGCGGATGCATCGGGGGAGCTTGTGAGAGACGTGACTCGCCAGACTCCTGCTAAATATAAATATATGTACAATGAAATGAAATAATAGTAGATTTTTGGTTCTTAAACTATAGAATTGTATTCTTGTTTGCACAAGAACAGCAAGAAATAACCCATATTTGCCATAACAGGCCCAAAATTATGGGAACGAACTTGCAGGATTTTGCGGGCGGGAGCAGGACAAAACGTGAAAGATGTAGACAGGAGCAGGACTAAATATGACATCGTTTGGCGGGAGCAGGGCTGAAAAATCCATCCCATTCAGACCTCTACCTCAAGGGACAGAGTTAAACATCCAGATATGGTTCACACTCACTTTAACAGCAACACATGCAAACACACACTTAGACACAAACCTCCATTTGATTTCGTAAACTCCAGCACACACATGCATTTGGTAAAACAGTGGGTGTTTGCGCCTGTGTTTTCCTGTGTGTGTGTGTGTGTGTGTGTGTGTGTGTGTGTGTGTGTGTGTGTCTACACGCGTGTGACGGTTTTCTCCCTTTCTTTGTGCATCTTCTTACTGTGTCTTTGGTGTCTCTCACCTGTATACGCGTCTGCTCCTTGCCCCTCTCCAGTGGTGGAGAAGCTGGCCCTGTCGCCGCGGGAGACGCAGCCCAGCAGCGTGTGGCTGGTGGTGGGGGTGGTGGTGCCGGTGCTGGTGGTGCTCTTCATCATCATCATCCTCTACTGGAAGCTCTGCCGCTCCGAGAAGCTGGAGTTCCAGCCCGATGCCATGAGCACTATCACCCAGCGACAAAAGGTCAGGGGTCTTGCCAGGGGGGGGTCACACAAAGGTTACAGAGGTCAAGGGCCATATGCCTCTCAGTTGGGTTCATTTTATTTGAATTAAATCAGCTGTGCTGAGCAGAGTGACCAGACTGAACTCAACCATGTAAAACACCAAGGCTTATATGGGTTACACGAAACTACTTTTTGTGTGTGTGTGTATGTGTGTGTGTGTGTGTGTGTGTGTGTGTTTTGTGTGCGTATCCAGCTCCAGGCCCCAAGTGTGAAAGGTTTTGACTTTGCCAAGCTGCACCTGGGCCAGCACAGCAAAGATGACATCATGGTGATCCAGGAGCCCGGCCCCTTGCCCCCGCAGATCAAAGAGCCCACGCCTTCAGAGGGCGGAGAGCTAAACACGCCCAAATCCAAGAGCTCTTCCACTAAAGTGTCTCGCAACGCAGGACGAAGACGAGGCCGGTCAATACTGCGTCTGTGTGTGTGTGTGTGTGTGTGTGTGGGCGAGGGAAAGAGATAGGGGGGCAGAGAGGTGTCTGTCATCACCAAATTCATTTAACTTTTGACATAAAATGAGTTTAATCTACGTTGTGAAAGACTAATCGTCAGCGTTGTTTGTGATTGGTCAGGTTGTCTCCATCTGATGGCGACTCACTGGGCAGTGAGGCATCCAGTGGGCGGGACTCAGCTGAGGAGAGCACACGCCCAGCTGTCATGCCCAGTGAAGGAAAACAGCATCGGAAAAGCAAACACTGTGAGATACAATAAAAAAAAACACTCATAGATTCACTCGATTACTCCCCTCTCTTCAGCATACTGTTCACATTAATTTATAATTAATTAATAATCAGATACTGTTATCAGTCACATTAATTATCCCTCATTATTCCCTCCCCCTCCCTCTTTTTCATTCTATGGCCTTGCAGCAAAGAGCAAGTTGGGTAAGATTTTGTCTTCTGAGATCCCTCGAGAATTTGACTGAAATGTGCACTAAGTAACCAATAGAACATTGAAAGTTGTAAGTTGAGTTGAAATGCATCTGAACTGGTGACCGAAAAACAATAGAACAGAAATGAATTGAGTTTAACTGATTTTTCAGTTGAACTA
>NC_045172.1:6752208-6777208 GCF_900700415.2 Clupea harengus
CAATCCCTGGCACAAAGCCACAGGACACCCACACATATTGGTATTAAATTATTCATCTGTACTCACACTTTCACCACATATGCACTAAAATAATTCCAATAAATAGTGACATACCCTACACATCAACTAACCATTACACTAACTATACTTGCTATACTTACTGATATCCCTCAATGCATGTGAACTTGCATACTATCCCAACTTTAGGCCAAACCCATACTTCTACTCCCATCTAAATCTACATACTAACCTATCCTTCTGTTTCAGATCTCTACATTCATCAGATCCTAAATTCTATACATCAGAATACTGCACACCATAAATAGTACATACATAACTCAAAGAAGCATCCGATCAGAAATACAGAACTAAACTTCAGATTTTGACATGTTATGTTCATCTAGCACTCTAACCTCTATGTACTAACACCCCTTCTAGCTCCACTGCCACACTACACACAAACAACCATACCACTCACCCACCCTTCCTATTACTCGCAAAGAACCTAGACACACACCCAATACAAACACACATATGCGGTCACCAAACACTCTGTTTAACACTCAAACACAAACACACACGAACACAAACACACGCACGCACACACACACATACACACACAAATAACCTGTCACCACACACCCTGTTCATCTCATTGGTCCTTTGCCACTGACATCTGAGTAAACATGGTGCAGTTGTTGCTGTGGAAACCAGTGGATATACTGTAGTTCCATTGCAAATGAAGTTCCTGCCGTTGCCATGGCTCCATTGTCCATCTGATCTAACTTTCTGGTGCTAACATTCCTCCCCCTGTTTTTCCTTCTCCATGATGTCACATGACTGCCTTCAGCTGGTACCTCAGTCACACCACTGCTTCCTGGTTCAAAGGTCATCCAATGTTCAAACTGGATGGTGGAGCAAGTGGCTTGATGTGGAATCCGCTCTCCAAATATGTCAGCCCTACCCTGCACATCCATATGCAGACTAAATCATATACACACACACACACACTTACAAAAAACATACCTTCCACATACACAGTACACATAAAAACAGTACATAGAAGATTTGACCGTCTCACGTCTTGGGCCTAAAGGAAGATCTTAAGTTTCGCATCACCTAAGAAACAAGTGTTATCAATTTATGTTAAAAACAAAAGCAAATCAAATCAACCAAAACAAAAGAGAAAAAAAATACTATAAATAAAGACTGAATAAACATTCGAGGGCTAGATTAGAAACCTCCTCCGTGTCCTCATCTATGGTATACACAACTTCACACATTCACACATAACATAGCAATCAGTATCTATGGTATACACAACTTCACACATAGCATAGCAATCAGTATCCTATACATGAAACTCACACCTGAGTAAACCTTACAGGGTGTCTCTGAATGTTTAGGGTTTCTATTTGGGAGCGGTTTCTGGTCGGCGGGTGCACATTGCCCTTGGCTGAAGAAAACATAAGAAATCGTGGCTGGACTTTTCCCCCGGAAGGAGTTACAATTTCGGACAAACCCGCCGACCTCGCCCGAGGCCGAACTCTTCCTCTCGGACCCGAGCCGGACTCTCGCTCTTCGTTTCCAATGGCGACCGGACTCTTCCTCATCCTCAGCTTCTTTCGCTCGTAGCTGACTGTGTGTGTTTGGTTCGGCTGGTTTTCCCTGCCAGTGAGTGTCGTAGGATATCTTTCGGCTGGATTGTTTGTTTTGTTTCCCCTCAGTTGTACATTCAAATGGACATGTCCATTGAAAAGTTGCATTTTAAAAATTGCATTTCATTTTGCACATTTGTTTCTGTTTTGCACATTGACATGGTGGTATTGGTGAATTGTATTCACTGCTAAAGGGGGAATGTGGGAAAATGTTTTAAAAGATCTATAGAGATATGAATATATATATAATTACGTATAAATTATTTGGACAAAAAATATATATGTAAATGTTTAACATATAGATGTATATGAACCCCATGAGCACAATAATAACATAGGGAGGCCCCAGATAGTATTGAAATATAGTATTGAAATTGATATTTATTTTTTATGGCTATGAGATTATGACAGATTTTTTTCTTCCTTTATCTCAATGAAAAAAGGAAAAAGACCAAACCACTGTTGAGGTGCAGTGACTGTATCATCAGTCCTGCTATCAGTGCCGATATGATGAGTGTCTCCAACTGAAAGTGCTCTCAGCCAATCAGTGGAAAGTGTTAGACTATATAAGCCAATGAGAACAGAGAGGTTGTGCTCTCTCCAGTACACTAAAACAGTACTGAGGGCAGTTACAGAGTTCTAAAGTTTCCTTTCTGGGCTACACTTCCTCCTCTTAGGGCAGATAGTTCTCCATGGGTTCTGTAACTGGGCTTGATGTTCTGTTTAAATCCTTGGGAACCTTTATTCCTGCTAAATGGAACTCCATTTCCCTAGGAGTACAAAGGGTAGTTCAAATGACTGCTTAATCGCTGCTGTAGCATTAGTTATCTGTTTAAAGGCTGCTGTAGAGTTTTATGAGGGTTTTAAAGGGAAGGGACAAAAGGGTTGTATCCTGCTTTTGTTTGTTTGAATTGTTTAGTTTTTCTGTTACAGATACTTCTGTTACCCCACAATCTCTTTCTTTCTCTCTCTCTCATACACCGTCTCTTTGAGATGGTTTTATAAGCTGGCCTTATTGCTGGCACTTGTCCTGTTTTTTTCCTGTTTTTGCTAATTAGCTTCCGCTATTAGCCCCCCTTTCAAATATGGAGAAAAAAAGGATTAAGTGATTTAAAAAGTACTTTAATTACTTTTCTGGAAGTCAGTGCCCCTCTAGTCGCATGTGGAATGCCCCGGCCATCGATCCTAATTTTCGTTCGTTTTTGTTTGTGTGTTATTGTTGTCGATGGGCATGCTGATAGCTAATGCTTTATATAGGAGTGTGTTAAAAACACGTGCTAACCAAGCTTGGTAGAGTTTTGTTGCACATGAGTGAAAAATGTTATTGTGTATCAGTCCTGGATTGAACTAGGACCTTAAAAAAGCACAGTATATACCATCCCCAATCATTTGCAAATACAACCATGTCCAATATATTATCATTTTTACACCTGAATAATATTTTTGAATCCATATGAAAGTGAGTATTTATGATATTTAAGTATAAAGTATCTCTCTCTCTATATATATATATGTAAGTATATAAAAGTATATCAAACAATTTTATAAGTTTGGACTTCCCTTTGGTAACATTTGTAGGTAGACAATAAATATCCATCCCCACAAGGCAACTCCCACTCGGCCCACCTGTTAGGGAATGTGTATTCTGATTGGATCTCCCACCTGTCAATCAGACAGCCTGGGGGTGTGTACAGGGACCGTTAAAAGCAGGCATGTTTGTGGGGCTCCAGACATAATTAACATGGTGCTACTAAACCTTGTGTGTGTGTGTGTGTGTGTTTGTGTGTGTGTGTGTGTGTGTGCGTGCATGTATGCACAACCATGTGAAAGTGTGTGTGTGTGTGTGTGTGTGTGTGTGTGTGTGTGTGTCTGAAATGCAACGTGTTCTCTCCTTTCTGTCTCCCAGTTGTAATAATATGTGACCCACAAATAACTGAGCAATGTGAGTGAATTCCTGTGTCTGAACCATGATGGTGTGTGTGTGTGTGTGTGTGTGTTTGTATGTCTATCTGAGCAGCAGTCTCACTGTTTGTGTGTGAATGTACCAGAGCCGTGCCTGTGTGTGTGTGTCAGTGTATGTGTACCTGAATAGTGCCTGTGTGTGTTAGCCTGTGTGCCTGAATCTGAATGCGCTTGCGCGCGTGCGTGCGTGCGTGTGTGTGTGCGTGTGTGTGTGTGTGTGTGTGTGTGTGTTTGTTCCTGTATCTGAGCCGTGTTGGAGCGGCATCTCTCTCTACAGAATGAACAACATTGATCCCATGATCACTCGTGCCAAACATTCATCATCAGTCTTCTACTGCCTGGATTACCTCATAATGTACTGTTAAAGAGTGTGTGTGTGTGTGTGTGTGTGTATCTGCCAGTGTCTATCCCACAGCCAAGTCAACTCCCTGCCTCCCTGCCCCGCAAACAGATCACACAAAAATAAATCCTGCTGTACTTCTCCTTTCATCTCTCTCCATCCCCTCCTTTTTCTAGACCTTTAAATCTTGGCCTTGTTTCTTTTTCTCTCCCTTTTTTTCTGAGAACTGCACCCCTGTATGTGAAGTGTCATGTCTACAGGTTGTTGTGTAACTTTAACATGGAATAAACTCTGTGCGTTCAAATATATTGATCTCCCTGATCTTTCCAAATGCCTGTAATGCACATGTATCTCTAGAGGGCTTAAATGACAGGTCCACAGCCTTTAAGCACTGAATGCTTCAAGTTTATTCTTGCTTGATCCGTCTACATCGTCAGATACAAACTGTCTCTGGGTCAAATCCAGCCACGGTACGACACAAAATCAGAGCCAGATTCATCCCCATGGTCAGTTGCTGCCTGGGTCCTTTTCTGTCATCTGTGATCTCGGGAAACCCTCTGCGGATCAAGACACATTCACTAAAGGCAATACCAACACCAGCTCACCAGGGCTCCACATTCAGAATTCATAGGAGTTTTCCAACTAGCAAGCCATCACCAGAGTCCACCTAACATTCAGCCCAGTTTCTGCAGATATGCCTCTTGTAAACTTATCAATTACCTGATCTTTTGCCATTTAGTGCCATCATCTGGGGCAAGGGCTTTATTAGATTCTCATGAGCCATTGTTGTGCATATGTACTTGTGTACTTGTAGGAGTTTCAAGGAGCAAATGTGTGTGTTTATTTGTATTGCCTTGAGTGTGTGTGTGTGTGTGCATGTATTTCAGTGTGTAGCCTTCACATACTTGATGTTTTGGGTATGATTAGAAATAATTAAAATCAAAGATATTAATACTGGAATTGGTTTTGATAATATGAGTAGTGATAATATCGATGCTAACAATTTAGTCTGGTACTGAATGGACATTTTGAGATCAATAGCTAAAGAAAGTGGGTGGCTGATAACTAGGCTACTTTTTGCTAACGAAACCCCTCATTAAATGTACTGCTGTACTGCTTACTGGGGTTCATTTCAACAGGGGATAACAGCACTTTTATGGGGAGCTTCCTCGCGTAGCCTACGTTTGAATTTGCTGACATATCCTTACAATTACGTTCTGTATTTTTAGTTAATTTGGATACGAACAAAGATCAAATTGTAAAACAAATTCTCCACCTTTTCGTACACCACATAATAACTAGAAAATGCATTTCCTGAAGGAAATACCAGTGCATGAAATACAAAAGTTAAGAAAAGAAGAAGAAAAGAAAGAAGAGTGGAAGAAGGAAAGAAGAGTGAAAATATTGAAAGAAGGGGGGGATATGGAGTGAAGCAGAGAGATGGAGTGTGAGAGAACGTAGAGTGAGAGGGATAGAGAGAAAGATAGAGGGAGAAAAAAGGAGAGTATGGGAGGTGTCTCTTAATATTCCTAGTTATACAGTTGAATGGAGAGGGACAGAGAGAAGAGGTGCCTTGGAACCTTGGCGCAGGTGTCAGTGAAGCACAGGTGCAAGCCAGTTTAATGACCCTATTATGATGTCATAATGGCCCAATGTAAGTCAACGGGAGAAATTGTATTAGTTTTTCTTTAATATTTATAAAAATTATAAAGTTTAGAAAAATGAAAAATACATACCATAAGTGTCCTTTACAACAGGGTTTCCCAACCCATGGGCCGCGGCCCATTGGTGGGCCGCCGAGCACCATCCAGTGGGCCACGAAAATGTTTCCGTTTTTTTTTTTTTTCACGAATTTTCCACGAAGAACGGTTTTGTAGTGTTCTAATGTATGAGAAATGACGGAGTAGGCAGAGCTAAACCAACAGGTACTTTACCCATGGCAGAACTCACATGGCATCATCAGGAAGTGCAACTTCTTTACATGTATACAACCTGTATAGGTACTTCCTGTGCTGCATTAAAAGTACAGGACACAACATTTTCCCCTTTGTAGAAAAGGAGTAACTACCCTACTGAAGACACATATATAATAGAAAACACATGAGGATACTGTAATCCATAGGCAAGAATATTCATCCATACTGCTAAGTAAGTGCTTAACCCCTATGAATACAGTGAGGTATGGAAACATGTAACCTAATTTAGATCAGGTAAGTAATGCATCTGTCTGAAGTAATAAACACATAGAAATGCAGAACAACTCACCCTTTTGACTGTAACATTACTGTGCAATTAAAATAACTCCAGTGCAATCAATACAGTAACAGTGTATCAGAAATAGTGCATATAATCAAGTCAACAATCAACGGTCATCGATTCAAAGTGCAAGTAAACAATTGTATGCATCACAAGAATCACAGTGTAGTATCACATTCTTAACTAACAAAGTCTTTCAGCCAGGTAGGCTGGCGAGTATCTCGTAGGGGCCTAGGCTCAGGTGTTTCGTCAGGGGGGTTAGTGTCCTCGTGTGTAGGTGTGTGTGTAGTGGTTGGAAAGTCAGGAAGGTGGGAGGCATTCCAGGTATTTCCATTACTCAGTCTGTATGTACCCTCACCAAGCTTCTTGCTTATTGTCAGAGGATCACTGAACTTCCTGTGTCCTTTAGGAACATGTAGTGGGTTTCTCACCCGCACTCTGTCCCCTTTTTGAAAGGCAGGAGGACGAGCACCACGTCTGGCATCCGTGTATGTCTTCATTTTGTGCTGACGTTGGCTGACCCTGTGACGTATGTCCATGTCAGTCAATGTAGGAGCAGGAGGTGTTGAAGCAGGAGGCAGCAGTGTCAGCTTTGTGCGCATTGGCCGTCCATGGAGAAGCTGGAAAGGTGAAGTCCCAGTGGTGGCGTGCGGTGTGGCACGGTAGACGTGCAGAAAGTCAGTCACAGCTGGTTTCCACGGCTGGTGTTGTCGAATGGCCAACTGTACAGTCTGTTTAAGCACTCTGTTAAATCTCTCAATTTGTCTGTTGGCAGCAGGATAGTAGAGAGATGAACGGTGATGGCGTATTTGTCTTTCTTGTAGGAAAGCAGCAAAAGCAGCAGAGGTGAACTGAACACCATTATCTGTAACAATGCTCAGAGGATTGCCATGGCGGCTGAACACAGTTGACAGGAAGGTGATCACAGCTTCAGTGGTAATAGTGTGAGTGAAGGCAACCTCTGGCCATTTGCTATAGTAGTCGGTCAGTGTAATTGCGTACCTGCATTCTGGAGGAGCAATGTCGAATGGGCCCACTATGTCCACAGAGACCTCCTGCCATGGACCATCTGGCAGAGGCACTGGTTGCAGTGGATCTGGGCGCGGCTTAACTGTTTTGTCATTCAACTGGCATAGCTGGCAGGAGCGGATGGCACTGAGCACCTCCTGAGTTCCAAGCGCAGCTTGTAGTATAGCAACAGGTCAGGGTCAAGGCCTTTGGGTGAAGGAGGCCATCCACGCGTGATCTGTGCGCAGAGTTTTGTGAGCTCAGGGCATGTAGCACAAGCAGAGTCGAGGTCAGTGGCAGACAGAGTGTGACGGGCAGTAGTCAGGAGAGCAACGTATTCAGGATCAGAGTCGTCACAGTTAGCAGGAGCAATGGAGCCATCAGGTGTAGGTGTAGCGGTGCATTCCAGCACCGGAGCAGGAGAAGTAGAGGCGTCAGGAGGAAGGATCCTGTTGTGCGCTATGCAAAGCTGTAGTGCGGTCATGATGTCTCTCCCCAGCAGTGGAGTCCCATTATTCACAATGTAGAATGTGCATGGAGCTGTGCGGCCATGTAGGGACACATTCACGGACAAACAGCCAAGAACAGGGATGTGCGTTTTAGAGTAAGACACAAGCCTGACCTTGGGCCGAGTCAGCTGAATGTGGTTGAAATGGCGCACGTAGAGGCTTTGTGGCAGGATGGATACAGAAGACCCAGTGTCGACGACTAAGTCCACTGTACAGGGTTGTGAGTGCTGGTCAGTAATTTCCACTATGCATGTAATTTTTGTAGTACCACTTGCATCATGGTCTGTGTATAACACTAACACTTCAGGGAGTTCAACTTCACGCACCTCAGTATGGGGCTCTGTAGAACGACAGACTTTAGAAAAATGTCCAGTCTTTTTGCATTGCCTGCATGTTGCTGTTGCAGCTGGGCAGTTGGGTGCATTGGCCAAGTGGGCATCGGATCCACATCGATAGCAAGTTCGCTTTGTACTTTGATTGACAGGAGCATTTGCGCAGGTCAAATTCGTCCTTTCCCCTCTCCCCCTTCCGTTTGAAGTGTGCTGCACTGCTTGTACTGGAGCCACGTGCGAATCGGTAATTGCCTTGGCTTGGTGTGCAGCAGACTCGATTTGAGTAGCCAAAGTTAATGCTCTTTCTACAGTTCAGTTCAGGCTCTAGCAACAGTCTTTCACGAATTCTTGAATTGCACACATTTTCTATCAATTGGTCACGTATCATTTCGTTTTCACGATCACCAAAATCACAAGTTGACACAAGGTCACGTAGAGCAGCAACATACTGTAAAATTGACTCGTGGAGAGCTTGAGCACGTTTACGAAAAGCATGACGCCCCGCCACTGTATTAGTCTTCGGATTAAAGTATGCCTTCAATGCATTAACGGCTGTATCATAAG
Source organism: Clupea harengus (assembly GCF_900700415.2). Lineage (NCBI taxonomy): Eukaryota > Metazoa > Chordata > Actinopteri > Clupeiformes > Clupeidae > Clupea > Clupea harengus. Next base: position 6,760,838 of record NC_045172.1, read on the forward strand.
TGGCACCTGTGTTAGGAAGATTGTAGAAGATTCTTTGTCCCTCCGTACCGAGGCAGTGTAGGAGAACAGCTCTTCTTCTGGCAACTGGCCAAGCATCTCCGGTCGCGTTGATAACGACCAGGTAGTTTTGAAAGATTTGAATCCACGTTTTAAACGGCACAGCAGGCTCACCGGGGCACGGGAGAAAAAAAATTGGGAAAGGCACATTTGCAGCCGTCATTTTCTTTGAAGTAAAATAAATCTCGTCGCCAATTTTGTAGTGTTCTAATGTATGAGAAATGACGGAGTAGGCAGAGATAAACCAACAGGTACAGGGGCGGCGCCAGGGGGTGCTATAGCTCCCCCTGGATTAGCCACAGCACCCCCATAGCACCCCCAAGAAAATAATGGTTTATTTATTATTGTTATTTAATTCAATTCTGCGTTATTAATTAAATGTATTGTGTGATAATAATATTTCAATCACAAAAGAAAATAATAACAGATTGAAATGAACAGATTGTTTACGTAGCACGACAGAGACACGTTGCATGCGTGAACGTTGACGTTTCCTGACGATTGAAGGAGAAAGAGAGCTAGTGCACTGTCAAAGTCAAAGTGAAGCGGTAGTATCAACAAATTCACAATAATGGATCGGTTTTTGATACCCAAAATGCGACGAGTAGAAGAAGCATGTGACGTTGAAGAAGAAGAAGAAATGAAAGGGGTATGAATCTGATTTAGAAGAAGATGAACGTCGTGGTCAAAGAGATCAACCCTACACCTCTCTACTGAGGATGCTAGCCATGCTACACCTGGTCTGCTGGCTTGCCCGGATTTAGCTTTTCCAGCATAGTTTGGTTTGCATTTTTGCCTGTTCTTTAAGAGTTGTATTGTACAATGATACAATGATCTAGCTCTGATTATTGTGGTTTTGAGTGCCTACTGTTTTGTTTCATTCACTTTTAAAAGGGGCCTGCATCTTTATACCGTTTAAGATTTAAGGTGGAATGGTCTGGTTAGATGCGTATCATTAATGAATGCGGTCTCTTTTGGGGATTTTTCTGGATCCGCCTTAAATCAGAAATTCTAGCCTAGGACGAGCAGTCTGTCTGTGCTAGCCAGGTATACATAAGCTTCTATGTTTTTTATTGATTGTGACCTGAAATATACTTTTTGAAAGCATTTCTGACTCTTTGACTGTTTTAGTTCATTCTATCTGCTATTCTAATTTGTCCTCTTTAGTTTAGAATGTATTGAACTGTTTAGTTTAATTTGTCAGACATGGTAGTGGTGACCTGGTGGTCATCTGGCGCCAACTTTAACCCCCACTGAAGTAAGTGAAGTATTTGGGATTGCGGAATCTATAACATGCTGCATGCATTTTGTCAGTGACCGTCGCAGAGGAACACGGCTATGTGCGCGTCCGTCGGAAGCAGCCTAATGATAATCATAATGCGATCGATTTGTATGGCGCTTTTCATGGACCACAAAGACGCTTTAGAGAGCAAACATGTAAACAGATATGACGATATGGTGGGGAGGTGTTGTAGTAGAGAACCACGTGACACGTATGATATCACCCTAATTTCATAGCCCCCTCGGTAAAACGCCGAGCACCCCCATAGCACCTGCAGAAAAAAATCTCTGGCGCCGCCACTGAACAGGTACTTTACTCATGGCAGAACTCACATGGCATCATCAGGAAGTGCAACTTCTTTACATGTATACAACCTGTATAGGTACTTCCTGTGCTGCATTAAAAGTACAGGACACAACAAACGGATTTTTAGTTGAGAACAATATTAATTAGGGATGTCAAAATTAACGCGTTAATCTATGAGATTATTGTGGCCGAGATGAATGCGATAAAATATTTTAACGCAACTTTGTTTACTTCCGGTGTGCTTTGACCCCTGACACGAAACTGCCGAGTGCGTGCAGTCAGTTAGATTGGAGAGACCGAGACGGTAGTTGAAGATGAAGAGAGCTGAGGGATTGTTGGGCGGAAAGTTTCTGCTTAAAAATGACGGAACAATCGACAAAACTAAAGTTGTATGTAGCATTTGTCAAGCTGAATTTAGCGATCACAGAAGCAGCTCGTCTTTAAGTTATCACTGTAATGCAAAGCACCTGACAGAAAGCAGTCCCAGGTTAGATGGTTGCCAAGCCACACTCCACGACTTCTCTAGGAAAGTAACTAGACCAGTCCGTGAAAAGGTTACCAACGCTGTAGAAAAATTGAAAGAATGACAGCACTGGTAATGTCATACTACCAAAAACTACTCATTCAGCGTAAATACAACCCTGATTTATATTAGATTTGGTTTTGTGAATGGAGGTGACGTCGTCGTTGAGCCCAGGGCGCAGTGTGTCGAGTGCGTTTTAAAGCTGTCTAATGAGGCGCTCAAACCTTAAAATCTGAATCGACATTTGGAGACGCGACATCCAGCCCTCACATACAGAACTGGAAAGGATGAAAGGTAGCCCGTTCCTTTTAAAACAAGTTAGACGAGTCGACGGACGTCAGTACAGCTGTATTATTGCTGTTTTTTGTGCGTTATCATTGGAGTGGTATTCTACAAGAGGACATGCTTTTCTGCGCAGAGCTACCAACTCGAACTACTGCCCAGGAATGCTCGGTTCTATTTAGGTTGATAATGGATTGCAGCCACAGATTTAAATCATTATTTAAATTATTTGAATCATTATATTGACCTATTTGAACCTATTTATTTGAACATTATTTTAACCTATTTGTTTGCATGTCTGAAGCATCACCTATTTTAATTAGGCCTAGCTGAGTGGTCTTGTTTGCATGTTTCATCACTTGTTTTGAGTGCATGCTATCTTTTGAGTCTATTCTGGTTTTATTTCCTTGCTTGTTTGCTGTGCACAAATAGACCTAGGCCTACTGCAATTAAGTTTCTTTATTTCAAAACTCTTTTGGATAATAAATCCCTTTTGACTGAAAATGCTCTGTGCGGTTTTATGTTGTTTTCTGGTGCACAATACAATTTTGATTGCAATATCTAGAGGAACATTTTCTTGTATTAATTACTAGGCTCCCACCTGTAGCAGGTGCTGATGTTGCTCTTTGTGACACATAACAATCGCTTATTAAGAATGGAATATAGATTAGCTAAAATAAGCGGGGTGTCTGTTGGGCCCCGACCTGTTACAAATACGAAAAGGTGTGCCTCGGAGTAGAAAAGGTTGGGAACCCCTGCTTTACAAGACCTACGCGACAAATTTCGAATGAAGTTTCTACGTTAAGCGGTTCGAGCTGAATTAAGCGCAGAAGTCGGTACAAAGTAGAAGTATATGAAACGAAGGAATAACAATACAGGGCATTTCATGCACTGTAATGCACGTGTACCTGTTCCCATTTGTCGAAGCAGATCCCCATCTACTGTGAAATAAGGTAAAAGTATAATTATTGCGGTCACACGCCCATCCCCAGTTAAAATGAACCTCAGTAGATCCCTAGATGAAGACTACCTGGTCTAACTTGAGTTTTAAATTGTGTTACGGTCGGTGAGGCTACTACAGTACTGCTGTAGTCTATAGGCTAGAGGCCAAAAGTATCCTGAGGCCAACGAGAACAAAAGAGTCTTGTTCCCACTCTCACAGTGACTTCGGCATCACATTCCAAGCGGTTTCTTGCTAAGAGGTGGAACTATGTAGACAAAGCACCTGTGAAACCTGATTCACAGGGCGTGTATGAAACGCGCATATGTAGTGCTACTGTCCTTAGAGAAATCACATAAGTCTACTTCCTGAAGTAGAGTAGGTGACGTAGGTGTATTTACCTGTTGTCAGGTGCATCTTCTTCGTCGCGAGAAAAAGAAAAGAATCATGGATTTAAGCAAAAAAATGTTTTGCCTGTGATACATGCCCTCCAAAACATGGGCGAAGAGTACAGGTTAGTTTGTCTGTTTTTCAGCTTCACTTACTTTTTACACCAGCAAACACTGTAAACACTCCATGGGAATACCGGCGAATACATTGAACAGCAGCGTTCAGACAATTTGCGGCTGAATTCGTTTTATACAGACTGTAGTCTATATGTGTTACCCTTACAGGTTACCCTTACTTGTGTTAATTTACCAATGGTACCAGGCGGAGGAATATCTGTTAAGGGATGGGCTATCAGCTACTTTCCAGGCGATATTTGTATTCGAAGCCAGACATCAAAGCCTGTTGCTGATAGATGTGACCCGTTGATATTTATTCAGCGAGATTAATTTATTCTTACCGATTTGAAGGAGAGTTAAAACATATTGTCTGGTATATTTCATGGAGTAAATTCCTTCACTTTGGCGTTTCACAATTCGACAATTTGGGGACAGTTATGCAAACCTTTATGAAAAGATCACTTTAATTAATTAATGGATTTCATAAACTAAACCTTTAAACTTACCTTATGCTTTTTAATAAAGATTAGAGACTGTACTGTACCAGTAGTCAAAGTCCCATTCAGTAAAACATTCCAAAATGCAAAAATGGGGATTAAACAGGTAAAACCGGTTTCATGTGTGCGACCCTAGGATTATCTTAAACCCAAACATTACAGAAGACCTATTTGCATTTAGTCATTTGGTCAACTAGACCGTTCTAATACAAAGACAACAGTATTCCACCTATCATTTGTTGTGTGTGTGTGTGTGTGTGTGTGTGTGTGTGTTTAGAATGCAGTGTAAGGGGACCACTCAGCTAGGTAGTGCTATACAGTTACAAGAGGTCACACTGGAAAATGGCATAAGGGACAAGGCACCTGAAGTTGCAGGGGAAGGCAAAGGTGAGCAGACTGACACAGCTCCTTCTTTCTCTGTTTATTTCTCTCCCTCTTTCTCTCTCTGTCTGTCTGTTCCTCTTCCTCCCTCCCCCCCCCCCCCCACACACACACACACACACACATACATGATCAAATGTTGTTTACAGTTTACAAAGATCACAATACAACGCTTGATTGATAGTCATGATGTGTTTTTGTCTGTTGATGTGTGCGTGCATGCGTGCGTGTGTGTTGTGTATGTGTGTGTGTGTGTGTGTGTGTGTGTGTTGTGTGTTGTGTGTGTGTGCACATGTTCACAGAGCCTGAGGGATACACTGTGGAACAGGCTGTGGAGGCAATGGGCTTGGGCAGGTTCCATATACTCCTTTTCATCGTCATGGGCAGTGCCAATGTAAGCGACCCACTTAAGCACACGTGTGCAATATGGATGTGTGTGTTTTTGTGTGTACACATGTTGTGTGTGTGTGTGTGTGTGTGTGTGTGTGTGTGTGTGTGTGTGTGTGTGTGTGTGTGTGTGTGTGTTGATATTAGGAGGGTTTTGCACTTGCTACATGCATTAACATGTGCTAGTACAGCTAGATATGTTCTAGTTGACCACAGGCATGTAATATAACAAGAAGAGAGAGAACCATGAACCTATAATTATCTGAATGTATATATGTGTGTCTCTGTGTGTGTGTGTGTGTGTGTGTGTGTGTGTGTTTTATCAGATCATTGAGGCGATGGAGATCATGCTGCTGGCAGTGCTTTCCCCAGAGATCCGCTGTGAGTGGCGTCTGGATGATTGGCAGGTGGCGCTGGTGTCCACAGTGAGTCTCTCTTACTGGGGGCCGTGACAGGCAACTTCATGTGCATTATGTTGGTCTGGAGAATCAAGTTTTCGTGTGTGTGTGTGTGTGTGTGTGTGTGTGTGTAAGAGAGAGAAAAATTGAATAATATTTGCATTGTTTTATATTTACATTTATGTGAGTGTGTGTGTATGTGTTGACATTTGTGTTTACACTTCTATTTATATGTCTGACATGTACTGTACTGTGTTGTTGATTTGTGTGTGTGTGTTTATTATCAGATGGTCTTCTTTGGCTTCATGCTGTGTGGGGTAGTCTGTGGCTATGTGGCTGACAGATATGGTCGCTGGACGGTGAGAGTAATCAGATAACATACTTAAATAACAGTAAAGAATGGACTTTCTCTTTTTCGGTGTGTATTAGTGGTTATGACTAAATTTCACTCTAACCTTTGGTGGGCGTTTTTCGTTTGTGTGTGCGTGCGTGCGTGTGTATGTGTGTGTGTGTGCGCGTGCGTGCACAGGTTGTATTTGGAGGCTTTATCTGGGCGGCCTACTTCTCTCTGCTCACCTCCTTCGCTCCCACCTATGGCTGGTTCATCTTCCTCAGGTCCTTGGTGGGCTGTGGAGTGGCTGCAACATCACAGGGGTGAGACACACACACACACACACACACACACACACACACACACATACCATGCTCACTCACTCACTCACACACACACACACACACATACACACACACACACACACACTCACACACACACTCACACACCTTGCAAACACAGGGCACACAAGCACTAAGACTGTTCATATTTAAAATGCCTACGCACAGAAACACACATACTGAAGACATTCTTGACACATGTAGATTGACATGCACTACAAATGAATACAAGTACATTGCCATTGATATTTCTTTGCAGGTTTGTGCTGAAAACAGAGTTCATTCCCTCCAAATACAGAGGCTCACTCTTGCCTTTAGCCAGTGTGAGTATCCTTTAATGCGTGTCTGTGTTTGGTAATGTGTGTGCTATGTGGGTAGCAAAGAGATGATGTTTTGGGGAATGTGTGTGTGTGTTTAGGTGTTCTGGATGTTCGGTTCTATGTTGATCATAGTGCTGGGGATGACTGTGATTCCGACACTAGGCTGGAGATGGATGATCCGGATATCCATTGTTCCCAGTATCATACTAATTCTGCTTTTCAAGGTAAAATGTACAGACACACACACACACATAGCACACAGACACAGGGACACACGCGTCGACTGACACGAGGGGAAACAAAGGCAATACGTTGAAATCATCTTGTAGCTTAAAACAAAATGTGCTTAATCAATAATCAAAGCAGGAGCACGACACAGCTGTCTTAACTTAAACAAAGGGTGCCTTGAACAGACAGTTAAAGCAACACAAGGATGACTCACACAGGATGACATAGATCGACACGCATAGGCCTACACAATACACGTAACACATGGGACATACACATACGACAGACAAACACACAGCACGCTGAAACACTTGGGACATACACATACGACAGACAAACACACAGCACGCTGAAACAAACCCCAGCAATGGTCTCGCCTTGGTCTTGATAATAAACAGCAAAGCCAATTGTTGTGAACGGGACTTTTCTTTGTTCTAATTTCAGCTCTGGTTCTCTAATACTACTCACATACAAAATGCCGGCAAACATGGGGGCTGGGGGCTGTCTGGGGGGGACGGAGTTGAAATGCTACAGGAGAACCTGAATTCTCACATAGAGTACATAACCAGGGGCATGGGTTACAGAGTAAGATGATACAAAATAATGTAAGCACTCAGTTCATGTCACAACAGGAAAACAGCAATATGCAGTTCCATCAGAATGAAACTCATGCAGATTGTTCAGGAGGCCTACATTTCTAATAGGGCAAGGTAAACCCTGAAAGTTTCAGGTCTCCTCTATAAAGACAAACCAAAGTACTAGTTGTCTTTTCCTGTGGATGATGAAAATTGCTGTGAATGTGCAGATTATGCCCTGTCATATCTGACCACTGTATGTATCTTACAATCTTTCTATCTTTATCCCCCCCCCCCCCCTCTGTCTCTCTCTGTCACTCCTCTCCTTAGTTCATTCCAGAGTCTGCCCGCTACCAGGTGTCTGTTGGGAATGTTGCCGGTGCCTTGGAAACGCTGGAATGGATCGCTCGGCTCAATGGGACCAAACTTCCCCCGGGAGTGCTGAGGGAGTCTGTGGTGGTGTGTGATACACGCACACACACACACACACACACACACACACACACACACACACACACACACACACACAGACTTACATGCTCACTCACACATGCCAAATACACACCTGCACACAATCACTCTCACATACAAAAACACATACATTCACATTCACATGCCCAAACACGCACACTTGCTCACACACTCATACACACACACACACACACACACACACACACACACATATACGTGAATACTGGAGGAGCTTGAGACATGGGGCTGTCATTGTTACCCATGCATGCATGAATCTTGATAGATGGTGTTTGAGAAGAGAGTTTCAGAGGTAGAGTGTGTGTGCTCACTGTAAAAGTGGTGTATGTTTGTCTTTTAGAAAGAAAGGGGACACGGCTCTGTCCTGATCAGTCGTACCTTCAGACGCACATCTGTGATAATGTGGTACACATGGTAACTAAACACAAACACACGCACACAACACAAACACATGCACACACATGTACACACGTGTACACAACACAAACACATGCACACAAAAGTACACACGTGTACACAACACAAACACATGCCCACAAAAGTAAGTAAACTGATTGGTGGATAACACAAACACATGCACCAATGGGGATACAGACACATTAATGGTCACAACACAAGTGGTCACATACAGAAATCAAATTCCCCCAATGTGTCAATTTGATAATTGGATGCAATTGGATAATTAGACATACATAACACATTGACACATAACGCACTTTACAAATATCACAAACCTTCTTACAGGGGCACTAATATAACTAACCAACAATATGATACATGTATGAGTGTGTTTATGAACTGTGTGTGTGTGTGTGTGTGTGTGTGTGTGTGTGTGTGTGTGTGTTAGGTTTGTGGCATCCTTCTCCTACTACGGCTCAGTGTTGGGCAGCTCTGAGCTGCTGGAGAAGAACCTGCTGTGTCAGACAGATGCAGACCCACACACACATATCAGGCACGACCAGCAGGGGGCACCCTGCTACTGCGTCCCTTTCAGCAATGCAGACTACAGCACACTGCTCATCAGCTGCCTGGGAGAGGTGGCGTGTGAGTATCTGTCCCTGTCACAGTTTCTCCTGTTCAGTAACACACACATGCAGGCACACACACATGCAGACACACACACATGCAGACACACACACACACACACACACACACACACACACACACATGCAGACACACACACTCACACCACGTACACATTGCATTTCTCTCCTGTAGTTCTTCAAGTTTGTGTCTGTAACATGAACTGACCTATATGTGTGTGTGTGTGTGTGTGTGTGTGTGTGTGTGTGTGTGTGTGTGTGTGTGTGTGTGTGTGTCTGTGTGTGTGTGTGTGCGTGTGTGTGACTCCACAGTAATCCCCATGAACATCGGGTTGCTGAGTGTGATCGGCAGGAGGCATAGCATGGCTGTGGTGCAGGTGCTCTCAGCTGCATTCTTCATGCTGTTGAATGTCTGCACAACCATGTAAGACACATACAAACACACACTCACTCTTTTCTCTCTGTCTATCCCTCTCTCTCTCTCTCTCTCTCAGACGCGCATACATACACGCACGCACGCACACGCACACACACACACACACACGTCTATCTACACAGGTACTTTTCCAGGAAAAGAGTAATAAGAAACTCTCAGTCTAAAGCTCATGAAGCTATTGGAGAGAAACAAAGGAAGTTGTGCAAATATACCTCACAATTCTGTGAGGTATACTGCCCTCTCATGGTGGGAGGCTGTAAGGACAGCATATGATGTGTTTGGAGAACCAGAGAGGTCAGATAGGGAAAAGTAACAGTCAATCAGAGAAAGATAAATAGTTAGTTAAATAATCAGTTAAATTGACATGATCTAGGTTCCACTGTTTACCATTTTAAAGCTATGCTTTTTGAACAGTGAGATTTCAATATCCTCAGCTTCATTTTGATGGTATAAGGTCATGTGCTGGGGGACTAAGAGACTACTCCTCTATCAATATCTCTACAGTTTGTAGTTCTCTCTCAATTTCGTTCTCTCCCTCTCTCTCACTCTCTCACTCTCTCACTGTCACTCACAGGTTTGGTTTCACAGTGTTGTTGTTCCTGCTCCGGTCAGTGGTGTCCATGAATTTTAATGTGGTCTACATCTACACTGCAGAGGTGAGCCTCAGCCAAAACGACTCCAAGAGTCATATCTGTGTGTGTCTGTGTGTGTGTGTGTGCGCGCGTGTGTAATCGTGTATGCGTGTCTTAATATGTATGTATGTATTTTTGTGTGTGTGTGTGTGTGTGTGTGTGTGTGTGTGTATTGCAGGTTTACCCCACAGCAGTGCGTTCCATAGGAATGGGAGTTTGCACATCCTTCAGTCGCATTGGAGGCATGATAGCACCCTTCATAGCACAGGTTGGTGTGTGTTTACATGCCTTTGTGGTGTGTGTTTACATGCCTTTGTGGTGTGTGTTTACATGCCTTTGTGGTGTGTGTTTACATGCCTTTGTGGTGTGTGTTTACATGCCTGTGTTGGTGTGTGTTTGCATGCCTGTGTTGGTGTGTGTTTGCATGCCTGTGTGTGTTTTATATATTATCTGTTGGGACAGAGGAGTTTAATTCTCTGTATATCTGGACTTTAGGACACAGGTGTATGAGATGTGTGTGTTTTTGAAAAAACATTGAAAAAAAATAAAAAAGGATTTCTGATGTCTGTCTCTCTCTCTCTGTATGTTGATTTCTCTCTTGCTTTCCCTGTGTGTCTGTGTCTGTGTCTGTATCAGGTGTTGATGTCTCAGTCAGTGTTGCTAGCTCTGTTGCCCTTTGCTGTGGCATGTCTGCTGAGTGCTGTGGGGATGCTCCTGCTCCCCATTGAGACAAGAGGACGAGCCCTACTGGTAAAATATCTCTCTGTCTTTCTACTTGTAAAATATCTGTCTGTCTTTCTACTTGTAAAATATCTGTCCTGTCATAATTCTTCTAAAATGTCTGTCTTCCTCTCTGTCTCTGTGTCAAGGTCATTCTTTGTTAATCCATATCGCTATCATGACAATTTTTGCCTCATAATGATTTTGAATTAATTTCCAATTAGTTGGATTGATTTCAAATTAATATATAATATATCAAAATTAATAAATTACCTATCTCTTCTTTTTTTGCAGCAAAACTCCTGACAAGAGGGGACATGTATAGTTGTTACATCCAATATTTATAGTGATTATTTAAAAATGTTCACTATTGTGAATTTATACACAATAAAATCATATAATTGTAAACACATCTCTCATCTGTTTTGATTTAGTCCTGTGCCAGAAAACATAGGTTGTTGCAATGACTCATGCTCAGGTAATATTGATAAGGTGAGGGAAACAACCAGAATTATTAGATGCATTATTAATTATTGTAAACATTAGATGTATGGATTATACAAAGAGCACATCTAGTATTTCCTCTCTTGTGCTATTTCAAGTTAGTGATACATTTACCATAATTTTCAAACACATTTAACTAACTTTACTAGCATTATGAATTAGACCGCAAAAGACATTGACTAAACAATAATAAAGGGGTAGGATGTGTCAGTGGACCAATCAGAATGTTTGGTCCAAAATGTTTTTGGAGCTGTTGACTGAGCTGGGTTTAGCTGTCCTGACAACACTGCTTCCCTATCAAATCAGTGTTTAGCTACCAAACCAACTAGGCTGTAAATTAATAAACTGTCCAAGGGTAGAACTGCTCATCGTAATTGTGATTGCCTTATCGGAATTCTGCAGCCGCATGATATAATTTTGCAGGCAGGGAATGTCACGTAATATGGTCGTCATAATATTCGTGGTGCTGATTGAACAGCTCCACTTGAGGCGTTTTCCCCCTCTAAATTATGTAGAATGTATAATACCACTACTACCGCTAGGGGGAGCGCTTGCATTGAGTCATCAAAAACTATGTCGTTAGCCAGCATGTGGTAGTGAGTGATTCAGCGTCGGTAGGTGCTGAAAGCAACTGTAACAGGCATCGTCTTGACAAGGGCAGCTTCTACCTGCAAACAAAGCCAGGAGATAAGAAACTTGATTTGTCATTGTCATTATCTCTCCATATCAGTAATTGACAACATTATGAGCCCTTAGTTCTGATCAATATCAGTAGACCCCCCCCCCCCCCCCCCCCCCCCCCCGACCTCTTCTCTGGCCATAGGCTGGTACAAGCTGTTAAAGGTTTAATAGAATCATCCTGCACTGTGGGAGTCTTTAAGCCTGTGTCTCCCAGGAGCTGCGCACACATACACACACAAACACACACCCAATTTCTTAGGTTGCTTGTTGGCACGTACATCTGATGTGTGTGTGTGTGTGTGTGTGTCAAGATAGGTATGCTTGCGCATTTCCCTGTATCAAGTAAAATGTGTGCAGGAGTGTGTGTGTGCATGCTAGCATTTGTGCTAGTATGTGTGTATAAGCATTTGTGTGGTCTGCATGCATGTGTGTGTGTGTGTGCGCACAGCTGTGTGTGTGTAAATAGAGATGCTGCTGCTGGTGAGAGCAGTATCAGCATGTTGAACAGTACGAGCCTGGCACACACTGCATGTGACCTTGGAGGAGGAGAGGGGAGGGGGGTTAGATAAACAAAGGGAGAGGGAGAGGGGAGAATGACACAGAGGGAGACAGAGAAGTTCTGCACTGCAGATTGGCTTAAATATTTGAGAGGGAAGTGTGGCTTAAAAAGTGGGACTACATGTGCACTCTAAGCGTGTCGACAGTATATGTGTGTGTTTTGGCTGCCCTGTTTTGTGCTCTCTCTCTCTCTCGCTCTATTTCTTCTATCTGTCTGGTTGTGCAGTCATGCTAGAGAACAATAGTGGAACTGTGATCTGAATTTAGGTGTGTGTGTGTGTGTGTGTGTGTGTGTGTGTGTGTGTGTGTGTGTGTGTGTGTGTGTGTGTGTGTGTGTGTGTGTGTGAGAGAGAGGGAGAGTAGAGAATACTGAACCACTGAACTACTGAGACACTACGCCAGTATACAGATCTATGCCCACATACAGTATCCTGTGTATCACATGCCTTCTACCAGTATCTTTGAAACTACATTACCCATAAGGCTGTTGGTGCATTCTTAACCACTACTGAGGGTCTGCCCTCAATCCCAGCAAATCCACTTAACCTTGGAGTAGACCCACACTGATCTAATCTTGCTGCTACTGTTGTGTTGCTACTAAATGTATGTATGTTACCTGTAGGTTCTGTGTGTGGGTGCATCCATATATGACTGTGTGGTATTTGCAAGTGATGTGTGTATGAATGTATGTTCGCGTTCAAGCCTAGATTTAGGTATGTATGTGTCAAGATGTATGTATTCACTGTACGAGTGAGTGTAGATCAACAGAGATAATTTTTGTGTATGAGTAGACAAGTTACAGGTTTTCCTTAGAGAGTGTGTGTGTGTGTGTGTGTGTGTGTGTGTGTGTGTGTGTGTGTGTGTGTGTGTGTGTGTGTGTGTGTGTGTGTGTGTGCGCGCGCGCATGCGTATGTGTATGCACAGGTGGTGGTGTGTAGTAAATACACCTGATCTCACCTTAATCCCTCTTTGTCTCACAGTGGGAGTCTCAGAGTTCAGATGCCTGCTAACTGTCTTGCACCCTCTATGTATGAGATTCTGAATGTGTGCAGGCCATGGATGGTTGTGTCTGTGTGAGATTGTTCTGGTTATGGAACTGTAAATGCATTTTGACAACTTTGCTAGAAGAAGAAGACAAAAATTCCCCATTTGTGTATGATTGTATGGAGCTTGTCCAGTCTAGGCAGAGTTGTACACACACTGATGACCCAGTCTATAATCTTTTTCCAGCACACAATGTGGTTTATATCACGCAGGGTGAAGAGGATGAGGAGGGTACTAGACCATAACGCATCTCTTGGCTTCCACAACAGCAACTAGTTGCCAGTATTTAATGACTCTGTACACCTGAACATGTCATAAAATAATCAAAGTCAAACAACAAATCTTCCATTCATGAGATGAAAGTGACATTTAAAAAACATTTAACAAGAAAACCAAAGAAAAATGTTTTGAAAAATATGTATAATTTTATATAAATACACATTTTCTTTACACAATTACACAATACACATTTTACTTGAGTTTTCACCTTGATATGAAAGTAGTCATGTCAGTCATAAAAGCTTTTGTTGGATGAATGAAAGGTTTAAACACTTGCAGGTGTTTCAACTATGTCTCAGCATTCATAGAGAAATATTGACATATAAGAGTGGGAACCTGAAATACACCAGCTGGTATTGTCTTTATCTGCATATATCTTGCCTAGAATTTCGAATCACATTGGACCTTTGTTTTTTACTTTTAATAATTTTCTTAGTATTTTTGAAAATGCTATCATAACTGTTTGTAGGCTATACAGCAGTAACGTCTTGTAAAGTGACAGGTACTCTCCGTGATATGGCATAGGCTCAGTGTTTTTTTCCTTAACATCCCACTGCAGTACTGTACACATACACACACACACAAACAGACACACACTGACTGCTTACTCTTCAGAACACCCTCGCTTACAGCTAATCAGATAAGCTAAGCTTGCCGCCTCTGTCAAAGATCGCACACAGTCGCACTGACCGCTCGAACTGACCACTCTGCTGTAGTTGTGGTCACTCTTCCGCTGATTTCGGGATGCCACGACTGACCACCGGTGTATTTCACGTGCTGTCACAACCTTCAGCGCGACATTGCGTCGGATAGAATCGTATGTGCGTCGTACTGTTTTGATGGTACCGGCACCACATACATGTACACAAACCTACACGTGCAGATCGTGGTAGGAATGAGCAACTCAACCCCTTGGAGACACTACCAGCATTTTGTTTGCAGTGGGATTCAGTTTCCAGCGCGTCAATAAAATTGGACTCGTTTCTGCAATGGGATTACACTGGAGTTTATGCTGTACCATGGAGCCTTGCCACAGGTAACGATTTTTCTAAGAAAAAAATAGGTGTGTTTATTGATGCTACATTGTCATTCAAATTCGTAATCTTCGTGCATGTTACTTTGAGAACCCCAATGCAGCAGCAGAAGGTGGAGGGCGCGCGCACGGCCAGTTGTCCCGCCGCAGCAACGTGTGTCAGAGTTTAGGGCGTGTGAACCTCACGTGCACACCGGAGGCAATCTGTCACATAGAACGTCGCGATAGTGTGCAGGTTGTTTTCTAAACTCGGAATATGTTTATATAAAGTTTGTATAGGACATATGATTTATATTTTTGTTGTGACTATTTGACTATAATACAATATGGCAGGGTGCGTATTAGGTGTGGGAAAAATCGTCGACCGTGGATTCAGGTGTGATTGGCTTTTTGACTGGGTTAAGCCAGGCAAAGCGCTGTCGCACTTGGTGCTGCGTATTGGCTTGTCAGACAGACGCTTAAATCCTGTTAAAGCCCTCAGCCGCCCACAAGGAGACAAACACACACACACACACACTCCCGTACACACAGACACATACCCGAGTTGTGCGGTGGTTTCCCTTAAGAATGAAAGCACCGCTCATTAATCCTATTTTATCAGAGGCTGTGCCCTAACACAGACAAACACAGACACACAGCAATATGTTGGAACTACTGCAGATCACATGATCAGATTGTCATCCTACATTGTTTGTGAGAATGTCTCTGTTTGTGAGTCTGTGTGTGTGTGTGTGAATCCATTGTCTATTGTACAGAATGACAACCAAGCATTTCATTTTCCTACTGAGAGAGAGAGGGAGAGCAGGGGAGAGAGAGAGAGACAGAAAGAGAGATGCGGTAGAGAGAAAAATCTTGATGACTCAGCCGTCAGCTGTCCTGTCAGATCATCTGGAATTATTCGACATCTTAGTCATCTCTTTTCTTTATCAAATTGCATTTCTTTGCATTACTTTGTCCTCCCAAAGCGATTACTTTGCTCACTTCCTCTGCTCTGTGTGTGTGTTCCCTCAATCTGTCTTACCTGCGTGAAGTGTGTGTGTGGTGGGAGTTTCTGACTGTGTTGCGTAAACGAATTGTCCCCTCTTGTCTGTCTGTTCCTCAGGCTGTGTGTTTGTTGTGTGTTGTGAGTGTAGTCGAGTGTCTGAATGTTGAACGTGTGAGTGCGTCTGTGTGTGTGTGTGTGTGTGTGTATGTGTGAGAGATGGACGAGGCCCAGACGTTGTTCGATGCCTTCGTGCAGGCGTCCACCTGTCGGGCGACGCTCTCTGCCTTTGAGCAGGTGTGCACGTTTCTAGGGTTACAGCCGGGGCCACGCCTCTACCACACCGTCCGGCCCCGCCTGGACTACTGGAGGGTGCGAGGTCTGTGGGCGAGACTGGACAAGAGGGCCGCGCACACACTCTACCAGAAAGGCTATGCCTGCGCAAACACCACGGTACACACACACTCACACACACACACACACACACACACACACTCACTCACACATATACGCATACACACGCACACACACACACACACTCACACTTACACACAAACGAACATACGCACATACGCATATACACACACTCACACTCACATTCACACATATACGCATA
>NC_045172.1:6792208-6872208 GCF_900700415.2 Clupea harengus
CCAGTGACGGTAAGTGTGTGTGTGTCTGTGTGTGTGATTGTGTATGTGAGAGAGAGAGAGAGAGAGAGAGAGAAAGAGAGAGGGAGATCGTGTGTGTGTGTGTGTGTGTGTGTGTGTGTGTGTGAGAAAGTTTGAGTGTATGTGGATTCCGTCAATGCTGATTTATAAAATCCTTTCTTGCCTTAATTTAATCTAAACCTATAGAATGATAGAATTCCCTTCCTCCTCTATCCTTACCCTCTTCTTTTCCTCTCCACTCCTCTCCTCTATTCTATTCTCCTCTCCTCTATTCTATTCTGCACTCCACTCCTCTCCTCTCCTTTCCTTTCCTTACCTCTCCTCTCCTCACCTCTCCTCTCCTCTCCTCTCCTCTCCTGTCCTTGCTGTCAATCCTTGTGTGTTTGCCCATGTTTCCCTTTGTGTGCCTGCTTGTATGTGTGTGTGTGTGTGTGTGTGTGTGTGTGTGTGTGTGTGTGTGTGTGTGTGTGTGTGTGTGTGTGTGTGTGTGTGTGTGTGTGTGTGTGTGTGTTCAGAGGGTGAATACGCTCCCTGGGATAGGGAGCGTATGTCGGGGGTGTGGCTTGGTCCTGTTGAAGAAGATGAGGCGGGATTAGTGAAAGGTAGCACCTCCCCCACCTTGCACCTCCCCACCTTGCACCTCCCCACCTTGCTGACATCCCGATTGGTTGTAAATCCCTCCCTTTCTTATTAAATACACTTGCATGATTCATTTATGGTGAGATTTACATAGGGATGGGCTCAATCAGAAATCAACTAACTGCTGTGTGTGTGTGTGTGTGTGTGTGTGTGTGTGTGTGTGTGTGTGTGTGTGTGTGTGTGTGTGTGTGTGTGTGTGTCTAGAGTCCAGTGAGGCGGAGGATTACCCCGCACACCACGGTTCTCTTGAGACACCCGAGGGAGAGTCAGGTGAGTCAATTTACCCAGAATGCACTCTGTCACCACTATAACCTCTTCCACCCCTCTGCATGAAATGAAATTAGGTCAGAATTGAACCCTAACCCTACAAGTCTGGAATGTTCTGAAGCATCAATCCAGGACTCTTGAACAGATCTGTCCCAATATCTGGGTCAACTGCTCTTGGTCAGCATGAATTCAGTCTAAGACAGATACACAAGTGATTACGTTGTGAAGTCCTTTGTAATTTACATAGGAACAAGGTAGATTATAATCTAGTATTAGGTACATTGATTTTCTGTGAACGTGTGTCTCTTAATTTTTGCTTTTATTTGTTTTAAATCATTCTCTTGCTTTCTTTGTCTTCCCTGTACCTATCTGCCCCCCCCCCCCCACCTCTTCTTCTCCCAGTCATGAGTGATGGCAGGTTCAGTCCCTCTTCATCGTCAACAGTACTTTGCTCGGCTTATATGTCACAACTCACACACACTCAACCGTCCTCTCCCACACTCACACACCTCTCCACTCCTCAGGAGTCCGCACACACACCGACGCACACACCCCCTTACACACCGCCGCAGCCCCTGGAGAAGCACTCGGGCCGCCGTTCGGAGGTGATCCAGGAGTTCTGGCTGAAGAGCACGGAGATCAGGAAACGTCTGGGCGCGATGCCGCGCGCACACGCCTCCGCGCTTCCACCACACGCTCACACACACGCTCACACCCACGCTCACACACACGCTCACACCCACAGCACCGACAGCTCCGCCCCGGCCGACCACTCGCACAAACCCGAGATGGCCGCCGAGCGTGTGTGTGAGGGAAAGTGTGTGTGCGAGGA
Source organism: Clupea harengus (assembly GCF_900700415.2). Lineage (NCBI taxonomy): Eukaryota > Metazoa > Chordata > Actinopteri > Clupeiformes > Clupeidae > Clupea > Clupea harengus. Next base: position 6,793,965 of record NC_045172.1, read on the forward strand.
GTGTGTGTGTGCAGAGGTGGCAAGGAGGCTTAGTGTTATAGAACAAAATCTGCTGACGCCTCCCTGCAGTCCAGCTGCCCATGCTAACAGCAACTCAAATTCAAACTCCAATTCCAATGCTAATTCTGACCCAAACCTTTTTGATAGTTCTATGCCAAAACTCGACTCAGATTGTGACCCAAGCCTTATACCTGACCTTGGAATTGATCCTAATGTTGACCTTAACCTTGACCCTAAACCTGACCTGACGCCTTACTGCAAAGTGGGCTTCGACCCGAGCAGTCGCTCCGTCCCGCTTGTGTGTGAGGTCCTTCTCAGCTCATCCGCACCTTCTCAGAGAGATGACACAGACATGCCCACAGGTGCAGATGTTAAAACAGACACACACACGGAGGTGGCCTCAAGCACTGAAGCTGATTCAGCGAAGCTCGCACAGACAGTGACGCACACACACTCTCCCACCGTTACTGACACACACTCGCCCACCGTTACTGACACACACTCACACTTTGTGCACCCGGACCCTCTGGAGACAGAGAAGACATATACCCAGACCTCCTCAGCTGGAAGGTCAAAGGTCACAGAGAATGGGGTAGGGCACCCCCACCCTGACGCTGGAATGCATGCTGGGAAGACGAAGGAGCCTGAGCAGCGTAAACGCCTGGGCCTCTTCTCCCCGCGGAAAACGGCCACGCTCTCGCACACACACCCCTCCGTGGAGAGGCCCAAACACAAGTCCCTGTGGAAGACTGTGTTCTCTGGGTACCGGAGGAAGAAGAAGGAGCCGGAGCCCGCGGGAACAGTGGGCAGTGCCAACCATGAGGCCAACAAAAAGAGGCCACAGGCGTCCAGCAGGAACACAGGTGGGTGAACACACTCGTATCGATGCGTACAGAGAGAACACAGGTGGGGGAACACACTAGTATCTGCGTACAAAGAGAAAAAAGTACAGTTCATTCAAGTGCTTATGTTTGTTGTACGTGCGTGCGTGCGTGCGTGCGTGCGTGCGTGCGTGTGTGTGTATTTGTGTGTCTTCAGACCTGCATTTCAGGAGGAACCTCAGTTTCTCTACTGACTCTTCACTGTCATGCGGTGATGTGCTGGAGAGATCACTCCTCAGAGCCCAGGTAAGGATCACACACACACACACACACACAAACAACATGCGCTCACATACTCACACAGGTATCTCCAACACATGTGTGAACTTTTGTTTTCTCCTGCTCATGCTACCCATCTTTCGCTCTCTCTCTCTCTCTCTCTCTCTATCTGTGTGTGTGTGTGTGTGCGTTTGTAGCTAAGTCTTGAACCATCCGACATCCAGAAAGACACAATAAAGGAGGAAGAGGAAGGGGAGGATGAGCAGATAGGACATGAGGTACACACACACACACACACACACACACACACACACACACCAACATCCATTCGCAGTTTTTCTTAATTGTTTCTTTTAATGTTCTGTTGAGTTCTGTTTGTTTGACCTTTAGATTTCCTGTGTTGTTTTGATAGTCTTGTAATTGCCATCCTGTAGGCGTGGTACAGTCAAACTGTGCTGCTGTTATTCCCTTAGATGATATCTTGCAGTGGCAAATCATTAGTTTGTGAATTAGAGTAGCATTTTGGGTTGTGTGAGGGAGTTCAATACCTAGTTTGCCGAGGTTAAATAGAGTAGTCAATGTGCTGTTATGTGTTGGGTTTCATAGTGGTTAGGGGTTAGGGCATTGGATTGTAAAGACATAGGATCACTGTACATGGCATAGAGCCTAGGATATATTTTAGTGGTTAAGGATGAGGGTTTCAAGTGGTAAATAAATAAGGTTTACTCCTCTGTCATAATTCCTATGACATATGGTTAATTTGGGTGGGGAATTATTATCTAGTATAATTGTAAGTCAATAGACCTTAGCTGGCTTTGTCAGTAGACAGCTAGTAAGTCAATAGACCTTAGCTGGCTTTGTCAGTAGACAGCTAGTAAGTCAATAGACCTTAGCCGGCTTTGCGGTAGAAGGACTTTAGGATAGCTGTCTATTTTACTTTTTCTGATTTGTTTGTTTTATTTGTTCATTGTTTTTTTCCTCAAGCATGTTTACATTCCACACGCGCTGGCATTCAAGCGCACATACGCCTTTAAGGTAGTAACCTTGTCACATGTCTATTGGCCGAAACCTTTTCCACACTGTATTTCTATTTGTCCAGCCACCTTATGCTCCGCCTACTTCCCTCTCCTCTCACCCAATAGAGACGCAGTGCTCGACCCCGGCGACACCCAGTCCCGCAGGCCCCGCCCCACTCCTCGTGCTCCACGGAGGTGGTGGGGGTGTGGATGGTTCCGCCCGACCCGTCCAGTCTGAGTGTGTCCACGGACATTTTTCAGGAGCTGCAGGCAGAGAGGCAGCCACTCTCACACACACAATCAGTGGCCGAGGGCGACGCCAGACACACACGCAGGGTCCAGAAGGAGGCCCAACGGCAAGCCAAACAACAGGAGCTCAAAAGGCTGCACCGCGCCCAGGTGTGTGTGTGATTATCTGGCTTAGATATTAGGGGTACATAATATACACATACATTTTGGTGTGCAGAAGGGTGTTTTTGTGTGTGTTTATGAGCATGTGTGTGTGTGCGTGTGCGTGTGTGTTTTTTGTGTTTGTGTGTGTGTGTGTTTTTGTGTTTATGTGTGTGTGTGTGTGTGTGTGTGTGTGTTTATGTTTATGTGTGTGTGTTTCAGACAATTCAGCGTCAGCTGGAGCAGGTGGAGGTGAAGCAGAGGCAGCTGGAGGAAATGGGAGTGGCTGTGGAGAAAGCACTGAGAGGGGAAGCAGGTACACACACACACACGCACGCGCACACATGCTCATAAACACACTCTCTCTCACACACACACACACACACACACACACACACACACACACACACACACACACACACACACACAAACACACCCACACACACATAAACACACTCACACAGACACTCTCACACAAGCACATGCACCACACACACACACACACACACACACACACTCACACACACTCTCACACACACTCAAACACAAACACACACACACACACACAAATCTAGACACATAGAGGAGAGTGACGCTTCTTCTTTATTTTAGACTACTGGGAGGACTCCAACTCCACTGCAGTCATGGACATGCATCTGGGTGGTATGTTGTGCCTCTCTCGCTCTCTTATACACATACACACACTCTCACACTCTCTTACACACATACACACACTCTCACACTCTCTTACACACATACACACACTCTCACACTCTCCTACACACATACACTCACTCTTGCTCTCTCTTATACACATACACACACTATCACACTCTCTTACACACATACACACACTCTCGCTCTCTCTTACACACATACACACATTCTTGTTCTCTCTTACACACATACACACACTCTCACACTCTCTTACACACATACACACACTCTCACACTCTCTTTCACACATACACTCACTCTTTCTCTCTCTTACACACATATACACACTCTCACACTCTCTTACACACATACACACACTCTCACACTCTCTTACACACATACACTCACTCTTTCTCTCTCTTACACACATACACACACTCTTGCTCTCTCTTATACACATACACACACTATTGGAATTGCACCATAACACTACATCATGCATACCAGTGCAAAACAGACCACAGACACACTATGATACACATTACACATGTCTGATCCTATACTTGAGTGCATAATCCTACTTGAGGCACACTCAAACACAAAAAGTGCCTTTTCACAGTCTTGTGTGCTTGTGTCTGTGTGTGTGTGTGTGTGTGTGTGTGAGAGAGAGAGAGAGAGAGAGAGAGAGAGAGAGAGAGTTTGATAATGTGCACAAATTATGTTTGAGTTTGAGAATGTGTACTCTTTTCAGAATGGTGAGTGCTACCTCTAATCACTGCTTACCTGATTTCAACATTGAGCCAAGGACAATCTTTCTCTCTCTTTCTTTTATGGGCTGTTTTTCTCCTTTCCTTTTTTCCGTCTGTTCCCTTTCAACACACTCACACACATACATACACACACACACACACAAGCAGTAATTACAGTCAATTATATCCCAGAGGCATTCAAACAGAGAAAGATTCCTTGACTTATACTGCATCTCTTCTTCTCATCTTGCAATTTTTTTCTTCTTCTCCTGAAGTTGGGTTTGGTCTTCATTCTCTCTTCCCTCACTCCTCTCTTCCTGTGTTTGTATATGTGCCCTCCTGTGTGTTGGTGTGTGTGTGTATGCTCGTATGTGTGTGTGTGTGTATGTGTGTGTGTGTGTGTGTGTGTGTATGCTTGTATGTGTGTGTGTGTGTGTGTGTGTGTGTGTGTATTTGTGTGTGTGTGTGTGTGTGTTTGTGTGCAGTGTCTCCTAGTTCTCCTCTCAGAAGACCCGCCCCTCCTTGCCCTTGCACCTCCTCTCAAGGTAATGAGACCACACCCCTGTGCCCCCATTGGCTGCCTTCCTTAGCTGAAACAGTTGACACTTTTCCTACTGGTATTTTCTTACTTATTCAATCAAACCATACGAGCTTACAGGCATCTTCTCTGTTTCACTCTTCTCTCTTTTCTTTCTTTCTTTCATTCTCTCTCTTTTTCTTTCTTCCTCTCTCTCTCTCTCTTTCACTCTCTCGTGTTAGCGGCCAGAGGAGACCATGAGCACTCTCTCTATGTCTGTCTAGTCTTTTTCCTTTATGCAGTGCAAGCGCCCGCCCTCCACCAGCTGGGTATGTCCCTCTCTCCCTCCCCTCTCTCTTTCCACCAGTCCACCAGTACAACAGTACCTCACTCATGCAGTGCATCAGTTCACACTACAGACACCCTCATCTCCCTCATGGCCTATCCAATCAGACTTCTGTTCAGGCTGATATTGACATATTGATATTCAAATACATTAACATTATATCAGATGTATACTCACACATCTAAGCATAATTATGCCCATGTAAACTCGGTGCATATGTGAGTTTTAAGTATGTTTGTGTGTGTGTCTGTGTGTGTGTGTGTGTGTGGGTGCGTGCGTGCATGTGTGTGTGTGTGTGTGTGATCGTGTGTGCACATGTGTGTGTGTGTGATCGTGTTGGCACATGTGTGTGTGTGTGTGTGTGTGTGATCGTGTGTGCACATGTGTGTGTGTGTGTGTGATCGTGTTGGCACATGTGTGTGTGTGTGTGTAGCTTCGGTTGGCTCTCCTCAGAGAAGACATACTCCTTTCTGCCCTTGCTCCTCCTCCAACGGTAGTGTGACCCCGCCTCTTTCCTCTTCCCTCTCTCCCCACTGCCTCATGTCACAGTCACCAAAATTGCATGCCATTTATTTCTCCCTCTATCTCTTACGGTAAACACTGCATACGCTCATGTGCAGTCTCTCTCTCTCACACACACACGCACGCACGCACGCACACACACACACACACACACACACACACACACACACACACACACACACACACACATGCACACAGATATGCACACACATTCTCTTTCTCTCCACAGTCTCATCATGGGATGCCATCTGTTCAGACTTCACTGCATGTGTAAAGTAACAAGTCCTGGCTGGACATGATCTTGTGTTTTGAATGATTAAGCGTCCAAACAATCAGTGCATGTATACAATCAATGTATGTGTGTGGGTGTGTGTGTGTGTGTTTGTGTCTCTGTGTGTGTGTATTTCTGTGCATGCTTGTACTCTCTTTCACTCTGCATTGTTTCTTTGGCATGTTCAGAGTTCCCGTGTCCCATTCTCTCTCTCTCTCTCTCTCAGCCTTTTCTTTATCCTCTGACTGAAGGTGTATTCCTCACCGTATGCATCCTTCCATCCCCTGTTTACAAAACAGCAACGTATCTCTACAGAATGTGCCAATGTCCCCATTCTCTCTCTTCTCTCTCCCCCTTTCTCTCTCTCTCTCTCTCCACGTATCATTTTGTTCTGTACGTTTTTGGACAAAGTAATGGGGAAAAGGATGTCACACACACACATTTACAAAGCAGCAGTGTATCACTGTAGAGTGTTACATATCTGTGCCTCTGTTTGTGTGTTTGCCTGCTGAAGCCATGGGCGTGAGAGATGACCCCTCTCTGATGCAGCAGTGGTTTAAACTGGTGCAGGAGAAGAACGCTCTGGTGCGCTATGAGTCTGAGCTGATGATATTGTGAGTATGACACATACACTCTCTCACACACACACACACACACACTAATAACACAATTATACAATACCTTCACAGGCTATTTCTGTCTATCTCTCTCACACACACACACACACACACACACACACACACACACACACACACACACACACACACACACACACACACATACAGAAATACACTGATACACATGTACCATACACAACATACACACAGATAGTGTGTACTTTGATTCACATTAATGCTGTGTGTGTGTGTGTGTGTGTGTGTGTGTGTGTGTGTGTGTGTGTGTGTGTGTGTGTGTGTGTGTGTTTAGTGCACGAGAGCTGGAGTTGGAGGATCGTCAGAGTCGTCTCCAGCAGGAACTCAGGGAACGAATGGCAGTGGATGGTGAGCCCCTCAACCTTTAAACCCTGGGCTTTAACTGCCTAACCAGGAATGTTATACTTAACTTTACTACAATAAACAGATGTTCATCACTGTTGAGAATGTATCCAATAGAAAACTTTATATATATATCTTATTATCACATTACCTTATGTTATGGATGGCAAGACCATGTAGATGGTCTCAACAATATCCAGCCTATGTCACTCTCATTCTGTTTGTCTTTCTGTCTCCTGTAGACCATTTGAAGGGAGAAGAGGAGCTTGCAGAGGAGAAGAGCATTCTGGGAGAGATGCTGGAGGTGGTGGAGCAGCGTGATTGGCTGGTCTCTCTGCTGGAGGAGCAGCGCCTAAGGGAGAGAGAGGAAGACCGAGATCTGGAGGCCACCATCCTGTCTAAGGGCTTCAGTCTACACTGGACTTGACACACACACACACACACACAAATACACACACACACACACACACACACACACACACACACACACACACACACACACACACACATCAACCACCTAAAGATACAATTCTCACTTCTTCTGAACTGAAGAAAGAGTTGATATAGAAGTTATCTCTCCTTGCACTGTCTGTGCGTTCTGTTGTGCTCCATGAGAAGGAGACTGGAGATGCCTTGCTGCCGAATAGTGCTCTCTCAGTGCATTCTGCTGTTTGCCTGTGCGTGAGGAAGACTTACAATGCTCTGAGAAACTATATCTTCACCACTACAGATTATGCAAATGAAAATGGATGTCTTACTTTGTCCAAATTGACATGGTGTTAATTGAGTACCAGTTAAAAGAGTACTAATAGTCATCATTTTTTTTCACAAGCTAATGAAATAATCAAATTGAGGTGTTGTATTGACCTTTGGTGAATTTGTTATTGAAAGTTCTCAGCCATATTATGTTTGACCATAACCACATGGGAGACATCATCCTCTAGGAATAAGTGCTGCTTTGGCTTGTACAGTTGTCATTATGCCTAACTATATACTACATACTGTAACTATTATGGCAACAATGAGCATTCACTCATAGTGCAAGTAGCATTACATTACATGGTGATGAAATGTGACTGTCGATATACATTTGTCTTACAATGTATATGTAATCTTTTCTTTTAATAAAACCTTTGCATTGCACCATTATTGTGGTCTGTACATGTGGAATGGGGTATGGCTACACTTTATGCCTCTTTTCGTTCGACAAAGTACAAAGTTAAGTTGCCCAAATGCTGGTCCCTTTGGCAAACCTCTGGGCTTGACTTTAAACCTCAGTCTTTGATGTGAGGCCTTTCGTGCGAAATACTGGGTCCTCTACGCTTCTCATCCAATCCTGCGTCGGCAATCTGGAGGATTTCCAGGAACAATCTCCCCCTCCTCCAACTCAGTGAAACAGTCACGCCTCCCGAAATCAGTTCATCTTTTCCGCAGCTCCGCTATTTCCGTTCTCTTCAGAGGGCTAGGAAAAACACAGGGAACCAACAACTGATAGGGAATACATAGGAAGTGGTAAAGAATCTCATCGTCTATTAGCATTTAGTATTCAAGTTATTTTCTGTATTAATCCACGGGATACGTAGTCGACTTTTTTTTCATGAAGACGAACGCGACACACACAAGAAAGAAACACGCAACTTCTGAAGAAAGTTGCGCCTTGGACTATCACACATCCTGATAAACAGCAATACGCTACTATAAAACACTATCTCCAGTAAGGTGGGTTTGAGTTATATTTCGACTTTTTACATGACCAGTACCTTAATATGTCGTTCATTTCTTAGATTATCCATTCATTTTGAGCATAAGTCTAGCAAGTGTTTCGTTTCGTGATGTGGAATATAATCTGCTTTTAAACAAACTCGTTTAGGAAGTTAAACTTTGTCCCTGAGCCCCATGTCAGTCGTAACTGTTCGGTTTGCATGTTTCTTGTCAAGTATATGTGTGGTCTGCGTTCCTATCGGATGATGTGTTTTGCAGAAACTTCCGCTAGGCTACTTTGAGCCGCATGGAGATTGGAAAACATTAGCCCATCCTGCGGAGAAAAAAAAACAGACGAAAATAAAACCTCTGCTAAAAGACTACACTCTCTTTGTCATATAGGCCTAGTTGCTGAAAACTTAAAAAAAGAAATATGGACCCGCAGTCTAACTAATGTCCTTTCAAGTAGAAACCCACGCTAACTGCGCACGTTGTGTACATCAACAAAGCTACTCAGCTAACTTGACTGTATGCCTTATTCATATGGTGTTGCGCTGTCTTACTTAGATACTTCTCATGTAGCCTCAAGACTATCCATGTTGTGAAGTCAGGACACTGGAGAGAGTTGGCTTTGTAACATTGTGGCATGCATGCATTGTCTAAAAATAGCAGCAGGCTGTTTCATCTATTCCTGTGTTAATCATCCAATAAATACAATAAATTCGTTGGGCTATTCATAGTTGCGATAGTTTTAGCTACAAGTGACAATATGTTATGAGGGAAATTACATTGTATTGCATGCTACAGTAACGGCACTTTCCCTGTGATGAATTAAGGATTACAGCTATTTACTACATGTACTACATGATAATATATGAATTATGTCTTTACTCCTGAAGACTTTGACTATCTCATTTTCATAAATACACTGAGATCCAGAAATGTTCATAGGTGTCGGGTTCAGAAAAGTAATCTAAATACTGTCCTTTTATATTTATTGATCCCGTTTATGTCATTATTGTATTATGTCCAGTAATAGTCTAAATGACGAATTATCAGGTGAATTGTATTGCTATGGTACTTATATTTCAATTCATTTCAGGTGTTAGGATCTGCATTAATGTCATTATACATTATCATTATAATTATTGGTTAAATTACAGCTACATAACCTTTAAATAAAGAAAACATATGGGAGCTTTGTGAAGGGTGTTCATGCTCATGTGTATGTTTACTGTGTGGATTGCTGAGATGCAGATTAGACTTACATCTTCTACGATTCTCTCTCCAGCTGGAGCTTCTCTGTCTCGTGTGTGTAAGTGTGTGTGCTTGTGTGCGTTCGCATGTGTAAAAAAGAGAGAGTGAAGCATTTTTCTCACAGCTGGAGCTTCTAATTTAGAACCCATGTGTCATGCCCATATATGGGCATCTGCCATGTTCTCCCTTTCCTATTAGATTATGAAAGATGTCAGTTTGATTTGTTTTAGTTTCTGAAAGATAAATACAAAAGGAGTTCACTGATGGAGCACATTTGGCCTGTTTTGGTTACTCCTCTGTGTCTCTGATTGTGCCACAGGTCAAGGAAGCATGTCAGCTGCAGGAGAGTATGCCAGCTGGCTAGTTTGTGTGTGTGTGTGTGTGTGTGTATGTGTGTGAGAGAGAGTGATGGGGTGTGTTAGATGAACAATGTACTACATGCTGAGTCCTGTGTGTGTGTGTGTGTGTGCGTGTGTGTGTGTGTGTGTACATATGTGTGTGTAGGGTTTCTATGTGCTGAATGACTGAGTTGTGTGTGTTCTCTTTCAGGATGGCACCGGGCTGTTTGTGTTGTGTGAAATACATGATGTTCCTTTTCAACCTGTTGTTCTGGGTGAGTTGATTCATACACACACACACACACACACACACACACACACACACACACACACACGCAGAGGTTTGCTGACTGAGATTAGATTTAGCTTGTGTTTCACATTGTATAACTGCTGATTATTTGAAAATAAAGCCAATCTCTCTTTTTCTGTGTGTTTGTGTGTGTTTGTGTTTGTGTGTGTGTGTGTGTGTGTGTGTGTGTGTGTGTGTGTGTGTGTGTTTGTAGTTGTGTGGCTGTGGTCTGTTGGGAGTGGGTGTGTGGTTGTCCGTTGCCCAGGGCAGTTTTGCTACCTTCTCCCCCTCCTTCCCCTCCCTGTCTGCTGCCAACCTCATCATCACCCTGGGCACAGTCGTCATGCTAACCGGCTTTCTGGGTTGTCTGGGTGCTGTCAAGGAGAACAAGTGCTTGCTGCTAAGTGTGAGTATAAATGGACACACAGACACACACACTTCTGAATAAGTGTAGTGCAGGAGAACTGTATTTCTGAACTCTGGTTGCCTCTTCCCTTCCTCTTTCTTAAGAGTTCGCTTTTAAATCTCTCAAGACAATCTTATGAAATGACAAATCAGTATGTTGCTAATCCTTCGGTGTCAGTCTCTGCCTGTTGTGGTTTGTTCAAATTATAGTATTATTTACTGTTTCAAATGATTCCAGTCACAGTGTGTGTGGTTTCGAGCAGCGGGCCATTGTAACATTCTTTACAGGACATAGGATTGGTTACTGGTCCATATAAATAATACGATCCCCCTGACTGTCTTTTCTCCAGTTTTTCATCGTTCTGTTGGTCATTCTGCTGGTCGAGCTGATTTTGCTGGTCCTGTTCTTTGTATACACTGATAAGGTATCATTCATACTCAAGCTTTGTGTATTTGTACATAAACCGTATATGAATCAAACAATATAGGGTGTAATTATATAGCCTAGATAATTTTAGAGTGAAACACTACATGATATTATTTGTATTTTGTAGTGAGGGTATCTTATAGTATGTAAAATATTGCCACTGTATCGATGTACACTGTATGTAAAGTTTGGATCCACTAAAATATCAACAATACATACTGCAATATTGTTGCATGGTTGTTATCATGCATCTGATTAATGATCTGCTTGATCCCTGTCCTTTGAACTTAACAGGTGAGTGAGAACGCCAAACAAGACCTGAAAGATGGCCTCCGACTCTATGACACACAGGACAACATCGGACTGCGTAATGCATGGAACATCATCCAGAGAGAGGTGTGTGTTGGAAAGAGTATGTTTTCCCTCTGAGCATCTAATGGGGGACTCGCACGCATTTGAGGCTTCAGCTGAGGCGCTTCTCATTCACTCTGAAAGGGGTGCCATCATGCGTTCCGTGGTTCCTTTGCTTTGCTTGAGTTGCTTGCGTTAGAAAACATTTCAAGCAGCAGCACAGGCGCTAGCCAATCAAATTATACTTATGCAAGTATTCCAAGAGCTCTCACCTTGAAAAAAAATCCATTGGCGGACGTTTTTGTATTGTATTTGGCTTTTTTTCACTTACATTTTTGAAAAGTTACAGAGAAATAGACACTGTACAATCTGAGAAGCCCAACCAAGAAATATGTCTGAAGTGATTTGCGAGAATCTTACGTTAGCAAGAGTGTCCTGTAATGTCCCATTCACACATACACGTTGCATTAACGCTTGATGGTGGACTTGCCTGACGTTTGGAGGTGTGTTGATAAAGCCTTTGCTAACGCAGACGTTAGAGAGGTTGACAGGAAGATTGACAGGTCAACAACCAGTCAGGCCACTTTTAATTGCTGACCCCTGTCAAAGTTGGTCTTGCCACTTGGCAGCCATCTTGGTAACCACTCTGGGCAAATAAGATTAGGCTCCTACCTAAATTAATGGAGAGAGATCCGTAACTCCATTTTTCATTTTTTATATTTTTTACAATTTTTTTTGGTTTGTTTGTTTGTGTGTGTAAAGGAATGTAGAACTTCTAGGATACAATTGATAGCCCAGTTAGCTAGGGTAAACATCAATAAAGGTAAAAGAAAACAACGGTGAATAAGCTAGAATGGAGACAGTATAAAGAAATGTTTTATTTGCTTTTGCATTTGTAATTAAAGATGCAGTCCGTGATTCGGTTTCAGTTTCACAAAAGGCTGATATTTGAACTCAGTAGCCAATCAAATTACACCCCTCCCTTCTATGCACCTGAAGCACGAGTGTTGATTGGCTAGGATTGGTTATGGCTCGGTCTGAGCCACTATATTGGCTTCCCATTTGCAGAGTTAGGACTGAGTAGCCTATGAACACCACAGACAGCGAGAGGACCATGAGGAGCAATGCTTTGAATTTGAGAAAAAAGTGTATGGAATTAGAATCGCGGACATTGCCTTTCAACCACACAGGCTAGGCTACTTGCTGAATGCTGCATCCTTAAGATGATGTTAAGTAAATGATCGAATCACCTGCCCTAAAACTTCTCACAATTTGTCCAAATGGGCACTTGGGAAAACTACTTAAAATGGGCTGGGATGGGCAATCCATATTTAGATCAGGAGCGGACACTTCAGAGCTGGTGGATGGTGTGTTCGGAATTTGAACGCTATATGAATGCCCACCCCAGCCCAACACTCCCTAGTTTCTTGGTAACTTTGAAAATATCTGTGAAAACAAGTGAAAACTAATTTTTAAACATGTATACAAAAACACTGCCATTTATGGAGTTTGGTCCACCATCTTGGTTTATTTTTTTACCAGTTGAGAGCTCTCTCTGAATATTTGCATAACCGTGATTTGATTGGCTATCGCCTGTGCTGGAATATTTGCATAAACACCATTTGATTTTGGTTTTCTAGCGCAAACAGGCACACGCAACTGAAGCAAAGCTAGCAGCAGAACCACAATTCAGTTCGGCAGCGCATAACGTCACCCCATTCAGAGTGAATGAGAAGTGTCTCCGTTGAAGCCTGAAACGTGTACATGTAAATGGGCCATAATGAAAGGAGGGAAGCTGATGCTGCATGTCCACTGTTCCGGTGCGTCCGCCACCTCGGACATATATAATTGATTTCCCATAGATAGCAGCAAGGCATTGTTAACTGTTGCGCAAAGTAACTTGGGAAACTGGCCTGGCTGTTTGAGCAGTTCTGGCACAGCAAGAAGTTGGGCCAAGCTCAGTATTATGCAAATGAATCCAGCAGAACGCATTTATCCAATGAAAGCATATTCTTTCATAAACAGGGGAGGCTCTGGGAGAGATGGTCTTGAGTCCGTTGTTGTCTAAAAAATATTTGTTCCGCTTATCAAACATTTTGTACAAACTTTGGCGGTTTATTACACCCTCTAGGACACAAACCAACAAAACAGAGCTTTAGAGGAAGATGTTGGCGATTGTTTGTGTCTCCAGTGGGTTCTTAAGATAGCATTGCGTAATTTCAAGCAAATAAGCTTTCAAAATTGCTTGCATAAGTTAGTCTTAATCAGTATTATTTGCTTATGTGTTAAATACCATTTTATGCAGCACCAGAGAATACTTTAGCCAAGTAGAAAATGAAACACCCATACGCGGCAAACTGAAATGGTAAACAAAACACCCTTGCGAGGGGAGGTGAAGCGTTTGTAAGCGAAATCGCACTGGAACACGACCTGCCGCATTAGAATTGACCTTTCACAAAGTTTGAAAGACTTTTCCTCACATAGAAACAATTGCTAAGGTAGGATTGGACAGGAACCATACTGGGGCTAGAATTTGTGAAAGGTCAATTGTACTGGAAAGCACATGGTGATAATACCCTTAGTACTTCTAGATGCAGTTTTCAGTCATTTTCACAGTTTGGTGTGTAATATATGTGTGTATGTGTGTGCGTGTGTGTGTGTGTGTAGTGGCACTGCTGTGGGGTCAGTGGGTACACAGACTGGTATGATGCCCTGAAGGAGAAGAGAGTGCCTGACCGCTGCTGCAAGAACCACTTCCTGGATTGTGGCCGCAACTCCTCTAGCTCAAGCCTATGGTCTCAGGTCAGTGTGTGTGTGTGTCTCTGTGTGTGTGCATTCACAACATCTCTGGTAATGGTGAAATGTTTTTTCTCTGGTTTTTGGTGTTTTTAAATCTCATACACAAAACAAGGATTTCACCCAAATACAGCTGTGGTGTATTCATTCATTAGGTCATTCATTTCTGATTCACTTATAAACAGTGCGTTTCTTCATTGATGGTGACTGAATCAGCCTTATAACAACTAAGTACCATTGAATCAATATAAGAAGTACCTCGAACAATTATGTAGAAATGTAAATTGATCTTATCTCAATCTATTTCACAGGGCTGCTATGAGAGAGTGGAGGAATGGCTAGATGACAACAAACACTTGCTTGGAACTATTGTCATGGGCGTGCTGGTTATACAGGTACACACACACACACACACACACACACACATACACACACACACACACACACACACACACACACACACACACACACACACACACACACACACACACACACACAGATCACATGAGCATTGGACCTGGACTGACCTTTCCTTCTGTTTTCTTGCTGTTGCAGTTGCTGGGACTGGCCTTCTCCATGACACTCTACCAGCAGATACACCGTGCTGGGAAGAAATACAGTGCCTAGAGATACCGCAATAATGTCGCTCTATGAAACTACATCTCCCAGAATTCCACCCTCTACATGCACTGACAGTGACAGTACCCTGCCATTTGCTGGCATTGTATCATTTGAGAGGACCTGAGGGAGTTCTGCTATCCGAACCAGCATGAACACTTGGATGTGTGTGTGTGTGTGTGTGTGTGTGTGTGTGTGTGTGTGTGTTTGTGTGTCTGTGTGAGTGAGTGAGAGAGAGAGAGAGAGGTTAGAGGATGGCTGAAGATGCTTCATACACATTATCAGAGACTCTAAGCTCTCAGCCATGATATCTCGCTCTGGATCAAAAGTGTACCCTTAAGTGTTTTGTATCATTATACCAAAGATTCTACATTGATTATACTTATACTGTTATTATAAAACTGTTCTGTGTCTTTAAATACAACAGGCTGTTTATTTTACTCAACTGTGGTGTGTTTGTGTAAAAAAAACATCTATGGGTCATGGTCACTCACAACAGCAAACTGCAAAACTGTTGCAAGGAAACGCAAAACTATTGCGACACTATCGTGAATGCGAAAGTAGCTCAGAAAAAAATGACCACCATGACCCTTAGGGCTCCGGATGTTTGTAGGTGTTTTGTACAATCTCTGTTTCGGCCCAAGCAAGCCTCAAATATGATAATGTAGCCTATTCAAAGTGTTTGTTTTTTCATATAGTTTTAACACTGTCATTTCTGGATGAATAGTATAGTTACTCATAGTTTGCACTGAGAGATGTTATCATTACCAGTTGAATAGCTGAAATACCTTTTTTTTAGTAGATCTTTTTAAAGCACTCAATTTTATACTTGCAATTGTCAGTGTAGGCTATCAGCTTTGTGCCAATTTAGCTTTAGTCCAAAACAAAAGCATTAGCTCAGTTTGTAAAATAGGTAGGCCTTGTAATTACATAATTATTAGGCAATACAAGCGTGTTAGTCACCCAAAGAAACTATAGTTAGTTAGGCCACTTGGTGTTGCCTTACGTAACCCCACCGCTGCTGGAGAAAATGGCTATGACTATAAACTTGTTATGGAAGCTGTCCACCAATCCAGTGACTGCATCTTATTCACCCATAAGCCTACACCCAGAGAAAATGAAAAATACCTAATGCTGAAATCTTACTTTATTTCCTGGCATTGGCTTAGCCTATAGTTATGTCTATGGCATTTTTACAACTTAATTAGGTGGTTTCTTCTGCACGTAGCCCTACAGATTAAGTAGTTTAAGCTGTTTTGCCATGCAGGGATGGACCCATCTATAAACAATCTTGCAATGGGGTTGGCTCACCATCCTTAAAAAAAAAAAAAAAAATTGCTGGGGCTGAACTTACAACTGTCTGAACGTGATGTTTGGAAGGCACTTGCATGTGACAAGTTTAAATATTTGAATTTAAATTATAGTTTGTTGGTTTAATTATTGCCAATTAATGCATCTGACCTTACAAAAGTTTTGTATGCACGTTTAATAAATATCCACACCACCGGAAGTCAATGTGAAGAATGTCTGTTCATTTCCGGTCTTTGGAAAAAGAATTGTTTTCCTCCATCCTGGCACTTGTCTCCATCCTGGTCTCTCCGAAGTGCCCGGACCAAAAACAGGAAGTAAGTACCGAAATCAAACCCTAAAATTCACTTTCAGTTCGGGCACACAGCGTGCAAAAAGTGCCGACCTTTCGAGACTGTTCTGCAAATGTATACCGGAGAAAACAGAAAGCGCAGATTGTCAATCGACATCATAGACATCGTGAACCTCAGCTGCCAAACGAACATGGCGTCTCTGTTTTTTCGTCTTCTTACATTTAGCTTTGTAGTTAGCATGTTAACATCCCAAGCTATCAGTTAACTCCTGGAGGTAACGTTAGCCGACGTAAACGCTGACTATTTCTCTGTACGTGCAGCCATTAACGTTTTATAAAGAAAAGGTTTTAAGGGTGATATGTGAACTTTAAATTGAGCAACTGAAAATTGTCAATCATATTGTTTTGCACACACATATGTTCGTTTGCAGCAAGACAGCCTCAAGCTAGGGTTATTGGCCAAGTGAATGAGCTGAAGTTGGGGCGTTAGTTGTCGCGTTATTTCAGTTCCTGGTTGTACAGCAGTATTTCCTGTTCGTCCAGAGAATTTTCTGTTTCATTTGATGTGAAATAAAAGTTTTTACTGACTGTTAAGCTACTGAGCGAATATTTGAGTGTCTGTGCCGAATGTAGACTTTTAACACGCTTCACGTTAAGCAACTTCCCAATTAATTCAAGACTGGAGAGTCCCTATTCACAGCATCTAACGGGTGTTAGCGGTTTACTACAATGAGATACGATTCGATCGGATATTGTTTGCTTTAATTAAAAAATGTCAGTCTGCCTCAAACACGTTACGGCCGAGCCCCATAAATAAGCAATGCACTGCCTACATTTATAGCCATTGTTTTAAGTATTAATCAGGTGTGAGAATGGCAATATACAAAAGCCATAGGCTACACTAATAATCGTATCTCACCTTGTGTTCCACAAAATGGATGTGGTCTATGAAGTGGTACACTCAAAACTAGCATTATGACTGTTCAAGGTGAATTCTCACAACGAATGCATATGGTAGTCTGATTTCTTGTTTATGAATTTTGTAACTTGTGTAGGCCACTAACCTCTCAGTATCCTGTGGTTGTGCCAAAGTATTTGTCAGTTTTGTTCAACAATACTATTCTGCTGGCCAAGGAGAATGGTCACTTATCAGGGAATGACACATCAGATACACAGTGAAACCCAGACACCAAGAACCCTTTTTTCTAACAGAAGCAATTATTTAGTCAGTGAAGTACAGCCTGAACCTCAACCATACCACTCATTATTTACATGGCCCGCTATTTACTGAGCCAGGACTGCAGGAGTTTTCTTGAGTGCACACACTACTAGACAGATATGTAGACAAACATGAGGAGAATTAAGCTGAATTTGATGAAAAGGATAATGCATTATAATCAAGGATTTCACCTTTAATTTAATATAATAATTTACTAATCAAGCCTAGTGATTTTTCTGTTGGAAGAGTAATCCTAAGTGATTTGGCCTTCTACACATAGGGTTATTCATTGACATGGTTGATCACTGCTGCTGAATCACCTCATAAGAGCCATTTGTGTCAACCTGGCAGCCTCATTGAAGATGCCACGGCTTAAAGTTCTGAATTTGGAGAAAGACAAACCTCTTTTCCCCTCCTATCAGGACTCAGAAACTCTGTCTGAAAATGTAGATGTTGAGTTGTGTGTGTGTTAAGGAGCTGTGTGTTTGCGTGACCTCTGGCAGTTGTGCTTGTGTGTGTTAAGGAGCTGTGTGTTTGCGTGACCTCTGGCAGTTGTGCTTGTGTGTGTTAAGGAGCTGTGTGTTTGCGTGACCTCTGGCAGGTTGATTATGAACAGAGGGGAGGATGCGTCTGGCACTGTGACTCTGGAATCTGTGAACTCGGTCACCTTGACCCAGGACACGGACGGCAACATCATACTCCACTGTCCTCACAATGGTCAGCAAACACACTCCATGCCTTTGGCAGATGTGCTCAGTTATCCATCACGCAATCCAATCATCATTGTAATGATTAGACAGCCACCACAGAGAATGAATATATTTGCACACAATATTAGTCTGTGAATGAATGAATGACTTGGACTTAAGAGGGAGTGAGTGTGTTTTATGGATATTTGAACTACATGCGTGTCACGGCCTCTGACCTCACCTGCTTCCTCAGGTGACGATACTGTGCTGGAGGCGGGGTCGGAGCAGGTGGCCAAGAGACTGCGGCTGTCCAATGAGGAGCTACAAGATTCACAAGACTCCACCCCTCAGTATTCAGTGGTCACCCTCCCTAGTGAGTTTATGTACACAGTAAACAAGAGTACACACACACACACACACACACACACACACACACAGATCACACTTGTTGTCACATTGTTTTCTCCTGAGTGCTAAAAATGACATTTACTGTCGTATTAGTGTCACATTCATGATTCACTGATTCATTGTCATCTTGTGTATTTTACGTCTAGAATTATGCTACCTAAAAATTATTATTAATTGTAAAATTCCTCTTGGTTGTTAGAGAAATATACTGTGTGTGTAGTTTCAGAGAATGACGAGGGATTTGAGGTGACAATGACTGCAACGGAGATGACGGAGGGTGAGCTCGATCAGGATGGAATGGCCCAGATTCAGGTGCTGGTCTTCACACAAAATCATATGCTGTTTAAACACATCTGAGTGTGCATTTGTGCACAAGTGTATTGATGTAAACATAGATGATGTCCCATGTATTATGGATGCACAGTTTCTGCAGCTTTGCATTTCGGAGACACACATAGTCCCACGTTGTGTTGGTGTATTATAGTTCACACAGGTGTGTGTGTGTGTGTGTGTGTGTGTGTGTGTGTGTGTGTGTGTGTGTGTGTGTGTGTGTGTGTGTGTGTGTGTGTGTGTGTGTGTGTGTGTGTGTGTGTGTGTGTGTGTGTGTGTGTGTGTGTGCAGATACTGCAGGACGAGGATTCTCTCTCCCCTCAGAAAACAGATGTTTCCCCTGTGAGTCAAGCATGGTTCACCACAAAAGAGGACAAAGACACACTTGTCAATAAAGGTACATCAATGTATATACACACTCACACGCATATTCACAGACGCAAACTCACAATTATATTTGGAAAGTGACTGACACATAGTCACACAAACCCTCTGGTTCACACACAATATCTACAATCAAATCTCTGTACACAACAATAACAACACATATAGATGCATGTGCACCCATGCGTTGAAAAACTCTCTCACACACTCACACATTTTTAAAAAAAACATGTTTCTCCCTTTAGGGCACAAGTGGAAGCAAGGGATGTGGTCAAAGGAAGAGATTGACATTCTGATGAATAACATTGACAGTTACTTGAAGGTATGACTCATAACCTCTAGACTGTGATGTCAGTTACGTTTAATGAATAGGTGGTTATTTCTAGTGGCTCTGGAATGCCTTGCAGGGATTAAGTGTGTGCTGTGTGTTGTTCAGGGCCGTGGCATCCAGGATCCCACAGAGATAATATTTGAGATGTCGAAAGACGAGCGCAAGGATTTCTACCGCAGTATTGCGTGGGGTCTGAACCGCCCACTGTTCGCTGTGTACCGCCGTGTGCTGCGCATGTATGATAACCGCAACCACGTGGGCAAGTGAGTAAATCACCCAAGAACATAAACACACTCACACACACAAAAACACACTCACACACACAAAAACACACTCACAAACACAAAAACACACTCACAAAAACAGTGAGTCACTAACTGGGGCTCACTAACTCAATCTATTATCCTGTCCATGTCCCTCCATTTCTCCTTTCACAGACACAAGCTAACCCCCTCCATCTTTCTGTAACCACACACAGAATCATCCTCTTTTTCTCCTCTCCCTCCACACACAGACACACACACACACACACACACACACGGAATCATCCTCTTTTTCTGCTCGAGCCCTACCTCTATATATACACACACCCACACACCCACAGAATCATCCTCTTTTTCTCCTTGAGCCCTCCCTCTCCCTCTATATACACACACACACACACACGGAAGCATCCTCTTTTTCTCCTCAAGCCCTCCCTCTCCCTCTATACACACACACACACACACACACACACACACTCACCCTTTCACACAGTAATGAGGAAACCCAGATGGGCTAACCACTCAGGAAACTGCCTACTCAGCCTTCCTTCTAGAGGATTTGATTCAGCAGACACAGAACACAGAGATCCAGGAGAAATAGAGATTTGATTCAGCAGACACAGAACACAGAGATCCAGGAGAAATAGAGATTTGATGATGCAGAGGTTGAACAATGTCACAGTGAAGAATGGTCATTCCTGATACCTATCTGTCACATGTAATGCTGCTGGTCAGCACAGGCACACCCACATTGTAAGGACATAGGGACAGATACAGTCTGCCTACTTAAAACCCTGCAAACGCACACACACACACACAGACACACACACACACACACACACACACTTACATTAACAGGCTACCAGCTTAAGTGTCAGTAAACAGAGATATGTGCACACATACCCACACACGTAAATGCATCTTATTAAAGCTGCTTTCTGATTGAACAGGTATACACCAGAAGAGATTGAGAAGCTGAAAGAGTAAGTCTAAGTTTCTGATTGTTTGTCTGTCTTTCTATAACCCCTTGCCTAATGTCTGTCTGTCTCCCTGTCTGTGTGCTAGTGTATTCATCTGTCTGTCTGTGGGTGTATGGGGGGTGGTCTGTTTGTATATTGTTTGTGTGTTGTCTTTTGTTTGATTTGTCTAAGCAAACGTGGTGTGTGTGTGTGTGTCTTCTTCAGGCTTCGGCAGAAGCACGGTAATGACTGGGCCACCATAGGGGCAGCACTGGGTCGGAGTGCTTCATCTGTAAAAGACCGCTGTAGACTAATGAAGGACACATGTAACACAGGTAACGCACTCAGAGATACTTTCACAAACACTGTGTGTGTGTCTGTGTGTGTGTCTGTGTCCCTGTCTGTCAGGTAAGTGGACTGAGGAGGAGGAACATCGGCTGGCAGTTCTGTTTGTGAGTGTGTGACTCAGGGTTTTGTATGTGAGAAGAAGTGTCTTCCTGTTCAGTAAACTGAACTTTAAGTGTGTGTGTGTGTGTGTGTGTGTGTGTGTGTGTGTGTGTGTCTCGGGTAAGTAAACGGAGGAGGAGGAACATCGACTGGCAGTTCTGTTTGTGAGTGTGTGTGTGTGTGAATCAGCGTTAGGTATGTGAGAAGAAGTGTCTTTCTGTTCAGTAAACTGAACTTTAAGTATGTGTGTGTGTGTGTGTGTGTGTGTGTGTCCTCTCTCTCTCTTAGGTAAGTGGACCGAGGAGGAGGAGCGACGGCTGGCAGAGGTGGTGCACGAGCTGACGGGCACGGAGGTGGGCGAGGTGGTGACGCAGGGCGTGTCGTGGGCCTCGGTGGCCGAGCTGGTGGGCACGCGCTCAGAGAAGCAGTGCCGCTCCAAGTGGCTCAACTACCTGAACTGGAAGCAGAGTGGGGGCACCGAATGGACCAAGGAGGACGACCTCAACCTGGTGCGCAGGTGGGTGGACCGCTGGATCAGAGAATCAGAACTCCTGAGTCGAATAAGGTCATGGGTTCAGTGCCTAGAGAGCCCCCTTACCGATGAAAATGTGATCTACATTGTAGTGTAAATGATACTGGATACATTCGCTTTCTAAATGAATAGATCTAAATGTACAGTAGAAGAACTGCTATTCCCATACACTTGTACATCCAAGTTGAACTGCAACATTGCCAGAGAGTGTTTCTCTCCCTTTTTTAAACGGTAAGACATTTATGTTGGAACTCTCTGCCAATGACTGAGGAGGAGAAAATGAACATGATTTGTGTGTGTGTGTGTGTGTGTGTGTGTGTGTCTGTGTCTGTGTGTGTGTGTCTGTGTGTGTGTCTGTGTGTGTGTGTGTGTGTGTGTGTGTGTGTGTGTGTGTGTGTGTGTGTGTGTGTGTGTGTGTGTGTATGTGTGTGTGTTTTGCAGGATTGCTGAGCTGGGAGCTGAAGATGAGAATGAGATTCATTGGGAGAAACTGGCAGGAGGCTGGAGGAGCGTCCGGTCGCCCCAGTGGCTCCGCAGTAAATGGTGGACCATCAAGAGACAAGTAGCCAATCACAAAGAGTTGCCTTTTCCTGGTAAGCCAACCATGGCTTCTGTGTCATCCTTGACCTAATCTACTTCCCGTAGGAACTTCTATTCTCTGAAGACTATTCCAGTGCATGTTTAGGCATGTATGTTCTCAGTGTACGGATGCTCATGAATGTTTGAATGTTTCACTCACATGCAGACATTGATTGTGTGTGTGTGTGTGTGTGTGTGTGTAGTGCTTTTGAAAGGACTCCAAGACGTGGCTGAGACACAGTCCTACAGTAAGGTGCTGCTGGTTGGCTCTCGGGCCGGAAGCTCCTCCCCTCCAGTCACAGCGCTCCAGATCCCAGTGCAGATCCCTGTCCAGATTACACACGTCTGTGAGTACCACGTGTGTGTGTGTGTGTGTCCGTATCTGTACGTGGGTGTGTGTGTCTGTGTACTCTTTAATGGGGATGGTGTATGGTGAAGAGTTCATGAGGAAATTGTAGTGTTACATACAGCATTGACGTCTGTGTGTTTCCACTCAAAAGGCATGCGAGTGATAAACACCATGCAAGACCAGTCTTCATGGTGGAGCTCTAGTTTGTGTGTTTGTGTGTTTGTGTGTGTATTGCATTTCAGGCTTTTTTCTATGATGATTGCACGTGTGATTTAATACCTTCTTATCCCATTCATTAGTTCATGTGTGTGTTCATGTGTCCATCAGCTAACGACGGTGGCAGTGCTTCTACTGAGGGCGAAACCATCACTCTAAACCAAGGGGCCCTGCAGACATTTGAGCTGGTGCCTGTAAGTATTTGTTGGGTGCACATATACACACATTGCCACATATACACACACACACACACACACACACACACACACACACACATTCTCTCTCTCTCTCACACACATAGAGACTTCTCCATCATATTCCTGCCTGTGCACTAATGTTGTTTTCCTTTCCTCCTTCTATAGTCATTCCATCTGCAGCCCACTGGCACCCCGGGCACATATTACATCCAGACGACGGGGACCAATCAGAATCTCCCGCTCACACTGTCAGCCAATCCCACGGTCACTCTGACTGCAAGTGCGTCACCCACATCGCCAGATCAGATCATCTTACACAGCCTTACTGTGAGTCTATATTTGCTTGCGAGTGAGTGAGTGAGTGTGAGTGAGTGTGTGTTCATCTGCATAGATGTGTGTTTCTTACACAGATGTGATGTTATAAAGGACTTTTGGTATGTCTTAGCCTTAATGATGTCTCTACGGGTATGAGTTGTTCTATAATTACTGTATGCCTGAGGGTTGTTAAACGGTTCCTAGTCACTCCGTGTGTTTGTGTGTGTCTGTCTATTTATGTAGGTCAGACACCGATGTATGTTAGGACTCCTGCTCAGAACCTTTTAGAATGTAATGTATATTGAATGTATGATTTCAAATAATTTTAACATTTTATTTGTATTTGCATATGTGCACGTGTGTGTGTGTGTGCAGACTGATGGACTGAATGAGAACATGTCGGTGCAGATGGCTCACCCAGGGGTCATCATCCAGACAGTCACTTCTGACCTTTGCCCCTCTGAGCCTCTGGAAGGGGAGGAGCCAAAGGAGGACGGGTCGGGCGAAGGGGCGGAGCCCAGCGACAAACTCCAGAGTTCCACAGAAGCAGAGGGCACGACTGAGGAGCTCACACACGCACTGCGTGCCAAGGTACAGATCAGAGGTTGTGTACACACACACACACACACACACAAAATATGTCTTGTGCAGCTTCTTGTTATGTTTCTGGCATTTTTTCTCTCAATGTGCTATTTTCTTGCATGCTTGTTTTGGATGGAAGGAATTACTAAATGTAAACATAAATGTTTTTTTGCATCTTAGGGTCATTAGTTTGTTGAAACAGAATGGTGAAAAATGCTGTAATATACTTGGCAGGTTGACAGTGGCAGTAAAGATACAAACCATCTTTCTTGCTTTCCAGACTCTAGATTCTCCAGCGTTGGAGACACCTGCAGTGGATTCTGGGATAACTGAGGGGGCGGTTCTTATTGTCCCTTCCCCCAATAGCTTTATCCCAACCAGTGACAACATCACAGATGACATCAGCACCGAATCCGTCCTACCCTTAGGAACACTGACAGGTAACACTGCTATGGTCATTCATGAACAAATACTCTGATGGGATGACCGGTACAGTGACTGTTGTCTAATATTGTGTTTGTTTGTGTGTGTGTGTGTGTGTGTGTGTGTGTGTGGCCATACAGATCCAATACTACAGAATCAGGAGGAAGGGTCTGACTGAGGCCTTCAGAACAGAACCTTTTGGAACTCACCCAGTGTTCTCAGTTCTACAGACCTCTCTGGAAGCCGCAGAACTTTGTTTAAAAGTCAATGGGTTCCATCGGATGTGAACATGAACACTAAAACCTGCTCCATGTAACTGCATTGATCGCACATTCAACCACATAAGTACACACAAACACGAACCAGATGCCACATTGCAGTACAGTGGAAGATGCTCTCTAAAACTCCAGTCTCCATGATGCACTGGTGCACCTCAACTTATGAACATCTTTGAACACAACTCACAGCCTCATCACTGGTTTACACACACACACAAACAGAACAGTTTCTTCATACACATGAGCACTCCATAGACTGGTCCTCAAGCATAGCATACCTCACACACATATTGCACCCTTGTAGCCACCTAATTCTCTCACACAGACACAAAGCATTATAATTAGCAGGTTAGTGCTAGGCCAACTGTTTGTTTGTGCGTATAATCTAGCAAATTACTGGTCTAATACTGTTTACTGTTGATGTACAAAGATGTAGGTAGATGATTTTTTTTGTAAATATCTTTCATCAGGTATATTTGATTTAAAAGGTTGTGAGTGGGACAGCAGAGACAAAAAGTGAAGCAATGGCGTTTAATTTTCCAATGGATGTGTGTATGCGTGCGTGCGTGCGTGTCCAGCTTCTCTCTTTGGCATGTGTGTATGTTTATTTATTAAAGCCCTGCAGTATGTGTGTTGTCATGGTAGTGAGTGACTTCAGTGGCATGAGAACCGTTCTAATCTTTCCATACATTACACCCATTATACCATACAAGCGGTGGTCTTGCGTGGCCATACATCTATTAATAGATACGACTGGAGACTACCATGGGGAAATATTGCCTATTCGCCATATATTACAAACCATGTAGAGGTAGTCTCTCATGGTTATACTGTATATATATTAAGATTAATATGGTGTTCATACTCATTCAATCTAGAACCTACACTGCAGATTGAGACAGGAAATTCTTTCCGCTAAGTTCACACTTGGTGCATATGCATTTTGGGATCACAGCATCACAGACTAGCCATTATCCCTATTTCTAGCTGCTGTAGATTGTACAACCAGGTGCTCAGTTTCTGTCAATGGTCTTACGGAGTGTGTCAGATTGACAGTGGACTGAAGCGATATCTTGTCTGAAAGAAGACATGAGTCAGGCCTCCGGTCCTTCATTTGTCTTGTCAACAGTTGGCAAACCACATCTCATCAGCTGTTGCCATCAGCTGGGGATGTTTTTTTTTTAGCTCAGACATGACAGAAATACCAACAACAAACCCATCTGCCTTTGGGTAATGTTAAGGCATGTTATTAGCATACAGGCAAGCATGCTGATGCAATAAAAAACGAAATCTAATGGTTTCACTCTCTCAGCCTAGATACTGACGAGGCAGTTCAATATAGTCATCTGAGAGACATCTACTGAAAATAGGTTTTCACTTTTCCATTTATTGCTGAAAAATGAAAATGACATTTTCAATGCCTGACAAGACAATCATCACCAAGCCTCTTCTAGTCAGACTTGTGATGTGGTTGTGGTCAAACAATCAGTGGCATTCTGTGTGAGGCTGTGTTACACCTCCCCACAAGTGCTTTGATTCGGGGAATGTATTTAGCTTCATAAAAAAAAAAGAGAATTGGCAAACTAATCTCAGTCTGGAATTTACATTTGCATACATGTTCATTTTTGTAATGTATAAAAAGGTTTGCTGACATAATGGACATGGCTTTTAAACTGAGTATTGTGGCTGTCAGTTGGACCTGGCATTTGTCTACAAGCAGCTGCATCAGTCCCATAGTGCTACAGTTTGTCATTCATTTGCATAATTAGCTAACATACAGTGTGTTCTTATATGTATAAAAAAAAAAAGTCCTTTTCAGAATGAATGCCAAAAGGCTAACTGGCCTCCTAAACCCCACATGGAGCCCTTTTTGTGTTGGCCCCAACTCTAGATCCCATTCTAGAATCCCTGTTTGGGGAGGGGATTCCGTGGCGGGGGGGTTCGGGAACAATCCGAGTGCAGTGGGGCACTCCGTGGGGCGAGGTTCATAAGGCAGAGGCGGGCTTGACTCGGCCCACGTCGTGGAAGTAGAGGTTGGCACAGATGCACAGCAGGGCGATGGAGCTCAGCATGTAGTAGATCAGCTTACGGAACTTGGGCTCCAGGTCCCCCTGCCGGTACCAGAAGATCTGGAAGAAGAAGGAGGCAAGAAAGATGAGGGGAAAGAGACTCCAACATGAGGTGGGTCAAGTGATCGTATAGGGCCCCCAATCCTCCATTACATCAGTTCTTTTGATCTAATCATTTCATCTGCTGCAGCAAGCTCATTCCTGGGCCAAGGTGTGACTGCTGAGCAGAGTAGTGTAAGAGCAAGTTGAATTGGTCTATGCTGACAAGCAGCTCATATTCATGAATCTGTGTGTGTGTTATTTGTGTGTGTGTGTGTGTGTGTGTAAGTGAGGGGTATTGTAATTTGCTCACCAGCACCATGGCAGCCCCACACAGAAGCAGGACACATACTGCCAAGAAGATGTTTAGCGGTTTGGGAGGCAGGGGGACCACAAAGGAGCTGATAACGGTGATCTGTAACCAGAGATGACCAGGGAATGACAGTGAATGGCATACACACACACACTCACACAAATAATCATTGCATATAGATGTTCCTGCTATTGTGGTACTTTGCCATAAACCCACTCAACCAACATAGATTCTGTCGTGCTGCACACACAGACTGGTAAGATGAAGCTCACCTAACATGCACAAATATTATATTCATGTATAAAAAGGACCAAGAGAAACTGAGCAAACAAATCAGTACTTACCAGCACAAGTAGTGTCGTCAGCAGGCCGACAACCAAATTGATGATTCTGTCCTGGAAGGAAACAAAGAGGGTTGACTGGAGTTAGACAACCCATTTGCTCAGTCATGCCCTGTTCAAAGTGCAGAGTCACATCCTGCTGTAGACATCTGCTGGTCTGTGTTCTTCAGTTGTAATAACTTTTTTTAAACGTTCACATTTCTATGAAAGACACGCTCATGTACTCAATCTGCTTCATAGGCCTACGAAATAAAAGGTATAGATGTGCATATTATAGTGGCCACACGCCATGTTCAGTTCTGACTTTGTTAAAGAAAGGAAAGGGAGCGAAATCTAGACTGTAAGTCTGTGTCGGTCTCTGTCTCTTTCCAATTGGATACATTATATGTGTACACTACTCTCAGCTTGTATGTGTTCAATTCTTCAGGCTAGTATGTGTATATGTGACTGTAGAGGACACACAAAGTCTTGCATGCATATGGAGAAGATACATTGTGCACATTATATGTTCTACAAGGCTCAGTGCCTGTGGGTGTGTGTGTGTGTGTGTGTGTGTGTGTGTGTGTGTGTGTGTACTGCCTACCCTGGCGGAGGTCTCTCCGAACAGAGGTCTGTTGTCCATGCCGCTGGTGCCGTAGGTTCGCGTGGTGAAGTCTTCCATGCCTGGCCCCTCCCCTGCCCCGTGGGCCCCCTCCGCAGGCTCCTCTCTCTGGCTCGTTTCTCAGCAGCTACAGAGCCCCCTACTGAGCGGAGGCCAGCACGGCATGCTAGCAGCTCCCACAGGCGCTCAACAACAGCATACGCTCCAGTGGGGGCTCTCTGAAAACCAAGAGGTCAAAGGACAAATGTTACAGAAGACACGGCTTGTGGGTACACTAGCGTTGATTGAAGAACCAGCACAAGGAATTTAGTCAAAATGCAGCATGTTATCAGAAAATATTGTAAAATACAAATTCTGCCTGGGTATGTTAACTATTTCACAGTTGTGCTCATAAGTGATCTTAGTCTGCCTGCTGACAGCTGCTGGCTCACCTCCAGTATACTGTGTCAAAGGTACAGTCTGCAATTCTGGCAAGAGGTTGTTGATATGAGCTCAACAGCCAATTCAATGACTAGTTTTCAAATTCGCCTTGTGGGTGTACAAAAACATTCAGCCTACTCTATTCTCAAACAGCTTCACAGTGCATGCTTTTAGGCAGAGTAAGACTATGGAGAACTAAACAGATGAGACAGAAGTGCATTCTCAGTAATGGCACACTTCACAGGACTTTTTTCAGCTCTGCCTGCCTCCTCAAACTCTGTATTTTGCTTGGCAAAGGCTTTGATAGATGCGGATTACACCAGAAAAATCTCTCTACTTGAAGTTGAGCTACTGTGCTAATAAGCACTCTTGGGTTGCCCGTGAAGGTATTTGGTATTCCACTGTAATAATGTCCAAAAATGCTATTTCCACGGGTTTGTTCAAACTTATGCTAGCTGAAAACTGAAGAGGGAAAGTATTTTCCCCACCACTGGCTATTGTAGCTGAGGAGGCATTCAACAGCAGCTGATATGCTCTTCATTGCTACCCTCAGCAGATTTCCCTCTCTGTCCAGAACAAAGGTCAGGCAATCACACTTCTTCTTACTTTACTGGTATTTTGAGATCACGAAAAACATTCCTGAATGCCCCTGGCTCTTTCATCACCCACACATTTAAGTGGGAAGGCCATTCAGAAGCAAGGACTTCATCCTTCCAAGTTCTCAGACAAGGGACATGTTCAAACAATAGTCATACAACCTGCATTTGTTTGCCAGTGATGATCTATGTATAAAGGGCATGAGTCATCTGACCTAAAGTGCTGGAAATACCATTGCAAGGCAAGTAGTGCTGCACCCAATATGAGACTTGTATGATAAAACACAAAACAAAGGGAATTTGGAATCAGTCATGCAAAGGCCCATTGATGTAAAGTTCTAATAACAAATCGATTGAAATGACCAGACATAAAATATCAACTGCTTCAAGCCCCTAAAATGTCGCATTAGAGATGGACGTGGTTCTTCTAACGACAGAAATTATTTCAATAGTATTTCACCTGTCAACCCAGGGGTTATCTTCATCTCAAGGTTTCTGCAGTATTTGAATAGCGCTAGGGTACATTATCCTTTAGATCAGCATTTCGTCTGAGGAGAAAAAACAAACAAATAAGTTAACGTCATTTGACAGCCGTTGGCAGGGCAGATGGCCTTCAGTTCGTTCAGTTTCTCAAGTTCTTGCTTCAAGATAAACATTGTAACGGTACTGGCTATCTAAATAGCACACCTGAACAAGCTAAGAAAACGTTAGCTATAACGTCACACCTGAACATAACGTTAGACAGCTAGCGATAACGCTAGCTATACATCTAACTAAGCCGTTTAAAGTAGTGTAGCAGATAACCTTACATATAATATCAAAGTAGTGCATCCTCTTTACTAAAGAAAGTATTGCCTGAAGCTTTATAATATGCTGTGTACTGACAAAGAATCACAGTTGACAACACCTTTAAAGTTAACACATAGACAGACCCCCAGCTAGCCAGCTAACTAGCCAGGAAAACTCATGTACTCTGATGTCTCCACGGTTAGCTAATAAGATCACCTCACCATTTACTAAAATAAATATTTTTCTTAGAGTACTTATCACACATACTCTCCAGACTTGGCGGAAATGGATAACTAACATTACACCATGCTGATGCAATGGTACTGATAACACAAGTTAGCATCACTAACTTCAAACTAACGTTAACTGCGAACCAGCGCTAAGACATGATAGAAAGAATTATGAATTTCACTTACCTTAAAACAACAGTGTACTCAGTAAGCGAAACTAACACACATCGATTTTGTTAATGTAGTGATTAACGTTGTGCTGTTCCTTAGCTAGATAGTTAGTTAGCTGGCCTATTATGAAGATCTGCATAAACTTACCAAGATTGACATAGGTCTTCTTATGTCTATGGTGTAGCCAGGGAGAATTAAAGGGGTGGCGTCGTGTGTTAAAGGGAGTACCTTCTGGATAACAATAATGTCGGCCAAAGAATGTCGACCACACATCAGAATCAGAATCAGAATTGTTTTTATTGCCAAGTAAGTTTAAGCCTACCAGAAATTTGCTTTGGTATAGTGGTGCAGACAATAAACATAAAACATAAAAACATAAGTACTACAGAACATTAGAAAAACAATATATAAAAGTATTTACAGAATATGAAATACGAAAAGGAGGAGCTATGCAGGAATGTGCAAAATAAGAGTGCAATGAGCAAGATAATGCAATGTGTGTTAACGTAACACATGAGTCAGATCTTGAGACTTGAAGCATGGGGGAGGATAAGAGGATAGCCAGTATGATTGAGTAAATGGGTGCAGACCCATAAGGCAGACTGTAGGTTCTTGGCTCTCTGTAAGGGTTTCACTTGACTGTGCATTCATTAATTAGCAAAGCAACTGGTAATGGCAGTTACTCAATGTGTGAAGTAGTTCTACAAACAGGTAAGTCTTAGCAATCACAAAGTGGGAATTATAGGCCTATCTCCAAAATAACATAACACAGTGTGGTAACCGAGGTATAAGTGGAATAACGTGCGGTATTTGGGTAGCAGAAAATACTTCCAGGTGTAACTCAGAATCATAAAACACGGGACGAGATGTTAAAACTGTCCATTTTGCCAATAGATGGTATGCACTCACATGAGATTTACCGTGATGTTGACAGAGTGGCATGGGAGGTTTAATTCTTAGACTGGGTTAAGATGTACATTTTGGGACCCATCCTCAGTAGTGTGCCTTTGAATCAGTGGGTGTTTCGGCCTTTAATCACTAAACACCCTCATCAAAGGTGGCCAGCTAAAGGGTGATCAAGCCTTAGCTTGTGTCCCATGCCCAATTAAGATTTCCCATGGGACTATGTAAGGCATAGCATAACCCTGGACATGGGAGGTGGGCAAACAAGGAAGGATGGTAAAAGCCATGGGTGCTAGCATCTGTCGCTAGCACGTTTCTTAAGGTGTCAGGAAGTGAGGTTGATTCACTGCACAGCGCTGTACCCACTGGCTACCGCTACACTCACCCCCCTGAATCTCACTCCTATCTGGGCCCGAATGGAACTCAAACTCCGAACCTTGGACATGGGAGGCGGGTGTGCTAGCAAGGGGGCTAAAACCCATGGGAGGTAGCATATGTTGTTAGCACCTCTCTTAAAGTGTCGGGAAGTGAGGTTTACTTACTGCACAGCACTGTAGCCACTGGCTAGCATTACACAGTCACTTTTTCAGTCAGTATCTAAGCAGAGAAGATCGCACAAAACCTGAAGGTATTTTATTCATTATTTTATTGCTGTTTTTTTGTGAAATCTGTCCAGATATCTTTTCTCCCGACAGAAGATGTAATAGTCTGAAAGAAAACAGGAGAAAACACACTTACATTAGAATAAGATCAATCCCAAAGAGACACAGCAATAACTCTCAACAGCCTTTTAAGATTATCATGAGCATTTATCTTAGTATGTGTTTGCCCTTTTATAAGCTTCTCCTTTGGCTTTCTTAAGCTGTAACTTGGCCAGTGTTCTTGGATCCATCTGAGGTTTGCTGTTTGTGCAGGAGCTTTAGCTTTAGAACTGTCAGGTTGGTCGGCTGGAGCATGCAGGCACTGGATCGCCTTTAGAACCAGGTTGTCCTGGTGGAGTAGTTGTTAGAGCCTCTTTTTTGGCTTTCTTCAGCTGTAACTTGGCCAGTGTTCTTGGATCCATCTGAGGACCATTATGTTGTGGTGTTTGTGCAGGAGCTTTAGCTTTAGAACTGTCAGGTTGGTCTGCTGGAGCAGTCACTGGATCGCCTTTAGAACCAGGTTGTCCTGGTGGAGTAGTTGTTAGAGCACCTTCATGATCTTGATGTTGATCAGGAGGAGCAGTTCCTGCAGAACGTTTAGAGTCTTGAGGTTGGTCTGTTGTATCAGTACCTGGAGCATTTTTATGGTTTCCAGGTTGGACTGGTAAACCACTGGACACTGGAGAACTGTTCAGGGAATCAGTTAGAACAGTCACTAGAGAACTTATATGTCCATTATGTTGGGCTGGTTGAACAATGACAACCGAACCTTTTGACCCACTAGATGGAAATGGTGAACGTATACAGCTTTTCTTTTGGGAAGTTGCAAGAATGATTGTAGAACCTTGAGGAACGTTAGGTTGGGTTGGTTTTACAATGATGAGAGAACCGTTGTGGTCTTTAGGTTGAACTGGTGGATCTTTAAGTTCATTATGATGTTGGATTGATGTAACAGTGCCTGGAGAACCTTGAGGGTGACTAGGCTTGACTGGTGGAGCATCAGTCATTTGAGAATCTGTAGACCCATAAGGTTGGATGGGTTTAGAAATTGTTGAAGAACCTTGAGGGCCATTCCGCTGTATGACAGTAGCAATGGCTGGAGAATCTTAAGGGTTATTAGTTTTGGACTGGTGGAGCAGTCATTGTAGAAGTTTGGATAGGTCTAGCATTTGTTGAAATGCTTTGAGGGTGTGGGATATTTTTATATGAGTAAGAAGGAATTTACCAGATAACCCATTTAATTAGTTTAAGGTTTAAATGTGGGTTAGTCACACATAGTTTACAAGATAACCGTTGAGATTTCAAATAAGGGGGTGTTACGCCAGTCGATCGAAGGGAAAATAATGGGTGTGTTAGTAAATACAGAATCGCCTTCTGATTTGATTAGGGTCAGATGGGAGGTCAGGTTTAATTGGCTGGAATGATCAACCAAACAAAGCATAGGTGGGAGGTGCTAGTTATAAGTTTAAAATAGTGGCACGGGAGTTATCTGGCAGATCTCTTTCTAGAAATGCATCCCTTATTGTGGTTTAAGATCCTACAATAAACTCCTTTTAAGAACGTCACATCACAGTCGAATCGCTGACTGAGAAATTGCACGGTGTGTGATTTAGACGCAACAAGGGCTGTTTGCTGAACTTGTATAATGGTTGGAGAACCTTGAGGGCTTTTATGTTGGACTTGCATAACAGTAGTTGGAGATTCTTTATGGCCACTAGATTGGACTGCTGGAGCAGTCACTGGTGAATTTGTAGGGCCACTCAGTTGGACTGGTAGGACAGTTATCGGTTTGAGATTTGGGTCATTAGACTAGACTGTTGGACCAGTCATTGGAGAATGTTTAGGGCCAATACACTGGACAGGTGTAGATGTGATTGGTAAACCATTGGGGCCACTAGTTTGTAATGGTGGAGCAGACATTGGCGATCTCTTAGGGAGGGCATTATATTGAGCAGTTGGAGCAGTCCCTAGATGCTTCGAGCCAATATACTGAACTGGAATGTTAGTGACTGGAGAAGCTTTTTGATCACTAGGTTGTACTGATGGAGTTTGCACGGTGTAAAACTTTTGATTAGCACGCCAGTTGTGTGTTTGGCCGTATAGCTTTGTAAAAGTTCGGTTAACAAGTCACTTGTGTGTTTACTTGTATGACTTCATAAAAGTTCGGTTAACAAGTCAATTGAGTATTGAGCTGTATAACTTTACAGAAATAAAGAAAAAATGTAAACCGATCGTTTAAAAGACAGGCAATCCGACACAATTTCTCAACGAAAAAGTAAAGGTCCTGGTATTAGCCAATCAAACGGAATAAAGTACTCACTTCCGGTTTTACCACCGATCCCTGCGGAAATACGTATCCTTGACCGACAGCATCGTGTGTTAAAGGCAGTACCTTCTGGCTAACAATAATGTTGGCCAAAGAATGTCGACCACAAATCAGAATCAGAATTGTTTTTATTGCCAAGTAAGTTTAAGCCTACCAGGAATTTGCTTTGGCATATTGGTGCAGACAATAAACATAAAACATAATAAGTACTAAAGAACATAAGAAAAACAATATATAAAATATATGAAAATTATAAAAAATATATAAAAGTATTTACAGAATATGAAATATGAAAAGGAGGAGTCTATGCAGGAATGTGCAAAATAAGAGTGCAATGAGCAAGATAATGTAATGTGTGTTAACGGAACACATGAGTCAGATCTTGAGACTTGAAGCATGGGGGAGAATAAGAGGATAGCCTGTATGATTGAGTTCAAGTAAATAGGTGCAGACCCATAAGGCAGTCTGTAGGTTCTGGGCTATCTGTAAGGGTTTTCACTGTGCTTTCATTATTTAGCATAGCAACTGGTAATGGAAGTTACTCAATGTGTGAAGTAGTTCTACAAACAGGTAAGTCTTAGCAGTCACAAAGTGGGAATAATATCTCCAAAATAACATAACACAGTGTGGTATAAGTGGAATAACGTGCGGTATTTGGGTAGCAGAAAATACTTTCAGGTGTAACTGCATAACCCTGGACATGGGAGGTAGGCGAACAAGGAAGGATGGTAAAACCCATGGGTGCTAGCATCTGTCGCTAGCACGTCTCTTAAGGTGTCAGGAAGTGAGGTTGATTCACAGCGCTGTACCCACTGGCTACAGTTACACTCACCCCCCTGAATCTCACTCTTACCTGGGCCCGAATGGGACTCGAACTCCGAACCTTGGACATGGGAGGCGGGTGTGCTAGCAAGGGGGCTAAAACCCATGGGAGGTAGCATATGTTGTTAGCACCTCTCTTAAAGTGTCGGGAAGTGAGGTTTACTTACTGCACAGCACTGTAGCCACTGGCTAGCATTACACAGTCACGTTTTCAGTCAGTATCTAAGCAGAGAAGATCGCACAAAACCTGAAGGTATTTTATTAATTATTTTATTGCAGGTTTTTTCAGACTGTCCAGATATCTTTGCTCCCGACAGAAGATTAAATAGTCTGAAAGAAAACCGGAGAAAACACACTTACATTAGAATAAGATCAATCCCAAAGAGACACAGCAACAACTCTCAACAGCCTTTTAAGATTATCATGAGCATGAGCAAAGCCTTACCTTTGCATGTGTTTGCCCTTTTATAAGCTTCTTCTCTGGCCTTCTTCAGCTGTAATTTGGTCAGGTTTGTTGGATCCATCATAGGATGGACCTTTTCTTCGTTTGATGAGATTTTCATGGCCTCTTCTTTCGGTGTCTTTGTTACCTCATGTTTCCTATTCATATTCCCTCCTTCCAGTGTCTCTTTGTCAGTCTTCTTTATCATTTCCAACAAATCCTCCCCTAGTTTGTGCTGTGCTTTCGCAATCTCTTGCCTTTTTATCTCCAAATTCCATGCATTTTCTTTATCCCTTTCTTCCTCCTTCTCCTTTCTCTTCCTTTCTATTTCCTTCACTTTTTCAGTGGCAGCTGCTAACTCTCTCAGTCTTTCTTCCCTTTTATTTTGTTCCCTCTCCACCTTTTCTCTCTTCCTTTCTTCTTCCTTTAGTCTAACTTTCTCTTTCTTATTTTCTTTTGCCAGTTCTTTCAGTCTGTCTTCTTCTCTTTTTCTTGTTACCTCCAGCTCTTTTTTCTTTCTTTTTGCTTCATCTTCCAGTCTCTTGTTTTCTTTTTCCTTTAGTCTAACTTTCTCTTTCTTATTTTCTTTTGCCAGTTCTTTCAGTCTGTCTTCTTCTCTTTTTCTTGTTACCTCCAGCTCTTTTTTCTTTCTTTTTTCTTCTTCTTCATCTAGTCTCTTGCTTTCTTCTTTATTTCTTTGGATTTCCATCTGTATTGTCTTTGTCTCTTCTCCCAGCCTCTCTTCCTCTCTCTTTCTTTCTATTTTCCTCACTTCCTCTTGTTTTTGTAGTGTTCTCTCAGGATCTTGCTTTTTAAGCTCTAACGCCTTTGTTTTATGTTTTCTCTCCACCATTTCTCCCTTAAATTTTTCTTCCTTTAGTCCAACTTTCTCATTTTCTTTTGCCAGTTCTTTCAGTCTGTCTTCTTCTCTTTTTCTTGTTACCTCCCGCTCTTTTTTCTTAGTTTTTTCTTCTTCTAGTCTCTTGCTTTCTTCTTTATTTCTTTGGATTTCCATCTGTATTGTCTTTGTCTCTTCTCCCAGCCTCTCTTCCTCTCTCTTCCTTTCTATTTTCCTCTCTTCCTCTTGTTTTTGTAGTGTTCTATCAGGATCT
The DNA here is from genome assembly GCF_900700415.2 of Clupea harengus. NCBI lineage: Eukaryota > Metazoa > Chordata > Actinopteri > Clupeiformes > Clupeidae > Clupea > Clupea harengus. The sequence goes on from NC_045172.1 coordinate 6,830,626, forward strand.
TGCTTTTTAAGCTCTAACGCCTTTGTTTTTTGTTTTCTCTCAACCTTTTCTCTCTTCTTTTCTTCCTTTAGTCTAACTTTCTCTTTCTCATTTTCTTTTGCCAGTTGTTTTAGTCTGTCTTCTTCTCTTTTTCTTCTCACCTCCCGCTCTTTTTTCTTAGTTTTTTCTTCTTCTAGTCTCTTGCTTTCTTCTTTATTTCTTTGGATTTCCATCTGTATTGTCTTTGTCTCTTCTCCCAGCCTCTCTTCCTCTCTCTTCGTTTCTATTTTCCTCACTTCCTCTTGTTTTTGTAGTGTTCTTTCAGGATCTTGCTTTTTAATCTCTAACTCCTGCCTCGTCCCTTCTACTTGTTTTCTCTCCATTTCATTTATACCTCTTTTTTCACTTGCCAGTCTCTTGATTTCTTCTTTCGTTCTTTGGGTTTCCATACGTATTGCCTTCATCTCGTCTCTCAGTCTCTTTTCTTCTCTCTTTCTTTCTATTTCCATCTCTTCCTCCTTTTGTTTTTGGAGTGTTCTCTCAAGATCTTGCTTTTTAATCTCTAACTCCTGCCTCGTCCCTTCTACTTGTTTTCTCTCCATTTCATTTATACCTCTTTTTTCACCTGCCAGTCTCTTCATTTCTTCTTTCGTTCTTTGGGTTTCCATACGTATTGCCTTTGTCTCTTCTCTCAGTCTCTTTTCTTCTGTCTTTCTTTCTATTTCCATCTCTTCCTCCTTTTGTTTTTGTAGTGTTCTCTCAAGATCTTGCTTTTTAATCTCTAAATCCTGTATCGTCTCTTGTACTTGTTTTCTCTCCATTTCATGTCTGCCTCTTTTTTCATCTTTCAGTCTCTTGTTTTCTTTTATCTTTTCAACTTCCAGAATACTCTGTCTGTCACCTTCATGCCTTCTGTCGCTCCCCATGTATTTTGTACTCCTTTTGTCTTCCTTCTTTCCGTATTTCTCTTCTGCTCTCTCCAATTCACCCAATCGGCCCTCCTCTGTCTTTCTCTCCTTTCGCATTTGTATTTTTCTCTCTTCTTCCTCCTTCAATCTCTCTTTCTCTTTTTCAAGTATTTTGATCGACTCTCTCAGATGGCCCTCCTCTATCTCAGTCTCTATTTTCTTCTTTTTATCCTTGTTCAACCGGCCTCTCTCTTTCTCTCTCTCTTTCTGGAGCTCTGTCAGTCTATCTTCCTCTTGTTTCCTTTTTCCATCAGTTTCTCTCATTTTAATCCCATTTTCTCTCAATTTGTTTTTCTCCTTCACTATTTTTTCCCACTGGTACCTAGTTTTCTCACCCTGCCTGTTCATATTTCTCTTCCATTGGTTCTCTTCCTTAAGCATGTCTTCTTCTCCTTGTCTCGATTGCCTCATCTTGTCATTCATCTCTCCACACATTCTGTTCTCTCTTTGTTGTTTTCCTCCCTTGTCTTGCTCCCTAATGTGTTTACTATCAACCCTTCTGTTCAATCCTTCTAACTCTCTGATCCTTGCTTCTACTTCTCCCTGCCACTCTCTCTCGAGGTTAGGGACTACTCTTTCTGCCTTTTGAGTTTCACATTCTCTTTTCATCTTAGTTGCTTTGACTTTCTCTCTTTCTCGAGACCAAGCTTCCTCTTTTGGCCTGGTGTGCTCCAGCTCAGTCTCTACATCCAGCTTCCGTCTTTGCCTGGCCTCCCTTTTCAGCCTCTCGCTCTTTCTCTCCCTCTTTTTCATCCTCTCCTGCCTCCTCTGTGTACTCATGTCTTCCTTCCTCACCTAATAGAATTCATGAAAAACACTGATGAATTTTAAATCATACTCTGCAACTCTGAAGCATTAAAAATACATTGTTTCCCACAATAACAGATATGATGTTCTATCGCAGGAAATTAAGTTGTGGGCCCATGGTGAAACTACTACTGGCACTGAAAACCTGTATTTATCTGAATGCCTTAGTCTTTGAATACTGTAGAATAATCCAAAAGAGGAGTCAAGGTTATCGCATGACATCACACACACACACACACACACACACACACACACACACACACACACACACACACACACACACACACACACACACACACCTCCTCATCTGTAGTGCTGGCTATTTCAGTGGAAGACGTCACCCTTTGCTTGGCACCTCTCTTTGGGAAGTGATCCTCACAGAGAATTCGGGTATCTTCGGGCACTATCATCACAATTTCTCCTTGTGGCTTGAAAATCTCCTCAGGGAACTGATTAAATACATACATTTATATGTCACATTAACACCAGGCCTGTTATTTTTACCTCACATCAAATAATCTGAATGCAGGAGGAAGGCCCTAGACTTTGAATACCGTAAAATAATTCAAAAGAGGAGTTACGGTTATCACACAACATCACATCACATCAATCCACTCACACACACACACGCACATACCTCCTCATCTGTAGTGCTGGCTATTTCAGTGGAAGACGTCACCCTTTGCTTGTAACCTCTCTTTGGGAAGTGATCCTCACAGAGAATTCGGGTATCTTCGGGCACTATCATCACAATTTCTCCTTGTCGCTCAACAGTCTCCACAGGGAACTGATTAAATATATACATTTAAATGTCACATTAACACCAGGCCTGTTATTTTTACCTCACACCAGATAATCAGATAGTTACTGAGAAGCACATTGAATACAGGGAAAGAATAGTTCAATTTTAGGCACAGTGACCATTGTAATATGATAGGACATGGTGTCTGACCTGCTGCTTCTCCCACGCAATCCTCCTGATAGGCCTGTTCATCAAGGACAGATTGCGGAACGTGGTCTGCAAGTTGTCATGACATTCCAGTTCCATCATTTTAATCCTGGAAGCCATTTCCTGCTGGGTATTCTTTCGGTGGTCTTCTAAATCCTTCAGTTCTCTCTGTAACCTGAAGTCCATGTACTTCTCCCAGACTTCTTTGCTACCTTGCACACTCATCTTGGAATTTAAGAAAGTGGACTATGGGGGAAAATGTAGATAAAGGTTGCATTGAGGTATTGTTGCTTCTTAATGTTTCTAGTTTCTGGTCTCTAGTAATACTATATGTTCTACAAACAAAAACTTTCTTTTTGTTTTTTTGTTCCCTGCCCATGTTCTGTTTTTTGTTTTGGTCTGTGCTCTGTTCTGCCTGCCTGTTTAGTTTCTGTTAGTCTTCCTTAAGTAAGTAAATCACGCTTTTGCTTTACTCCTGCCTCCCGTGTTGTGCATTTAGGCCCCCTTCCCCCAGAAGTCCTAACATTACGTTCCTTTTTAGATCCTTTTGCAGGTTGTTTTAGAGCAACATGATTATCTAATAGAGCAAACATTAGGCTATCAGTTCTTTCTTATATGGTAACTGTTGGGATGCGAAAATCATTTACTTTATTTTATCCAAAATAAGATGGTAGAAACCATCTGTGCAGCCATTATGGCCTGTTACTCAACTCCCAGTTAACTGCTTTCCAGGCAAACAGGCGAACTATGCGATGGCCTAGGACCATGTGGCAACCCAGGGGCCCCCCACGTGCTACTGGGCTGTTTATTTACACTTTTGGATTTGGGATGGGATATGGGATATGGGATAAGCATAGGCATAGTAAACTGTTTACCGTTATAGTGTTTAAACGCCACTTTTTCAAGTATTCTGTCACAAAAAGGGAGCAGGGAAATTCATGCCTTAAGTACTGTTGCTAGTTGGTCTTTTTGAAGCAGCTTTCTAGCCCAACCTGTACTATGTTCAACTAAAGTAACAGCCTACAGCCGAACACTTATTATCAAAGCAATGGCAGGTGTATCATATGGCATAAAAGATAAATTGCATAAAAATCAAAGGAAAGGAAGTGGTAATGAATTAAGTAATTACTTAAGTATTCTGTTACCATGACAACCTTTTCATGAATACAAGAAAGGACATTGAAAAAGTCCAATACCTGTGTAATGAAATAGATTTTGAGACTGAATTTAAGTAGCCTGTTACTATTCATAATGCAGCCTATGATACAGTTGTATGCTACATGTAGAATGTGGGGCAAAAAAACATTTAGCCTATGAAAAAAAGACTAAAGAAATAAAAATTACATTTAATGTTGTGGAATTGATGGAAATAAGCAAAGTAATTTCCTGTGCTAAGCGTCCAAAACTGATAAACTAATACTACTGTTATCAAATGGGCAAACACAACATTATTTGACTTTAGCTTAGATGTTGACTTAAAAAGGGACTGACCAACTGTATTGACTTAAAATTCTGTTCAGTAACAGTGTTCATCTTAACATCACCCATGCCATTTCCATACAAGCAGACATATTACAGTAACTGTCTCTTGAGAAATTACATTGTTGAGATTATTATAAGAATAAAATCTTTATCAATACATTCACTAATAGGATTAAGTATCAAGTAAAAGTCTATGTTAAGTAATTCAATTGAAAACTATAAATAAACTGTTAAAATAAATATAATTGTATGTGGCTTACCATATAATTGTATGTGGCTTACTCTGTTATGTTCAGTTCATTGTGCAGATTGAATGAAATGTTATGGAATGCTAGGGTTTTCAGCTGCCTGGCTGCAATGACCTCAGCAGGTTTGTTATTGTGATGTCACACCGGGTCATGACATCACAATGCAGAACTGCTGAATTTGATTAGGTAGGCCAATAGAACATGACAATATAAGCTAGCTGATGGAGATAATTTCCAAACACTGTTAATGACTTAAGAATATAATAATCAATTGCTTTGTATTAATATATTCCTTGTATGAATCATGTACTTATGAAAGCAGAAACATGGCTTTTCTGTGTTTCTGCGTGTGTGTAACTTAGAATATTAGGTGCCACTTAGTCTGCATATGTACAAGAGCATGTTTAGACCAGAGGTGATAAGAAGGGTCGAACTGTGCTTCTTCCGACCTTGCAAAACTTCCATCCTTGCCTCGGACGTGAGAAATCCACCACGTGGTTTTCCCTGCTGAACGCTCAACTTCTGTCTATATAAACCTTGTGCGATGTGTTTAATATTGCTTCACTTTCAGCCTTGTGCTGGGAGTGAGCCCGATTGCAATTGTTGTTTGTCTAATAAATATACTTATATGCAGCTCTGGAGTCCTGAGGTAACTAGGGTGAATTTTCACCTATCACTAGCCTCTGAGAACAACATAACTAACATACATATAACATACAACATAACTTGCTTATGGATTTATGTACCTGGTCAAATTTTTTCTTTGACTGGAAATAGTCCAAATAGTTTTGGTAATAAAATGAATCTGTTCCAAATTACACAATGTCCGTGACAAATCAGACAATATATTTTGGGGGGTTGGACAGGTATCTACACTTTTTTTGCACATAAAGAGCTCTACGCTAAGAGCTCTGCATTAATAAAAGTATTCATGGACATGATTATCTTCTTTTCTATGTTTCTGTGATCAGATCAAAATGATGTTTTCAGAATATGTGTATCCTAGATTAAATCCCATTAATCTCTATACAATCTGTATATTTTGTACATGAAAGATTAGTATGTTATATATTAAATATACTTTGAATAACCTACCAATATATGTGCTGGGATAAGATCTTGGTGAATGTTTTTTTTTTTTCATTAATGTATTAAACCGCCATGGCAATATCTATTGCCACAAACAGCTTGTCCTCTGTGTCCAATTGAGAAAAGAAATCTGTCTTACTATTCATCATCTCCTGCTTTCCTGTTACATTGGACATCAATATTGGGGTATCATGTTAAGGTTGATCATGTACCTTCTTAGTAGTCTTTGAATATAACACCTGGTGTAGATTGGCTCCATGGATTTACTCTGGATCTAGTTCTCTTTCCAAGTAACAGCCATCATCCGCACAATGTCGGGGTGTGATAAGCACCTGCAAATAACAACATTACACCTGAGCTGAAGACTAAAATATAAAAACCAAAATTGGCCCACAGTTGATTGAGTTTTGATAAAGATGAGCACAGCCACCTTAAAACCGGGTGTTTATGTATCACTACTCTCCTGTGGCAGACTTTAGCACAGAGTGCCATGGATTTAACTGAAACAGGGCCCAATTATTTAGAGAAGGCCAAGGACCAGAAGGCCAGAACTCACACATTACATCTATAAACCTATAAAGACATTGTGCACAGTGCAATGTTTGTACTTTGGACACATAATTGCAGTCATCATTTTGGTGGGCCGCCTGTTTTTCCTCTCATTTCCTGTAGTTACACCTACAAAATGCCAAAACGAAGCCATTTTAAGGTCTCTGCAGGTGACATTTAAGTATAACGCATCTTCCAATCATGGATCCATCTTCAACCTGCATTATCTTTATTGCAGGAGGAGTACCCTGATATAGGTCCTACGTAGTTTTCAGTGCATACAGATATTTTGCTTACATCCACAACATAAATGTAGTTTTGGAGGGTTGAAATAAAATAACCAAATGGACAATAATCCAAGAGATCATTGACGTAAACAATCTGAGCAATGATAATGCTTGATGCTGAATACAATTTTAACAGAAGTGGTCTGTTAACCTGGAAATTAGAGTCAACACATACCCATAACTATACATAACTATATGCTCACCTTTGTCCATTTTAGCATTCTTGTGTCTTCTGTGGTCCTTTGCAGGCTTGAGTGTTGGCTCCTCTTCAGGTTCTGGCTCTATACCCCTATCTGCTTTGGTATTTGGGGTTGTTGTGGTGTTATATCAGAAGACATTAACACACACGAAGCATATAGGAACAGAGAGTGTAGTTTACTTAGTCTATTCACATCATACAGTACATTCAACTCAACACTTCCGCTAGTACTAGCGCCCCTAGTGTCTGTACTCGCAAGTGCATATAACACCATACTACACCAGTGAATGCATAGAACAATGCAATATATCAATGGACACAACAGGGGTCCTGTCTAACTTCTGCTGCTACAGCTAACAAGGATCCATACCCTGAGCTTTGAGTTGATCCAGATAAGTCAATGACTGAATTATTTTGGCAGTGGCAAGTAAAGGTGATGATGGCTCACATATACAGTACATGCTGGGCGTCCCTCAAACTGGTGAACAGGTCTGTCTTTGTTCTCTCACTGTGTCAGGATAGATCAATGAGGTGGAGGAGAAAATTGGACAGGGGTGTCATTTTTCTTTTTTTTTTTTTGATTTGAATGATTCACCTGATGATTGTTCACCTTAGCATGATTACAGTGTATTGGATATCTTAATGCATAGATGAGGTTGATAAGAGGACCAAAAGCAGTAAGCTGAATACTTACTGTCAGGTGATATGAAACCCATACCTTCCTCAGCCCTGAAATGGAGGTCATTGTTTCCTGCCACCTTTTCTACCTCCTTCTCCAGTAGCTCTGGCTCCGGTTCAGATTGTTGAGGATATGATACCTGTTCTCACATTTCTCCACAACCCACTTCAAAGCCTCTTCCCCACTCTCAATGTGCTGTTCGATGGTTGTGTCGCCCAGCCAGTCCCCTCTGGTGAACAACACCAGGGTGTGACCCCAGATGCCCTCTCCAAGAGGCCTCGGGTGTTCCTGGACCGCTGTTCTATGTCCTTCTCTAAATGAGAGGCTCATAGTAATGACTAGGAGTAGAGCCTGGGGTCCGGGAGGACAGAGGGACACACTGCAGACAAGCTCCTGTTGATCTCGAGCAGGGGTCCTATCTACAGAGTAATTACACACCCACGCTGCTGCCTCTACCAAGGTAACCTTCCTCCCTGCTATTTGTAGCTGTCTCTTGACACGTCAAGCTGTGCTCAAGGAAATGCTAAACTCCTGCCTGACAGAATGGTGTTTCCTAGTGAGCTCTATATCTCAGGAAGGCAATCCTCAAGTCTGACATGTTTTGGGAGGCCCCTGTATGAAATGAAGATAATCTTACTCTACCAAACATATATAATATATAATATTGCATACATTACTGCTTAGGTGGAAATTCACTCAAGTTACCTCAGGACTCAGGAATTGCATATGAGTATATCTATTCCACAACAACAAGCTTGTCGGGCTCACCCACGTCCTGGCAGGCCAGAGAGAGGCACGGGCCCACTCTCAGAGAGAGATAGAGCCCGGGCTCACTCTCAGACTGACGAGAGAGAAGCAAAATTAAACACATCACACAAGGTTTATATAGAAAGAAGTTAGTGTTCTCTGACGCAAAAACACCAACTATGCTTTCTGTCATGCAAGGATGTCAGTTTTACAGAAGGTCGAAAGAAGCACAGTTCAACCCTTCTTATCACTTTGGACCCAAACATGAACCAAAGGTTCCTTCTCTCACGCATACAGCTCTTACACATATGCAGACTAAGTGGCGTCAACACCTAATAATCCAAGTCACACACACACACAGAAACACAGAAAAGCCATGTTCCTGCTTATACAAGGCACTTGATTAATTCATTCTTAAGTCACTAACAGTGTTTCGAAATTAATTCTATCACAAGACCTGTTATACAAGACAAGACTTATTAAGGACATCATTACACTTCACAAAATAAGGTAACAAACAAACCAATGTAATGAGTGCTCCCCCCCCCTAATGACCTGCGAGTCTCTCTCTGTTTCTGTACTTTCGTCCTCCTCTCTTTTGCTCTTCTCTCGTCTTACTTTTTTCTCTTATCTTCCAATTCCTGCAAGACCTTTCTGTCAAAGTCATAATGATTGCTAGAGTTTCCAGCAACCATATCCTCTATCTTCTCCAGCAGCTCGGTGACCTGAACAACTTCTTGCCTGTAGTTGTCCAGAATATGATAACGGTTCCCACACTTCTCAACAAGCCACTGCAGGCTTTTTCTGTAATTTTCAATGTACTCCTCCATGGCTGTGTTTCTCAGCCAGTCCAATTTGGTGAACACGACCCTGGTCTGACTCCATGCTCTCTTACCCAGAAGCTCCAGGTGTCTTTGCACTACAATTGTGTATCCTTCCACCAAGATATCAGTTATATCAACAACCAGGAGCAGAGCATGGGCAGTGTGTCTCTGTGTCCCAGAAGTAGAATCCTCAAATCTGTGTTGTTAGGAACACCACCTGGGCACTTTCTCACTAGATGCTATATAAATTGCTTTCTCACTATATGCTATATGAATAAAGTGTTACTAACTTATGTACTTACTCTCTCACAGATAAGCACAGGCAGAAAAACACACCATAACCACAGAATACTCTCTGTTATCCTATTGCCCAGTCAAGGTGTTATCCCATTACTTACACAGCTACCTACCCAAGACCCTAGTATTTTGATAGCGAATGTCCACGTGGAGTATTCCCTTTGGATGTTAATTAAGTAAGGTGTAAAAGAGAACTGGTGTTTGGGTCTGTGTGTCCAAGAGTGTTTTCAAGTTGAGAAGATATTTTACATGCTGATGCTCTCAGGCTCTCTCTCCGAGCTTGTACCCTCATCATACTTCCTCTTGCTCTCTCATGTTTCTTTTTCTGCTCCTCCAGTTCATGCAAAATCCCTCCGTCAAACTCAAAGTAAGCACAACTGCTCCCTGCCACCATATTCTCTATCTCCTCTAGCAACTCCTTGACTTGACTATTGTCCTGCCGGTTCAGAATGTTGAGAGCATGGTACCTTACCCTACATTTGTCAACAAAACATTGCAACGCCATGGCCATTCTCTGAGCAACACGCTTAGAGGGTGTCTCCATGCTGAATTAAACACCAAAATCCTGACTAGGTCTTCTGGTCGATTCTTCAAGCTTGGCTTGCTCCTTAGATTCTATCTCATATTTTGAATGAAGAAACCAAGCATTGTTATACTGCTGTAACTGGAAGCACTGATACCTTTCTCAGAATGAATATCTAACATGACAAAAGAGTGGCATTGCATATTGAATGGCTATAGCTTGAGGGGTTTATGTTATCAGGCATTCATATGAATACAAATTTGGTATGTATAGTGAGACTTTCTAACTCCCTGCCCACTACTTATCCTATGGATTTTAGGATTAGGATTAGGATTAACTGCTTCTCTTACACAGATGGACTCAAAACGTTTTTTTCTTCTATTGAGCCGCAATGTAATTAGCAATGTAATCTCATGTCTGTCAAGATGATCAAATGGTCGGGTGTCGTATAAAGATTGATTACTAGGACTGGGTGTTACAATCGCGGTGGTTTCTGCACTGCGATTGACTTGAGTGGGGTTGTTTTTGTTTCTTCAGTTGTATACCTTGGCGTCACTGGGTGTTAAGACTTTTCATCACAAGACACCCTCAGCCAAGGCAGGCCCACCACAGGCTGATCAGACCTGGGCGCATGTCTCATGATTAGTCTCTAGGTCTAGGTGATCACTTGGCAGCCCATACAGTATGTATTATTTTCAGCCACAGCCAGTGACTGCTCATTTCAGTGGCATTGGCAACTGCATCCAAAAAACATCCAACAAACCCTTACCCTGTTCTTTAGCTCAGTGTTGTGAATGGATGTCTGGTCACACCAGCCTGCTACAGGGTCTTCTGAAGTGTTTTTAATAACTGCATAGAATTACTACACTACATACAAACAATCCAAATATAACCACCATTGTTAATCTCAACCGGGGCTGTTTGTCTATCACAGAATAAGAGGTCTAATTTATTCTTTGATCATTTTTTTTGTAAGTAAATAGCACTCACACTGTTGCAGTAAAAGTTGTATAGCTGCAATTCATTGTCCATGTTTTTGTCCTCTGTGAATTGGCTTTGCATATAAACAGTCGTGTGCCCAAATATATATATATATATATCAATTTTAGATCAAAGGAATCCATAATAATTGATGAGACAAACAACTAGTGTACACAAACCTCTGATCTTTATTTTTGACAAGAAATGTGCATATGCCTAAGAGTATGACCTCATACAGGTGAGGCCACATTGTTTTACGGAATAAAACTCCACGCTAAGATGATGACTGAGATCTTTTGTTTTGGTGAGACCCTCGACAACTATTGACTATTGATTGATTGATGAAATATCAGTTTGGTAATAAACACTACAATATATATATTTGGCTACTCCATCATAAGACAGTGGAGATAAATACATCAGCTTTGGAGCACCCTAATATAATACCCAATTAAAGCTTCCAGGACAGTATGTGACCACCATAATTAGGCTTACCAATGACCATGCACAGAAAATATTCAGTATGCAATCTTCAGCTGGAAAATTTGGCTGAATTTCTTAGAGGCATGTTCCTTTGTAAATCACACTGGTATTTATAAATCATGGCATCTACCATTTGCCCACATACTTCAAGACACAGCAAAAGTACAAATAGATGACACATTTAATACATTTAATAATGCTTGTTATCAGAATTTACTTATTCTCCCACATCTTGGCAGGTGGAAGCAGTTGTAAAGCTACCAGCATGGCGGCTTTTTCTGGTCAGACAAACACAGTATATGATAAATTACTGACGTTTAAGGAAATGCAACAAATTTATTCAGAGACCAAAAGAAATATCCAGAACTAAGATTCAGTTAGTGCTGCTGCTATTACACCTTTGTTGGTATCTGCATTTAAAAAGAATGACAAAGAACACAAAAAAGAAATGGGGAACAAAAAAACAAACAAACAAATACAAAAACCCAGAAGTGCTGCCAGTCCTCGTGTGCAGTTCAGTATGCGTAAACCTTTACTTTGCGCACTTCTTTGTCTTCACACTCTCGTTTCTTGTTGTAATAGTAGAAGGTGTTATCTCTCCTCTGCAGCTTCTTCACAAAGCCGGTGTCTGGCCACCGGTCCACCTGTCAACAGCACACAGCCAGTGACAAAATGTAGTCATCAGGTATATAGCCTAAGACAGCAGGCATGCAGGTCTTCTCTTAAGCCTACTCAGGTGACCAACCCTTAAGCCTACACCACATGCTTTGAGTACTTTTTTAGATTACTGAACACCTATGGTTCAGGACTTATCGTTCAGTAAAAGTTCAGTAGTTGAAATAAAAATGTCACTGTAAAGCCATTCCCTGTGCTAAGGAGACACTTCATTTTTGAGCTTATACTTCAACCCATATTTTTTCTTTTCGATAGTAAGTATATTGAATTACATTAAAGCCCCATGATCGAGAATAGGTATTTTTTGCGCCTGAGCTCCCCATAAAGTTGCAGAGCGTAGCTCACTTTTACAACACTGTCGTAAGTACAAATCACGCTGTGAGACCCCCTAATGGAGTGGTACACTTGACAAGCTGAAGGATACGGAACCGCCAGAAGCCAAAGAAACATGACTGACTGACGAAACTGACAACTACTGTGCATAGTTTTATTTATTGTGACATCAGAGATGAACGCTAACATAACCAAAAGAATAACAAAAATATACGTATAAAATAAATACTGCTTGCACTTTCAGCCTATTTACATGGTTTTCTAAACGTTTGAATGTGGACTATGTGTAATTAAATAAAATGTTGTTGGTAACATGACAAAGCCACATATTGTGCATAATATACATTGGACAGTGTAATTTATTACCAGCTAGCTGAGTTAGGTTTTTAAGTTTGCAAACTTCCAAGGCTTTTTGGCGTAAGACTAATTTATTTGGATGTTAGCCTGAGACGGGACTGAGGTCGATGACTTTGAGCATCTGAAAAAACGACGCATCTCTGTGAGACAGGGATGACCACGACAAGGTTACAGCCTACGCCGCATTCTTTTATAAATTACATTGGCAGGGATGTTTATGTGATGAAAAACTAGCGAGTCAACAACTTTCCTAACACAGCCAAACATCAAGCAAGCGCAACACAAGACATAGCAAGACAGCTAGTATTACAGCAGTTATTAAGCTATTAAGTCCAACAGAAAGAAGGCCATCTTGGCATCTGACTTGCATCCTTCTGTCTCTCACTAACGAGCAAAATCCAGTTCCAGACTGACTTTAGTTCAGTCTCTTGTTCGGTTACTCTCTCTCTTTCTCTTCTTTGCTTCCTCCGATAACGTCTTCCTCTGTTTATTCATTGACTCTGCCATGATGTCCATATAGAGAATACTGCACTCGCTTCTTCTTATAGCTAGCAGATAGGTCTAGTTGTTGTTGCATGAGGTGGTGCCATAAAGCATTGTCCACCACAAGTTACATGTGCAATACCTGGCATGCTGTGGCAGTGGCACAGGCGCCATTTTCTATATTTTAAGTCAGTGTACCACAAAAATGATTTTGAAGCTGTTATTTTAAGGTCAAAGTATTACATAATGTTGCTTTAAAAGAATGAGATCTTTGCATCAGTCTGCATTCTTCTGGCCCAGCTTGCTACATTGGTGTAAGAAGTGGGAGAAGCACCCCCTGGAGGGAGAAATCCTGGCTGTACATTGAGCACACCTGCTGTCGCTTGGAGGGCCTGGCGGAAGATGGAGCCCGCTAGACAAGGAGATTTCCTGGCCAGCCCTGATGGTTCCACCGCACAGCATACCCGTCGCACAACAGAGACCAGAGAGGTCCTGCAACGAATCTCAAACCCTACTGCTGCCTGCAAGAGGATCCGCTGCATCGTTGCTGCCAGTCAGAGGGGCCACTGACAGCCCGGGGGTCTTCTGCATCATTGCTGGTAGCCTCCCTGTGCTGCTGCTGCCAGCTCAGAGTCTTTAATTTACTGCTGCCTGCCTGAGTGTCCTCTGTGCCGCCGCGGTCAGCAGGTGGGCCGCTACACCGCCATACGGCTTTAACGGTTCAGAGACTGTTGTTTCTGACAGGACTGTAACCTGTTGCCCTCCACCATGCCACAAGCTCCTGCCGATTGCCAAACTGGTGGTGGTGCTTGGGGTGACTGTGTCTCTCCATCATCCCGGGGACATGTGTGTGGTTGGGGGCTATGTAGCGTGCATGTGATGAGACTGTTGGGTGTGCGTTCTTGTGGTTGTTGTTCTGAAATGATGCGAGTATGCCTTCCCTTTTGTGTCTAATGTTAGCATGAGTAACTGATATGATTGTGTGTTTTATGCTGTTTTGTGTCTATGTAGTGCACTGTGTTAGTTAGTGTAAATGACCAGTGCCCTAACCATGCCAGAAGATAAGACCTGCTTTCCGTCTCCTGTTCTATCTACATGTGTTCTTCCGCCAAGAAAATTACACTCTCTGGTTCGTGCGGTTATGAACACGGAGCTATCTTGAAACCCGAGATATCAGCGTCAGTCGCATGTTCTGAGCCAGTTCACAACAATATGTTTAGTGCCAGTAAGAGAATACAAAGAAAACATAAGTTGTATTTACCAGTTCCACCTGCTTAACTTGCCGGTACTCCTTCTCATCTCGGTAGCCTGCCTGCTGGAATCTGTACAGGTTCTCGATCTCGTCGGTCCAGAGGCTCGCCCGGCTCATTGACTTGGGCTTGCAGTTGCCATCAAGCAGCACTGCGCAGGACATCTTTTGAGAAGGAGGGATTCGTTCCTGCCGTATGCTAACACATAATGGTAAAATTAAGTGTTTGATTTGGTTAATTCAGGCTGTTATCCATCAGGTAATGATTGCTTAAAGAGGGAAGCAATTATCTTGTCGTCATAAGTGAGAACCTCCGAGTTCTAACATGAGAGTAATCTTCCCAGTGCACTACTATAGCAATATCTTAACGTTAGTTGAGTTTGCCTACGACAAGCGTATAGCCAATTCCATCCTAGTTCGCTTATTACAAAGTAAACCAAAGATCAATTGCTAATTCACGAAGGCATAGCGACATCGATCATATACCATCTAACTTAACCAGCTATCCGCTAGCTAGGGTTACAGGTAGCATAACGTTAACATATACACATAAAGAGTTAGGTGGTTATCTGGAGTTAGATAGGTTTTTCTAGGATTTCGGACAAACAATGAATTGAACAGTGTATACTGACTACTGATACTACCAGGTTGCGAGAGAGTACTTGATTGCAAAGCTACTAAAACAGTTTTAAAGTCGTTTCCAAACTTACAGCTGTCACAACCACTTGGGCTTGGTGGAGACTTACTGCGGTTTCCTAGCAACATGTAACGCCATGGCGTGTTTCTTACCCAGGATTCCTTGCGTGAATGCGTATATTTCTACCGTCTTGTGCGTAAAGGGTTACTTAAGTTCAACCATCTGTAGTCCGTCTCACTCCGTGAACCACAGGTTGGCATTACTCCGACCGGGTAGCAGCTGTTGTTATTGTGGTAAATTGTAATGTTTTGTTTGCCAGAGTTAACGATGGCGGGTTGCCAGAGTTAACGATGGCGGGTTGCCAGGGCTGCACACCCAAGAATGTAAGACACCGATAGACCTGGTCGAAGATGTGGTTGACGCTCGCTAAAGACAGTGTTAAATAAAGACTTTACGTTACTCAAATCACAATTGTTTTTAATTCTTCAAAAAGGATAACAGGGCATACGTTCTTGAGAGAAAGTTAACTGATGAGATGTGAAGAACATTTTGAACAGATTTCAAACAATATACAAGAACAATGTATAAGATATCCATCTGTCTACATTTTCATGACGAGTGACCCTTTTGGGCAACTCAGAATAATTCACATTTGAACAGGCTCCGTAATAGCACTTTTGAGGAAAAGCACACACACTCACGCTCTCTCAAACACACACACACACACACACACACACACACACACACACACACACACACACACACACACACACACACACACACACACACACACACACACACACACACACACACACACACACACACACGTACAACAAAGACAAGCTATTGTTTTTTTATAAGGCTTATACTACAGCAATTTCTCTTCTCAACATTTTGTGACATTCATCCATTTGCAGTTGCAAATAATTGTTACAACTCCATTTTAGAACAGCTTTTTAACCATATATTAACAAAACAAATAAAATACTCCTTTTTCATATGTTTTCCATATCATGGCATATTCTGGTCTTTGCGTACACATTTCAGTTGAAGTGGAAGTGAACAGGAGGCAAAGGAGAACTTACTGCCAGTCCAGACAGGGCTCCCAGTCCAGCAGTGGGGTCAGACACACTGTCATACATGGGATTGGAGATGTTTGATTCTGGAGCACTGTCTCCTGCCTCATCATCCTCCTCCACAGGCATGCGGACACGCACACGCACACACACACACACACACACACACACACACACACACACGTACAACAAAGACAAGCTATTGTTTTTTTATAAGGCTTATACTACAGCAATTTCTCTTCTCAACATTTTGTGACATTCATCCATTTGCAGTTGCAAATAATTGTTACAACTCCATTTTAGAACAGCTTTTTAACCATATATTAACAAAACAAATAAAATACTCCTTTTTCATATGTTTTCCATATCATGGCATATTCTGGTCTTTGCGTACACATTTCAGTTGAAGTGGAAGTGAACAGGAGGCAAAGGAGAACTTACTGCCAGTCCAGACAGGGCTCCCAGTCCAGCAGTGGGGTCAGACACACTGTCATACATGGGATTGGAGATGTTTGATTCTGGAGCACTGTCTCCTGCCTCATCATCCTCCTCCACAGGCATGCGGACACGCACACACACACACACACACACACACACACACAAGCACACACAAAAAAATATATATATTCAAGAGAGGACAAAAAGAACCTGTAAAAATTGTTGGGTTTTGACAGCAAGAAAAAAAACAACAAGAACAAAAAAATCAAACAAAAAACGAGCATGACACACGGCAATGGAAATTGTGTCATACAAACACAAAAAAATTAATAAAAAAGAGAAAAGCACATTGGAACTGGAATTGCTTGCTCTTGTGTGTGTAGAAATTATATAAAAGGATGTCAGACTTGATCATGAAATGATCACTTATGTCCTGAGAGGAGGTCTACAGCGTTGCAGGAGAAGACAAGAAATATACAATAGAATTATACATAAATATGAGAGAGAAAGAGAGAGAGAGAGACATTCAGATCAAACCAGGGTTTACGTTAGCCCTGAAAATATCAACGACCAAAAATGTTTGGAGGGAAATATTTATAAATAAATAGCATATTAAATAGCTTAATATTGTGTGACCTATAAAATATGTTGCTAAGATCACCTAAATAGCCAAAAGTTTGGTAGAACAAATGGCTTTATCAAAGGGTCAATCAATTTGAAAACCCCTGTCAGCAGTCAATGCTCCGAATACTCATCATCTGTTCTTAATTTTACCCACAGCAAAGTGCCATTAAACTGCACTGTAATAACTAATCAAGCTAATAACTAATAATCAAGCCAAGAAAAGACTTGTTTATCTCTCATCGTAAACTCTGGGTCAAACTTCACAGAGCACACCAACAAGATATACAACAGCTATGAGAGGAAGCAAATTACATATTAAAAGACACAAACATATTATAATAATAATAATAATAATTCATTTTATTTGTAACGCACTCTTCATTCAGAAGAATCTCAGAGTGCCAACATATTAGAAACTAACTATAATAATACAATAAAATAAAAATGAGTTAACATAAGCATAATAGAAAACTTAGTGGCAGTGATTTAACACAAGGCCAGAAATGCCTTCCTGAATAAAAATGTTTTTAGTCCAGCGTCTGCGTTGCCCTTAGGTGGTCAGGAAGGCTGTTCCATAAGCGTGGTGCTGCCGAGCAATAGGCCAGGTCGCGGTGGGGAGCTTGGTTTTGGGGACGCGGAGGAGCGAGCTGTTTGAAGACCTGAGGGTGCGGGTGGAGGTTTGGGGAGTAATTCATTCTTGCAGGTAGGGAGGTGCATGCCCATTTATGCATGTATGGGTGAGTATAAGGACTTTGTAGTCAATCCGGAAAGAGACAGGGAGCCAGTGTAGTGAGTGTAATATTGGTGTTATGTGCTCGTATTTCAGGACCTTCATCAAGATCCTGGCAGCGCTGTTTTCAATGTATTGCAGCTTCTGGATGTTCCTGCCAGTGATCCCATAGAAAAGCGAATTACAATAGTCCAGTCTTGAGGAGATAAAGGCGTGGACAAGCTTCTCTGCATCTGATTGGGTTAAAGTGGGGCGGAGTTTGGAGATGATATATATATATATATTCACAGAAGTGATGAACTTGTTGTATTACTGTAAGCATTGCTGCCTAGGGAGAAGCACTAGAAGTATTAAATAAGAGGCTGCTGTGCAGACATACATTTGTGAGTGTGTGTGTGTGTGTGTGTGTGTGTGTGTGTGTGTGTGTGTGTGTGTGTGTGTGTGTGTGTGTGTGATGAATGTCTCACCTGATTCTCATTCAGCCCGTTGTTGTCTGCCACAAACAGAGTGGATTGGACAGTCAGGTTGCTGAGGCGTTTCACATACTCTTTCCCGGCAGCTGAGTTCTCAGAGTAGTTCAGGATTTGCTGGGAGAGAAAAGTGAACAGAGACACATTTGGTTTTGGTGAACCCGGATATTAGACACGACTGATAGCAAATTACATAAATGATATATAACTCAAACTGTTTTGGGGCTTTTTCTTTAAAGGATGTCTTAGGTTAGGTTAGCAAGGATTTTTTAGAAAAGCTTTTCAGGATAAAATGGGTCAGGCTATTTTCAGGGCATCATCCAAGTTAAGAGGCTGTAACCCTCCTTAATACATTTCATTGTAATCCACTTAAAAACCTTTTTGTGACATATGCTGTATGAAACTGACACAAGAGCTGCCTCACAGCCAGAAAAGATTTCCCTTCAATTTATGACTACAAGTGATTGTTTTGACCCAAATGAAAGACTCTGGTGCAAAGCTTTGTATCAGTAAAATAGCGAGTGCAGGAAGCGACTTAAATCTAACAAATGCAGCAGAATAAAGGAATTTAGCCCCAGATTCCTCTACTATGCCCAGTCCGTTACGGAATGACTGATGGAGATCATTTCCAAACACTTTTAATGACCTAAGAATATATTAATCAAGTGCCTTGTATTAATCATTACTTTGTATGAATCATGTGCTTAGGTAAGCAGGAACATGGCTTTTCTGTGTTCCTGTGTGTGTGTGTAACTTTGATTATTAGATACTGGTGCCACTTAGTCTGCATGTGCAAGATCTACATGCGTAAGTGAAGGAATCTCTTGTGTATGTTTGGGTGAGCTCAGAGGTGAAAGGAAGGGCATCTTCCAAGGAAAACTGACATCCTTGGAAGACAGGAAGCTCAGTCGGGGACTTTTAGTCAAGAGTGGCTATCTTGACTGACATGTTAAACATTATGGCGTCAGAATTAGATACACCTTAAGTATATAAACCTTGTGCAATGTGAGTGAAATTGCTTCACTTTCATCCCTGTGCTGTGAGTGAGCCCGATTGCAATTGTTATTGAATAAATATACTGATCTACCACTGCGGAGTCCTGAGATAACTTGAGTGTGAATTTTCACCTAACAATGACCTTACAGAAGCCTGCGTGTAACCTCTTTCACATATGACTTGGTTAGGTGAAGTTAGCATATACTGTATAACAAAGTTATTTATATAGTTGTTATTATTAATAATATTATCATTATTATAAAACACATGAAGCATTGAAAGAGTATGTACTGATAATGTATGAAAAGTGTGTATTATGATGTCATGATATGATGTCACCGTTCCAAGCCTGCTGATTTCACTGTAGCTGGGCAACTTAGAATCTCAACATTCTAAAACACTTCAGCCAACCATCCAGACATGCTGGATGCAAACTAATGGTAAGCTATCTTTATTAATTGTTAATTTAATTAATGTTTTTAATTCAAATGAAATACCTTACTTAAGTTAAATTTCCATATCATGATCTCAGGTTAAAATTAAAAAAAAAAAAAAAACCTATATTGCTACTAAGCCATACAATATTTAATTGACAAAATTCTATAGCACACACATTCATATGATTAATACAATCTAAAAGATTCTTGAAAAAATTGTAATAATAATATATGCACACACACACACATACAGACCTGTGTCACATGCCATTAACCCATTAACTCATGAATAGACACCAACGAACATATGTTAGCCTAATAACCACTCTCTCTTTCCCCAGATGACTTTGCGTCTTAGCGAAGACGGCCGGGAGAGAAACCTGGGCTCCAGTTTACAGGGAGCAGAGGTGCTCTTAACAGACAGCATGGAGGACCTTCGACAGAAGCTGGACACAAAGCTTCGATGCATGGAGTTGGAGTTCCATGCCAAAATCGATAACGCTTTCCTCAAGCTGACTACCGTGGCAAAACCTATCGGGAAGGTTATGGCCGAGGGTCTGCAGGTAAAATCTAAAGTTCTACCATATTCCTAAAAAAATTCATTTATTTGCTTGTTTATTTGTTGTATACTACTAATACTACTACGGGTACTACTACTACTATTAATACTTCTACTAACAATAATAATAATAATAACAATAATAATAATACTGAGAATGAGAAATAATAATATAATAATAGTATACATTTTGTTTGGGCATTGCTAAATAATTAGCCACAACCATGGCCAAGAAATGCAAAGCTCATTGATAATTAGTTTATGTAATAATGGTCAGTTCTCTGTGCAGAAGGATAAAGAAAGAGAAGAGGAGGAGAGACAGACAGAGAACGAGAAAAGGCCACTGAGAGAAAAGTTGGAAAGGGAGATAGAAATGGACCATCAAAGACAAGAGGAAGAGCTTTGGAAAAAGGAGAAAACGATGACAGACACAGAAAGACTAAGAGAAGAAATGAGACTAAGAGAGCTGCAGGCCGAGGTTGGCAGAGAGAAAGACACACTGATTGAAGAAGCCAGGAGGAAAAAAGAGCTGTTGAATATGAGGCAGCGAGAGGAAGAAAGACTGCGAGAGGTCACCGTACAGGTCGTAAAAGAGAAAGATAGACTGGTGGAACTTAAAGAAGAAACGAAAAGAGAAAGGATAGAGATGGAGAGAAAGAGAAAGGATCACAGACTGGAAGGGCTGGCCAAAGTACTTGAGAAGGAGACACAGAGACTGATGGAAGAACAAAGGAAAATGGAGAAGCTGCTGAGTGTGAGACTGAGAGAAGAAAACAGACTGAGAGAGTTGGCCACAACACTTAGGCAAGAGAAAGATAAACTCATTGAAGAAGAAAAGAAGAGAAAAAAGAAAGAGGAGGATAGACTGACTGAAGAGAAAGAGAAACTGATGGAAGAAAGGAAAAGGACAGTAAAGCTGGAGGAAGACAGAACACGGCTAAGGGAAATGGCCACGGTGCTGGAGAAAGAGAAAGAGAGAATAGTGGAAGAAGTAAAGAAACAAAAAATGGTCCAGAGAGAGAGAAAGAGAGAGGAAAACAGACTGAGAAACAGACTGAAAGAGTTTCTCATAGAATTTGAAAAGGAGAAAGAGAGGCAGGTGGAAGAAGAAAGGAAGAGAGAAATTGTGGAGAGAGAATTTTTTTTTGAATTTTACAAAAACATGTAACAGAAACTTTTTTTCTCCAAACTGTGTCAGTTCTGTCTTTTTGTTTGTTTATTAGCTTTACTATAACTTTTGTAAAGTGCCTTTCCATTATCTGAATACAAACTTAATTGTTCATGCGTGTAAGAGGCCTCTTGGAAACCATCCATAATGTCAATGTCTGGGAACGGGTACAAGTATGATACCTGTACAGTAACCCTCTAGGAGGAATTTCTCTTCTGCGGTCAAGAGCCAACTTATTTTGTCGAGGAGCCTACTGCTAAACCTCAAGGATCTTATTCCCAAGAAAGAGGCAAGT
The DNA here is from genome assembly GCF_900700415.2 of Clupea harengus. Classification (NCBI taxonomy): domain Eukaryota; kingdom Metazoa; phylum Chordata; class Actinopteri; order Clupeiformes; family Clupeidae; genus Clupea; species Clupea harengus. Next base: position 6,852,244 of record NC_045172.1, read on the forward strand.
GCCGCAGTATTTTGTAAATCACCTCGTCCTTTCAACAATCTGCTGTAAATGTAGGCTATTACCAGTCAAAAGTAGATTTGTCAGTCCTGGGATTTGTCAGTCCTCCCCACACACATCAAAGCGAGCCCTAAAGATGGTAGGCTCCTCCAGTAACCAGCAGAGAGAGGTTGCTGGCTCTGACCAATGATGTGTAAAGAGTCCCCAGGCTTTGAACAAGCTTTGGTAAAAAGGTGACAGTCTACTTAGATGAGTCTCTTATGGTCCATCAGGAAAATTATGAGAAAAATGACCAGATCCTTTGCCCACCTACATCTCTAGGCACGAAGAGCACACTGCCACTCTGAGGGACCCAATGTCCTTTGTGGCCAAAAAAGTCCACCACTTGCCCCTTTGAATTTGGGCCAAAAGCCCAAGCCAAAGCCAAAAAAAAGCCTAATCTTTATCTTCGTCCTGTAACAAAGAGACACCTATTGTATGTGTTAGGGAAGGCTCCAGTTTTCAGGTCTTTGCCTACACATCAGTTGAAGTGGAAGTGAACAGGAGGCAAAGGTGTTACGCTTCAGCTGGAAAAGGACCCAATCGCAGACCAGATGTAGACAAACTTAGGGTTTATTCTCAAAAAAACACAGAAGATCAGGGCAAAAACACAGAATTCCAAAAGCAGGCTGGGACTGAAGACTAACATTACGCTTACGAACCGACAGAGGACACAGGACAGACTGAACTTAAATAACTGAGGGAGACACATGAGAAAGCAATCAGGGAAACAAACCAGGTGATTAACGAGGCAGGTGTGGTAGGTGATGGACAAAACCAGGATATGGTGGAAGGCAGGTGGGGGCGGAGCTCAGAATGACAGGAGCACATGGGAATAATAAACAAACACGGGGAAACACATGGCATAGAACACACACAAGAAGCACATGACAAAATAGACAAACACAAAATGGACAGAGCGGGATCCTGACAAAAGGAGAACTTACTGCCAGTCCAGACAGGGCTCCCAGTCCAGCCATACAGTCATACATGGGATTGGAGATGTTTGATTCTGGAGCACTGTCTCCTGCCTCATCCTACACACACACACACAGAAAACATATATTCAAGGGAAGACAAAAAGAACCTGTAAAAATTGTTGGGGTTTGACAGCAAGAAAAAAAACCAACAAGAACGAGCATGACACACAGAAACAGGCAGTCATACACACAATAAACAAAATAAAAAAGAGACTGAGGGGAAACAACACCGTCAGGGTTCAAAGGTCATGTAAGAGAGAATCAGCTCACTTCTTGCTTCAGAGTCGTACTTCCTGATGGTTTCATAGGTGGAGCTGTCACTGGTCTCTGAAGGACATGGATGATGCTATTGGATGCCAGGCTCGATCGTGAAACAATCACTTATGTACCGAGAGGAGGTCTACAGCATTGCAGGAGATGACAAGAATTATACAATGGAATTATACTTTTTAAGACACAGGATTGATTATTATATAGAGTAACATCATTGTAAATATCATCCCCCTCTCCCACAATCTGTCACTGTCTGCCATTGTCAGACTGTCTTTGTCATCACTACTCTCTTTCTCACCAACTTAGAGGGGTAATTTAAATCAGGCACTGTGATGTCAGTGATGGGTTGCCTGAGGCGTGTGTGGATATGGCTATCACTTGTCAGCTCCTGCAGAGAGAGTGCCCTGACGTCTGAGAGATGAAACTCAAGATCCCGGAATTACAGCGTCTGGGGGGTGCGAGAGAGAGAGAGAGAGAGACAGAGAGAGAAAGAAAGAGAGACAGAGAGACTTCATTCAGATCAAACCGGGGTTTACGTTAGCCCTGAAAATATCAACGACCAAAATGTTTGGTGGGGAATATTCCAAATCAATAAATAGCATATTAAATAGCCTGATATTGTGTGAACTATAAAATATGTTGCTAAGATAACTTAAATAGTCAAATGGCTTCATCAAAGAGTCAATCAATTTGAAAACCTCTACACTTACAGAACATCTACATGTGTGATGAATGTCTCATCTGATTCTCATTCAGCCTGTTGTTGTCTGCCACAAACAGAGTGGACTGGACAGTCAGGTTGCTAAGGCGTTTCACATACTCAAGAGTTCTCAGAGTGGTTCAGGATTTGCTTGGAGATAAAAGTGAACAGAGACACATTTTGTTTTGATGCACCCGGATATTAGACACGACTGATAGCAAATTACATGAATGATACAGAACTCAAACTAGAAACTCCAAAGGATGTCTTAGGTTAGGTTAAAAAGAATCTTTCAGAAAAAAAATGGGTCAGGCTATCTTCAGGATATCATCCAAATTAAGAGGCTGTAACCCTCCTTAATACATTCCAGTTCCAAACCTTTTTGTGACATCTGCTGTATGAAACTGACACAAGAGCTGCCTCACAGCTGGGAAAGATTTCCCTTCTACTTATGATTACAATTCATTGCTTCAAACCAAACCGAAGGCTCTGGTGCAAAGCTTTGTATCAGCAAAAGAGCAAGTGCAGGGAGTGACAGAATCTACTCAAATCTAGCAAATGCAGCGGAATAAAGGAATTTATCTGACAGCCCCAGGTTCTTCTTCTATCCCCAGTCTGTTACGGAATTACCTCACAGAAACCTGCTTGTAACCCAGACTCATAGGGGCTAGCTAGGGTTCAGAGCACAAGCCAGTGCACTAGCATATTTAATATTTGGCCTTCCTGAGTCTGATAACAGATTCATTACAAATCATATGACTTGGCTTGGTGAAGTTATCATTCATAACAAAGTTATTAGTATTATTATGGAAATAGTGCAATCAACAATTTTGTCAGTTCTTGACTATGGTGACATTGTTTACATGTATGCTGCACCCTCTACCTTAAAACTCCTGGACTCTGTTTACCATAGTGCTATTTGCTTTGTTACAGGAGACGCTTTCAGGACCCACCACTGTAACTTATACAAGAATGTTGGTTGGTCCCCTCTAGCAGACAGGAGGGAAAAACACTGTATTTTATTTGTTTATAAAGCCTTAGTGGGAAAACTGCCTAATTATCTCATGTCACTTTTAAAATGAATATCCATCTGTCATAACACACGGTCACAGAGCCTCATCTGCCTTGAAATCCCCCTTACAAAAACTAATATAGGTAAAATAGCTTTTAAGTTCTTTGCTTCCCATAAATGGAACACTGTTCAAGTGGAGTTGAAACTAACCAAGTATTTGTCTGTCAACCAATTTAAGAGCCTTTTAGATGCCAAGGATGTGCCTCAATGCTGTTGTTTTAAATGATTCTCTAATTTAATTCTTTTTACTTTATGTTATTTTTTTATACTGAATTTCTGAGTTGTTTAATGTGTTTTGTTTATTTATTTTGTCTGTTTTGTTTTGTTATGGTTTGTTTATTTGTGAAAATTTCATGTCAATAGCACCTTTGGAAATATTTTTACTGAGAAAAATGGTGACGTGTTCAATACTTATTTTACCCGCTGTGTGGGAGCACAGTACACTACTGAGCTACTGGGTTGTTGTACCCCAGGAATAACCTGGTTGACGCGCTTAGATCCTCAGCGAGATAAAGTCCATACACGCATTGCGTTCGTTAAACAGTTCTCCATTTATTGTCCATTAAAACGCAGAGCAACGACATGTTACTCAAACCTTCGGGGTATAGCGGTCAAAACCATTTGCCCTTCCGGGGTCAACACCTAACCACAACAGTAGGCTTCCTACCTATATGCCTAAAAACACCTGTGCAATGCACGGCAACACCCAGTGTACAAACAGGGACATTACACATTGAGTGACAACACATTTTGGCTGTAGCAACCCATTTGGCTGCTACATACCGGCCCCTAATTGTTAATGGCAGGCAGACACAATGGCAGGCTCAAACCTATTTTCTACTGGTTCTACTGGTTTGCTTCTCTTGGAGTAAGAGCAAGTACTCTCACACCCATCGTTTCCAGAAAAAAAGATCTGAGATGTACTGAATCTGTCTCCATCTTGTATTGGTCATGAGGCCCAAAGACTCCAGGGGGCAAGGCTGGTTTTCCCCTTAGAAGTGGAAGATGATTAAGAATGAGAAGCTCCAAGTCGTTCGGATCATTGGAGAGCTGGGTAATTGGGCGATCATTGAGAATGTAAAGTGGAGGCCAAAGCACTGTATGCAGCCCATCGTCATCTAGTGTTTGCTGGCGCAGAACAGAGCTGAGGACCCTTCTCACTAGCCGGATCATCCGCTCCCAGACACCACCATGATGCGAGCCTGCTGGTGGATTGAAACTCCAATGGTTTCCGACCTGAGAAAGTACTCCTTGAATCTGGTCGTGGTTTAAAGCAGAAACAGCCTCCCTCAGTTCTCGTTTTGCCCCAATGAAGTTTGTGCCATTGTCCGACATTAGTTGTACCACTTGGCCTTTCCTGCTGATGAAACGGAGCAGGGCATTAATGCAGGCATCTTGTTCCAAAGGCACAGCTACCTCCAAGTGGACAGCTCTGCTTGACATACAGGTACAAATGGCTCTGTAGCGCTTACAGGTTGATCTTCCCCTCTTCACTCGGACAGGACCGACGTAATTCACTCCTGTATTAGTGAAGGGTGGTAGGTCAGGGAGGACTCTCACCTTTGGAAGGTCAGCCATCTTCTGTATATCTTCTATAGCTCTTCCATTATAGCGCCTACAGAACCCGCATTTACTGATGACCTTCCATACGGCCGAGTTGGCATTAGTAATCAAAAACTTCTTCCTTACAGCAGATAGGGTATGACTGCGTCCACTATGACCCAGATTTTGATGAATATACTTAAGAATGAGTGAAGAGACATTCTGATCTTTTGAAAGGATGAGTGGATGTTTAACCTCCTCAGGCATTGCTCCCTTACTCATTCTCCCTCCAATTCTAAAGAGCCCATCATCCAGGACTGGATCCAGCCTGTATAGGGAACTCTGGCGACTCACTGTTACTTTGCTTGAGGACAGCGCCGCAATCTCCTCACTGAATCTCAGTTGTTGGCAGTAGCGAATGATTGCCATTTCTGCTTCTGATAACTCGTCTACTGTAAAAATGCAACTGCTCAAGTCGAAAGAGTGGCATGAGTAAAGTAAGCACCACTTCCTCAGCAAGGATAAGGGCTGAGGCAGAAAGAGCTGCACTCATTACTCGTGCCGCAGTCTTGAAGGAAAGACATGCCTTGGAGGAGCTGGAACAACAGCTGAGAAGAAGAAGGGAGCAGCTTGCATGGAAACTGATTTAGCTGCATCCACTGCTAAGTTGGCTGTGTTGCAGGCCTCAGATGTGAAAAGTTGTTCTCGAGCACCCACAGATGGCATGAACTCCTATTTGGAAAAGGAAAAAAGTAAGCAGCAACCTGTCAGCATCTTGAACCCTTCAGCAAAGGAATTTAATGCAGAACCCTGGAAATCAACACAACCAATCAATGTCACCAACCAATCATTACTACCCAATGACCCACCACCACTGGATGTGAGGAGGAAGGAGACCGAGAGCTGGTGTAAGGCAGCCTCAACCCAGTGGTATAAGTCCAATGAGCAGCAACAAACCAACATGTCAAGGAGACCAGTACCGTCAAACAACCCGCCATTACCGGATGTGCAAAGAAAGGAAATGGATCGACGGTGCAAGGCTGCTTCAAGACAGTGGTACGTAGGTGAACAACAGCCACTTGACCTATCAAAAGAATTACCATCATCTAACGATCCACCACCATTGGATATGCGTAGAAAGGAAGCAGAACAGTGGCACGAAGCCATCCGAAGGCAGTGGTGTAAACCAAATGAACACTGGCAAGAAAACATGGGAACATCACAACAATCTCGTCATCAGCCTTTACTGGCCCCCTTGGAGGGAAGTCAAAGACAGCTCTCATATCATCAACCTGTTGGTCAATATTCATCTAGTGACCTCTTTTCCATTATGCAGAGGCAAAATGATATAACTGCTGCTCTGGTGCGACAACAGCACACATCATCCTTACCACCCCGAGAAATTCCCATATTTGAAGGGGATCCTCTCCAGTATAGGGCATTCATCAGGACATGTAATAATGGAGACTTCTAACCAGAGAGCCCATTTCTATGATTTGGTCATATTCATTGAAAGACGAGTGAAAATTCTTTCCGACCCCCTGTTTGGTGATCTACAGGATCAATCATCTAATGCTGTAGTAGGAAAGAACTTCACCAAGTTTAACTCACAGCCCAGAGATAGAGTAAAAGGAAATGTTGTCGCCACCACAGTAACATCTCTGGCTTTGCATGAGGGAGATCCTGAAGGAACTGCAGACTCAGACACGCCTGACGACATTGAATGTCTTTATTGTGCTCAAAGTCACGATTTAGAGGAATGGAGACAGTTTCAGAGAAAAAGGCACAGGGAAAGGATTGGCTTCTTGAAATACAGAGGAGTTTGTTTCGCGTGTTTACATCCTGGGCACATCAGTCGTTATTGTGAGCAGCGCTTGACTTGTAAGTCCTGTGGTCTAACTCACCCTACTGTACTTCATATCGAGGGACGCACTACAACTCAACATCAAGCAAGGGTACAATCCAACAATCCATCAACTTATGTAAAGACACTCCGTGGCCATACAGGGGCCGGCGAGGGACGTACTGCAATTCAGGAACATTCGAGGGAACAATCCAGGAATCAGTCGACTTCACTCAAACTCTGTGGCCATACAGGGGCCGGTCAGGATCGATGTGCACTATCCATTATACCTGTGAAAGTAAAATCAGCTAAAGGGAATCGGATCATAAGTACATATGCCTTCTTGGACGCTGGTAGCTCTGCTACTTTTTGCTCAGAACACCTAATGCAGAAGTTGAACATTACAGGCAGAAGGACTAACTTCCTGTTGCGGACTATGGGCCAAGAAAAGGTTGTTCCGGCTTATTCCCTCACTGGGTTAGAGATTACTGGTCTGAACAGCAACAATTTTCACATCCTTCCAGAAGTTCTTACCCAGAAAGACATGCCGGTCACTGTAGATGACATGGTAAATTCAGAAGAGTTGGTTAAATGGCCCCATCTGTCTAAGGTGCATATCCCTAGCATAAAGGCAAATGTTGACCTGCTGATAGGTGCCAATGCTGCTTGGATATTGGAACCCTGGGAAGTTATAAACAGTTGTGGAAATGGCCCATATGCTATCAGGACGTTGCTCGGATGGGCCATCAATGGTCCCTTGACTAAACACGATGAACCCTTGGAGCGACAACTTCCCTCTGCTACAGTGAACAGGATTGCTATTTGTAAATTGGGAAAATTGCTGACTGATCAGTACAACAATGATTTTGATGAAAACCTCACAGAAGAGAAGGAAATGTCAAGAGAAGACCACAGTTTCCTGGAAATAGCAGAACAATCAGCTGTTCTCCAGAATGGGAGTTATTGCCTGAAATTGCCTTTCAAGAGGAAAGAGGTATTTCTACCCAAGAACTCTGCGATAGCCGAGCAAAGGATTCAGGGCTTAAAGAAAAGGTTTCTGAACAACAAAGACAATCCAGCAGATGATGCATCAAGAGGGTTGAAAGTTGCCGATCTACTGAAGAACGACAGGTGGCTGGAAGGGCCTGCATTTTTTTGGAAAAGTGAGGAGGATTGGCCCAACTTGGCATTGGACACTTTAGTGGACTCCAACGATCCAGAGGTTGGACGGCAGGTGACCATAAATGCCATTAATGTGGATATTAACCTCAGTCCTGCCTGACAGCTGATTGGCTACTTTTCCGATTGGAGGCGCCTTAAAACAATGGTTGCTTGGTTCCTCAGTTTAAAAGCTATATTGCTGAAACGAAGTCGCCTCGAAAGGCAGTTGGAGGCTGTAAAGGCAGACAATCTGAAGGCCACAGGTCACCCCAGTGCAACGCAAGTCACAATTCCGAGAGGCAAAGTTACCTCGGGCAGTTGCATTTTTACAGTAGACGAGTTATCAGAAGCAGAAATGGCAATCATTCGCTACTGCCAACAACTGAGATTCAGTGAGGAGATTGCGGCGCTGTCCTCAAGCAAAGTAACAGTGAGTCGCCAGAGTTCCCTATACAGGCTGGATCCAGTCCTGGATGATGGGCTCTTTAGAATTGGAGGGAGAATGAGTAAGGGAGCAATGCCTGAGGAGGTTAAACATCCACTCATCCTTTCAAAAGATCAGAATGTCTCTTCACTCATTCTTAAGTATATTCATCAAAATCTGGGTCATAGTGGACGCAGTCATACCCTATCTGCTGTAAGGAAGAAGTTTTTGATTACTAATGCCAACTCGGCCGTATGGAAGGTCATCAGTAAATGCGGGTTCTGTAGGCGCTATAATGGAAGAGCTATAGAAGATATACAGAAGATGGCTGACCTTCCAAAGGTGAGAGTCCTCCCTGACCTACCACCCTTCACCAATACAGGAGTGAATTACGTCGGTCCTGTCCGAGTGAAGAGGGGAAGATCAACCTGTAAGCGCTATTATGTAGCCTCAATCAGGGCATTGCTGCAAAAGAGCCCTGTGCTCAGTCAATTCTCCCTGAATAAACAATGATGATATGATGATATATTATAAAAAACATGAAGCATTGAAAGAGTAAGTACTATGTACTGATGAAAAGTCTGCATTATGATGTCATGACTAGGTGTAATGTCACAGTTCCAAGCCTGCTGATGTCATCGTAGCTGGGCAACTTAGAATCTCAACATTCTAAAACACTTTAGGCAACCATCCAGACATGCTGGATGCAAACTAATGGTAAGCTATCTTCATTAATTGTTAATTCAAATGTAATACCTTACTTCAGTTCAATTTCAATTTCACAACCTCAGGTTCAAATTTTGTATGTAATAAATCGACATAGTTATATTTAAAATAGACCTACATCGCTACTAAACGCTAAAATATTTAATTGCCAAAATTCTATATCATACAAATTCATATGATCAATAACATTTTAAACATTCTTAAAATGATGTGTGTGTGTATAAATCAATACAATTCCACAGAAATGTGTCACATGCCATGAACCCATTGACAAGAGTGAGATAGATCTTCATGTTACTCCAGGATAACTCATGAACAGACTCAAATGTACATATGTTAGCCGAATAACCACTGTCTCTTTCCCCAGATGACTTCGCATCTTAGCGAAGACGGCTTGGAGAGATACCTGGGCTCCAGGTTACAGGGAGCAGATGTGGACTTAACAGACCTCATGGAGGACATTCGACAGCAGCTGGACACAAAGTTTCGATGCATGGAGTTGGAGTTCCATGCCAAATTCGATTACGAGAGGCCGCAGGTCAAATCTAAAAGTTCTTCCATATTACTAAAATATTATTTATTAATTTATTTGCTTGTTTATTTGTTGTATGCTACTACTACTACTACTATTTCTACGTCTACTAACAATAATAATACTGAGAATGAGAAATAATAATATAATAATAGTATACATTTTGTTTGGGCATTGCTAAATAATTAGCCACAACCATGGCAAAGAAATGCAAAGCTCATTGATAATTAGTTCTATAATAATCGTCAGTTCTTCGTGCAGAATGATAAAGAAAGAGAGGAGGAGGAGAGAAAGAGGCAAAAGGAGGAGAGACAGACAGAGAACGAGAAAAGGCCACTGAGAGAAAAGTTGGAAATAGAGATAGAAATGGACCGTCAGAGACAAGAGGAAGAGCTTTGGAAAAAGGAGAAAACGATGACAGACACAGAAAGACTAAGAGAAGAAATGAGACTAAGAGAGCTGCAGGCCGAGGTTGGCAGAGAGAAAGACACACTGATTGAAGAACTCAGGAGGATTAAAGAGATGTTGAGTGTGAGGCAGCGAGAGGAAGAAAGACTGAGAGAGGTCACCGCACAGGTCGTAAAAGAGAAAGATGGACTGATGGAAGAAGAAATGAGACTAAGAGAAAGGATAGAGATAGAGAGAAAGAGAGAGGAACACATACTGAAAGAGTTGGCCAAATGCGTTGAGAAAGAGAAAAAGAGACTGATGGAAGAAGAAAGGAAAATGGAAAAGCTGCAGAGTGAGAGATTAAGAGAAGAAGACAGACTGAGAGAGTTGGCCACGATACTTAAGCAAGAGAAAGAGAAACTCATTGAAGAAAAAAAGAAGATAGAGAAGAAAAAGAAGGAGGATAGACTGATGGAGCTGGCCAAAGCAACTGAAAAAGAGAAAGAGAAACTGATGGAAGAAGAGAAAAAGAGAGAAAAGCTAAAGGACAGAACACGGCAGGTAGAGAAAGAGCTTGGAATGGCAGAAAGAGAAGAGATGGAGAGACAGAAAATCAATGAAGGGGGGGCCCAGGGCACACAAAGAGTAGAGATAGAGAAACAACAAATGGGAGCAGAAGTAAAGTCTCCCCACTCACAACCTTCAGATGACTCTGCAATTCACAATGTGCAGGGCCAGGCTCAATCTGATCAGGAGGTCCCCCCTGAGAAGAACATGAAGGACAAGAAAGGGTCCTTCCTCAACTCCATGGGGAGTGCCTTAAAAAAGACCATGGACTGGAGCACTGAGCAAGCTGAGCGCAGTAGGCAGCGTAAGCTCGACAAGAAGAAGAGGCTCAAGGAGCAAGCTGAGCTCAGGAGGCAACATAAGCTCGACAAGGAGAGGGAGCTCAAGGAGATTGAGCTACAGTGTCTCCTAAAACTCCGGCAGAAGCAGGCAGAGGAACACGCAAGAGAAGAAGCTCTCCATGCCGCCAGAATGAAGAAAGCTCAGACTCCATGCACTCCTCCTCCTCAGACGATGCCAACTTCTTCCACTCCGCCGATGATACAGGCTTTCCCCACGGCTGCAAAGACTGCTGCCTCAGCAATGGGAGCTCAAACTCAACACTCTCCCACAGTCTTGGCTGTCCCAAAAGAGAATGAATCGCCACTGGAAGCCTGTGCAATTTCAGCTACTGCTTCAAAGCAAAACACGAACACTTCTGATACTACCACGCCAGTGGCTACTGCCGTGAAGGCAAAAGTGAAGACCCACAACACTGTGCCGGGGACTGCCAAGCATAGGGGAAATGGACAGAGCCAAAATGGAGCTCCGATATGCCAGATCAAAGCCACCAAAGGTACCCAGGATGAGAAGCCTCCAGACCAAAAACAGTAAGCCAGTTGTTACATTGTTTCCAAAGTGCAAAGGTGAGAACAAAACAGCGTTTTTTTGGAAGGTTTTTATATTGTTACAGTCTGTTTCTAAGATGGGGTGAGCCAGTGCTTGCGAAATGCAAATGTTTTTCACTTTTGGTTTTCAGATTTCTCCATCTTCTGTGCGCAAAAGTGATGAGACAACTTTGTTCAGTAGATGGATGGATGGATCGACACAGACATACTTTTAGATATAAACATGGATATACCTATAGATTTAGATACATCAACAACAAACAAATAAATAAAAATAATAAAATGCACTTTTTTTTATGTGTTTTTTTTTGTTGCCCAAAACTAGAGTCTATTAAAGGAGCAATAGACTTTTTTGTTTGGGAATATTTTGGCCATCAGACATCTGGGTATGTGTGTAGATATCACCCCCGATATGTCATGTTCAGGTGCATCACAACAACACACTATGGCCAAAGCTCCACAGTTAACCTTGCTATTTAGGGTGACATAAAATGTTGACAACTACTTCAGCTTGTGCTGACTATCATGTCCCACACTGGTGATTTGGTGCAGTCAAGCTTGAATGAAATGAGGGGACTTACTGCCAAGAAGTTGGAGAATCTGGGCTGAGATCTGAGGACCTGCAGGAGGTTTCCAGTGCAAGTGTACCCATCCTCTAAGTAGCCCTCTTTACAGACACTGCACATATGAAACACACACACAGCCCCACAATGTACGGAACATATGAAGCACATGTCTGTCTATACATGTCAGTCAATCTACATGGATGTAGAAATCTAGAACTGTTTTACTTTCTGTCTAGTTGTTTTTATGACAAATTTGGGCCTGATATTCATATAATTTATTTGGAACTAAGTGTCAGTCACACACACACACACACACTCCCCTACACATGTTTGAACAGAATTACAAATCATCTGTGACACACAACTCGTTTCAATTTATTCTGTTTATTATTGACATTTTTTCTCCCTTACAGTTAGGGAGGGACAAAGATTTGAGTAGCTTGAGAAGCTTAAGTATGGATGAAATATCTCATACCTAGTGAGAGATCTGACGTTTGAGAATTCATCATTCATATCTTTGGCAACAATATTCTCCCTATGAAGCATGCAGTGCGTCATACATGGCTCTTGCACCGTCTGTGCACATCGCGACACATTTTGGCCAGGGTATATCATGTTCACGGAACAAATTGTCGATCACTTTGAAAATCTCTGAACTTTTTTTACCTCCAGGCAGCTGCTTACAGAATCGAAATTCCTCCTGCATCTCATTTTGGTCGACAAATCACAAAAAAGCTAAAAGCTGAGCGTCGTTTGACACATCGGTGGATTCATCTAATTGTAGTGTAAAATAATCTGCCTTCGGGAGTTTTGCGACTAGTAGTGCCCTCACATCAGCTGCCAATTCATCAATAGGTCGGGCATTGGGATGCTTTTCAGTTTTTTTACGTACTCATCCTTCCCAAACATTGTTTTGCACATATCACTAGCTGTTGGCAATATTAAACTTTCCGCAATTACGTATGGCAGTTTGGTCTGAGCGACACGTATGCAACTTGATAAGAGGCTTTTAAAGCTAGCTCGCACACTTTGGCTGATTGTCTCATCAAGGTCTGCTGGCCCTCAAAAGATTTTAAACGGGAAATATTAAATGTTTTTTTCTTTCAAGTGAGCATGGGTTGTCTTTGAGTGTCGTTGCAGCTTTAATGGTTTCATAGTTTCGTTTGATAGCACGGAAGAGCAAACCACGCACACTGCTAATTCTTCACCATCGGTCTCTTTGTAGGTGAAGGCAAACTTCAGATCATTCTCTGAATATTTACGTGTCTTCTCCCGTTTGCAATTTTGGCTGTTCATGTTGGCATCCTCTGAAGGTAGATCATCTGAACCGCCATCAGTGGTGTCTGACCAGGAGCTTTTGTTCCGAGAAATTACAAAACGATCAATTATTTCAAATTGTATGGTTATGGCAGGTAACGTCTTTTGGCACCAGATAGCTAAATGTAGCTAAAAGTGCATGTTGCCATAATGATCAAATGATCGCGTGAAGACTCATGGGTAGCCTATGTATTATTTTTAAGGAATAGAAAGCAATGTTTACGTTCTGTTTATGTAGTCTTTTGGAGGTTGTACATTTTTGGAAGAGGGAAAAAATGCTTCAGATGAAATCATTTGGCGGACCCCCTGCAGTACCTCCGCGGACCCCCGGTTGAAGACCTCTGATCTAAGCCAAACTGACTCTGACCAATATCATAACCTCAAAACTAAGCCTTTTCATATTATATCAACAGTGGGGTGTCAAATGGTAGTGGGGTTTGAACATTTATCTGGACCCTAATTGAAAACATTGAACTTTGCAGCCTACCAAACATTGGGCTAGACGCTTCAGGCGAGATGGATGTGTGATGACCTCACAACACTTGAGAGATTTGTGCTGTTATGTAATAACATAAATGTAATATTTCCACCATTTAAGTTGTTATGGTAAAAAGTGTATCATAAAAGACGAGCAGTACTTTAAAAAACTAAAAACTACACCACACAATGGCACAGAACACTACAGAAAGACAAAGGCAGTGAATACATTTATTTTTTTTACACTTTTTTTTTAATCGACAGAGCATAGGTAAGAGGACCATGAAACACCAAAAGAAAAATAATTCAAGCAAAATCCTGTAAACCCATGTGTGAATCCATGAAAATCATCTGCTTGATGATTTACAACATAACCAAAAATACAGTATATAGCCCATATTATATATATAGCCCAAAGAAGAGGGAAAATATAGCAGTCAAAGCAAATAACCATCTTTTATCAGAGTAAAATACTTCAATTAATAGAAAACAAAATCACTTGTGTTTCTTCAGTAGTAACACAGGCCTGTGAAGGTGAAACACTTCTCTCTTATCTCTTCCTTTCTTACTTTTGCCAGTTTCTCCTCAATAAAAAGGGACTTGTTAATTCTCTCTGAGTGTAACCGTCCATCTCTTGAAGTCACATTATTTTAGGCTCCCTGCATGACGAAAGGGAGAATGTAGACATGCAGACCGAATCAAATCCGCTATCACATGCTGATTCAATCATAAACACCAAATGAAAACTGCTGAAATCGGATAACATGATGAAATATTTCTTTCTTTTTGTTCTTAACAAACAATATCAACAAACCTCAAAATGGCTTTATTTAAGGGTCATCAAAAAAGAAAAAGAGTCAAAAAAAGAGGAGGGGGGAAAGCAATTTTCTCTGGTTTCATGGCATAGTTCTCCACTGAGGCAGGTATACGTGTGTGTGTGTGCGCTCGTGTGTGTGTGTGTGTGTGTGTGTGTGCGCGTGTGTCTGGTTGGGTAAGGGGCATGAGGGGTGAGGTAGGAGGGTTGATCAGTGAGACCGAGCTCACAAAGGCAGTGTAGGCATCTCACCCAGGCAAATTTATTTCAAAATGTGATCATTTACCTGACACACAATATCAATGGATGCAAAATCCTGGCAACGCCGATTGCACCCAAGTTCACTCTGGCAAAAACACCATCTTCATGAATGACAGAAGAAATGATTTTCTGTTGGCCAAAACTAGAGGAATTACTTGAGGGGTATAAAAGCACTGGGATGCTTTAGTGAATGTAAACGGATGCATCGGCCTCGACATCATCAACATCAGCCAGGTGTCATGAGGCTCCACTCATATCAGCCTTTCACACATCAGCCAGCTCACGCACATCTGGCACACAGGTGTGGATGAACTTCAGGATACAGCAGAGCTGAGGTACACAGATTAACCCCCCATACGCCAAACACAGAAGCGGAGGAGACACTGGCCGCTGCCACGGACGCTCTTTTACGGCATTTTCATTCGGATCGCTCAACTCAATACAAGCCATTTTTGGTTCCCTGTACCCTGGAACTACTGGGCCTTTGTGTCTTTGGAACTGTTTTTAAATTCTTATTTTCAATGTGTTCCTGAATAGTCCCAAGCGTGTGCGTGGTGTGGGTCATATAGAGCGACCAGACCTGTTCAGAAACAGGACTTTCAAAATTGAAGCTCTTTGCCCTCCAACATGCTGTAGCGTTACACAATTTCTTCAAACAGTTACAATTACTCAGGGGGGCACTGACTACCACTAATACTGACATCATTCTAGTTGAGTGTGCAGTACTGTGTGCCTCGTTGGAAAAGGTTGGATGCGTCAAATGACAGGAAATAGGAACACAACCAATAAAATGGCCGCCATCTCATTTCTCCACACAATTTTGCCTTGGCTTTGTGAATGTAGCTTCAGGTGTAGTATATACCCCCCCTTGAATGCACAGAGATTCACAATGCATTGCACAGCTACACACAGAGGAGGAAAGCAAATCATATAATTCTGTGCAAACCGTATCTGAACTGTTTTCACAAGAGAGGGAGGTCAATTGGCCTTTCATAAATGATATGTACCAACCATCGACAAAATGACAGTTGACAGTTCCTCTCAAAAAACTGATTGTTGTACCTTGCCATTTCTAGCAATCTAGCAGCTTCATCTGCTCAAGGTTTTAAGTGCTGCTTGGTTCCCTTCCTTTGTAGATGATATTGCACAAGTACTGGTTGATTGCTTTTTTTTTAACAAAATGAACATGAATCCAAAAACCGATTAACAGTTGAATTCCCCTGACCAGACTGACAATGAATCCCCAGATATATTGCATAGGTTAGAGGGGGAAAGAGGGTGGGAAAGGTAAAAGAGTCCAGGCACCTGTACTTTTGGTGTCTTCCATCAACTCATGTCTCATGTCCTTCTCCTCAAATTATATGGCAAACTGACACAGTGGCTGTGTGTGCTGGAGACCGCAGGCGCAGACGGTGTTTGGCACACACCTTCAAGAGGGTCCAGGAACTATGCAGCGCCAAAGTGCATCTGCGAGGGGATCTGTTTGTGCATGTAGGTGTGTGTGTGTGTGTGTGTGTGTGTGTGTGTGTGTGTGTGTGTGTGTGTGTGTGTGTGTGTAGGGCTGGGGCTATCTGAAGACCCCAACATTGATTGATAAAGCCACCTCTGGTTTTCGATTCTTCCCTTGTCCCGCCTTTCTCCCTGGCCCCGACTCCTGATTGGCCTCTGCACTGTCACTCTGACCCCTGATAAACATAAGAGACATAAGAGAATTAGGAAAGCTCGTCAGTGAAAACAATGTGCTTAGAGCTTCTTAGTGTTCTGCAAAGCGTGTCCTGTGGTGGAACACTTTTAGACTTTTTTTCCCCTTACATTCAACACATTATACATTTGGACCTTGGCAAGATTTTAAATGTGGTCATTTAAAAAATTCAAAAGTTAAAAACATGAATCCTAGCCATTGTGATGCATCATGTGAGAAATGCCCACCCTTTCTTTAGACTCTCTGTTTCCTCTCCCAGTCTCTGCTGGTCCAGATCATCCTGAAGTGTGCTGAAGTCCCGATTATTGTCAATCAGCAGGTTCTGAAACACACACAGACACACCATTAAACAGAAGGCAGATCATTGAATCAAATTAATACCCAGAGGTTAAGACCTCTAATATATCAATGAAGATTAATTAGATTTTCCTGAAGATCAAGCCATATTTTTATTTTTTACCTTTATGCCAATGATGTCGCCATCTTTCAAGTAGTAGGGCGCCCCCTGGAGGTTGTCATTCTTTTTCTTCTTCTTGCGCTTAGACACCTGTTGGGTCTGAAAGAGTCACAGGGGATTCCGCGTCATCTCTAAACCGCCCAATCAAAAGCCGAGAGACCTCACTCACAGACCTCGAGTGCAAATCTCTAATGTGACAAACGGTATGCGCCCACAAAGGCAAATTAAAGCACACCCAACACAGTTCTGCAAGGGAGATCACCCACACCAAGAGGCCCTTCTGTACGTATTTCCACAAACTCCTTTAGAAGATGCTCACCAGTTACATTTCATCAGTAAGTGTGCACCATGGATATCGGACACATGATCTTGCTGTTCTGTAAGTTAAGCTAAGCTACAAGACACCTTCTAGACCTGAGCAGACAAATAGACATAGCCGCAAACATCTGAGCCACCCAAGCTCTCCCCCCACTCGAGGCTTACCCAGTTGGAGACAGGCATCCAGGTGTGTTTCTCAGGGAGGCGTTTGGCCAGCAGCAGGCTGTCGGGCGAGAGGCCGTAGCGGGAGGACAGGGCCACGCGCAGAGCTCTCGGGGACGACTCGTTCCCCGTCTCCCACACAAACTCCTCCCACGGGAAGTACTGCCGCTCGCCCGGGACGCCCATCTGTACACACAGCAGAAGGTCCCTCGGCCTGAGGACGGGCATGACGGGCAGGGGAGGGACAACAGGGAGACAACCAACTCAGTCCAAAACTCACACACACACACAAACCACAAGGGGCCATATTTATGGAGGGTGTTTAATCTCTTAGGACACATCTAACTTGGTGACCAGTTGTTCATAATTAATCATTGATTTACAAAGGGTGATTATCCAAGAGGCGATTAAATGTTTGTCACCTATGATTAAATTACATTCAACGGATGTCTAATACAGTTGTCTGGACAGTTGGCGATACCGATGCATTGCGAAAACTTGAGTTTGCTCAAGAGGAGGTAGAGAAACATCGTTGCCACCGACAAAGATTCACAGATAGGAGCAATCTGCTCAAAGAGTTTAGTAAATTATGTAATGCTCTACAGGATTTCAAAATAATAATTTTGCTGGCTTCTGAACCTTATGAAATTTAGAAAACTATAACATTTATAAATAATGAAACTATAACATTTATAAAGTCAAACTATCACTCTGTTTCTTTTCGGGCATGTTGGCGACGTCTCAACAGCGATCTAGCCTTCAAACTGAACTCGCACAACATGGTGCATTTGAAAGGCCATAACGCACAGGTCTGGCTCAGCCAATAGAATGAGGGGCCATGCAGCAGATGATTCACTTTGAACTCTTGATCATTGTGAAATTAGCAAAGTTAGACGTGGACAGCTAAATGGGTGATGATCGCTCATAAATTGCACTCCTTAGTAGTGGTTTAGCTGTGCGCCTACAAGCTATGTTTAACAAGTGTTAAAAGATGTGGACTGGAAAAACACAGGTAAAACACCCTTAGTATACTTGGCCTTAGGAGTGAGCCTGTCCTTCAACTACAGATCTCTTTTCCTTAGTTTACAGCACTAAAGCACCCAACTGATTGGATGAAAACCATTTGGATATGTCTGAGAAAAAATCATGTGTGCTAGATTAGATTTGGCAGACAGCTGTGTAATTAACTATGAGGGATTTGTGGTGTTTTTCTTGTCATCAGGTAAGTGAGGTAATGATGTCCAGGTGACCTACCCAAGCTCCTCCTCTTTTAGTAGTCTCTGCACACAAATCTCTGCCCCATTTGTCACCTTCAGTTTCCTATAAGACAGAAAAGACATGAGGAAGGGGGGACAGAGAGAAGAGAGAGATAGATGAGGGAGATAAGAAAAAAAACAGAGAGAGAGAGAGAGAGAGAGAGAGAGAGAGAGCTGTCAGGTGTACCTGAGACTCTGCTGGTTTCCTCTGAGTACCTTGCCCAGCTTGTGCCCCTCCAGCTGCCACACACGCAGAAACGCTGGAGATGGCACACACACATCCAGCAGAGCGGGCAGTGTCATCACCTTTAACACACACACACACACACTTTACAAATAGCACTGACGATGCTGTAAAATTTAAGGAAGACAATGCCTTTAGGAAGACATTCAAGAGGAAAGAAATGGACTCTTTCTCTACCTGAGACTTTAAGTCATCCAGTGAGGCTTCTCCAGAGATCTCCACTTTTCCCACAATCCTTAGCTCTGCTCCTAGCCACTCTGGGACAAACACAGGAAAACAGTCAGTAAGCCGCAGGCTACACCCCCTCCCTCCTTGACCTTTCAAAGCACTTCCCAAGGTCATGCATCCATCCTCACCTGCAGCGATAACTTCCTGTGTCTGAGACTCCGCCCCCTCTGTGGTATGGTTTACCTCCATCTCCATGGAAACATGACTAATGTCTCTAAGGTCCAAGTAAAGCCAAACTGATATTTTCATGAATCCCTGACAGGGAGGGAGAAAGGAAGAGAAATAAAGAGATATGTGTGTACCAGAGAAAACTAACAATAACGGGGTGGTGAATATCATACATATTAACTGGAGTCAGAGATAATAGAGGCAATTAGACAAAAGAACCGCAATCGAGAAAACCAGAGGAGAAAAGGTTCCATCATGTTTAGGTGGGAGTTCCCACACTACATGCATTTCTTATGGTGTTGTTAGCGATTAGAATTAGCGATTTTGTTCTATAATTTAATACTCCTACTACCGCAGTATTCAAATATCACTCATCCAGCTAATGGATACAGCAGAAGCCTAGCTGGAAGGGCCCTGATGGCACACTCTGTAGAAGCTTCCAGAAGGCTGAACTCTGAGTACCTACCCTGGGTGGGAGAAGCCCTGCAGAGAGTATCAGCTTGTCTCCGTGACTGAGTCGAGCACCAGACAGTGTTGCATTCTGGGAGGAAAAAAAGAAAGAGCAGTGAGGGAGACTTGATTTAAAAAATGTAAAAATTAAATATATTCTTTTATCCCATTAACTTCCACTGAACAGATCTCAATCAAAATGTGAAAACATTCCATCTCAATCTGTCTCAGAAGGTGACAGGCCACATATAGGGAAGAATACAGCATGGATGGATGAATGGATGGACTGACTGACTGACAACTCACCTCATCCATTAAGACCTCCCCAACCTCATCGTCCCAGTCCATTCTGTTCAGATGCCAAGCATCTCCTACATGCACACACGCACACACACACAAATTAAACTTTCTT
>NC_045172.1:6874708-6942208 GCF_900700415.2 Clupea harengus
GGAGCGAGTGTTCCTGTTAATCCTGTTGCTCAACCAGCTAACAACATCAAAGGTCAGAGGTCATAGCCTTGGCGCATACGAACCAATACAAAAATGTTTTTATCTCTGACACTGTAAATCGGTTTGGATAAGAGTCTGCCAAATTAATTAGCTGGAAATGGAAACGGAAGAATTAACAGAATGTAGTAACCACAAAAATTGTGTAAAAGTATACGTGTGTGTGTGTGTGTGTGTGTGTGTGTGTGTGTGTGTGTGTGTGTGTGTGTGTTGGCACTCACCTCTCTCCCATTCCACACAAACAGGTCAGAGCCGGAATTCACACCAGCACTGTACAGAGATTGCTGGTCATCTGAAACACATACACGCACATACACGCGCACACGCACACAGGAGAACAGATTATTCCAAGGACAAGTAAACCTCCAGATCAACACCACAAACAAAGCGTTTGTGTTTGTACCTGCAAGTGTGTCATAGAGGTGCAGGCCAGCAGGCAGACTCTGAGCCACCGTCAGGGCCATGTCCCCCTCCCAGAGGTCTTGCATCTGAGTCACACAGAGGTCAAAGGTTAAACGGTCACAGTGTCTAGTGTAGTTAGCCTTTAAATGTGCTGTACGCCTCTGTTTATTCTAGTGTGTTTGATTTTCAATGAGAAAATGTACTGATAAATTAAATTGTCCCACTGTTGTCAATGGTTTACTCACAGAAAAAAACTCCTATTTAAAAATTAACACTTAGATACTCGTTTCTAAAATCTCTTCCTGAGATGAGGGCACGTCTCTACTGTGTGCCCACTGCTTTAAGACAATTTCAGACCGAAGATTCACCACGAGACAAGCGACGAGCTGCAACTGCTTGAAACTTGTTGCACCAAAGCGTTCTAAAACCGGGCGGTTCAGACTGCTGGCACATCTTGCAACAGAACCAACGTTTCCATAGCAACCCCTTTGTTACACTACTCTTTTTAGCCATATATGAACTAGTTAGCTGGCCAAGTTAATCAACTAGCTAGCTGACTAGCCGAGAGTCGGTCGAATTACGTTTGTTTTTGTGAGTGCCAGCATATGCTTTCTGACTGATGTTGTATAGACTCGGAAGTTTATATGTAGTTGCTAAGTCTGTCTTTCGCCTGCGAGAAGATTGTTTTGTCTCGTTTTGAATCTTTGGTGTGAACTGGCCTTCAAAGTAATATGTGCCATGGAGGCAGTGTCTCTGTTTAATGAGGTCACCTGATAAACGGCCAGCCGCAGGTCCCCAACGGTTTTGCGGCGGTCAAAGGTGATGGTGATGACAGCATCTTTAGTGTCCCCGACCGGTCGCAGTGCCCCCATCTCTGCCCTGTAGTGGGGCGCCAGGTGCAGTCGCACCTCGATGCTGTTACTGCTGGCGTCAAACTCCTCCCTATACACACACACATACAGGTGTTAGTCCTATACTATTGACACTTTTAGTGGACACCATTCCAAAGGAGATGGACAACGTGAGACAGATTCATCACCTCCGTTGCTGGAGTTTGGCATTTTCTTCCTCAACCATCTGGATTAAGTGTGGAGGGACCTTATACGCCAGATTCCCTAAAGCTGCGCACACATGCGCACACACGGTGATGAAGCAGAACTCCCCAATACCCACACTACCAGACATTTGCACTCCGAACACCTTGTCCTGACATGATTAGCAACATTAGATGGTAGAATATGTATAATATTAGCTAATAATACGAGGTAAAACCACTTAAGTGAATTGCACACACACACACACACACACACACACACACACACACACACACACACACACCCTCTGTCGGCCTCTGGAGACTGGCCTTGCGGTAGAAGAGCATGTAGGCGCTCTCCTTCCCCTCAAACTGCTTCTCGATGTCCCGCTGCCCAATGGAGGTGACACTGGAGTCGTTCAGGTCGAACCAGTGACATCCAGCCATCCCCTCGCCTTCTGCCTCCACCACAGTCTCCGGCTGGACCTCGTTCACCTCTGGGCTGCTCTCGCAGGGTGAGGCCTCAGTGGTCGGGTGGACCTCGGTAACCTCGGTAACCTCTGTGACCTCTGACCCAGGGTTCGGAGGAGAGGTGGCTTTTAGAGTCACGCGAGTCCCTTTGGCCACCAGCAGGAAGACATCAGAGTTACTCTGCAGGAACTGGAGGAGAGGAGAGAGAGAGCAGAAGAGAAGAGGAGATGAGTGGAGGAGAGGAGAGGGGGAAAAGGGCCGAGGAAAAATAAAGAGAGAAAAGGAGGAGAAGAAATGAGATTAGGGGAGAATGACTGTTACCATATTTCAGTAAATGGAGCAAAGACAGCAGTTTGGGAAAATATATATTTTTTTTTTTAAAACCTACCTTGCCAATTGGTCCATGTTGCTTGCGGAATGTTTTGTTCCACGAAGTCCCGATCTTATCCATCAGCTTTTGGCTGATCTGATCGACAGGAACACTCTTTGATTCTTCCTGAATGAGAGTGAAAGAGAGACCAGAACACATTGATCTAGAATGTTCTGATATTAAGGTCCGTCTGAATTTCCAAGCCAGTTCTCCACACCTCTTTAACAAGGCAGACCACTGCTAGGATTAAGGCACCAACTCACTTCATGGATGAAGTAGCTAGCGGTGTTATTTTCTGTTGAAGGCTGGAGCTGTGAAACACTCTCAGTGGCTCCATTGTGAATGGTGCATGCGATGTGACTTCAATCCAGTGTTCTGATCTTGAAAAGTGCTGAGGACAGCACTGGGTTCTGAGTGTGTGTGTCTGGATGGGTGAGTGTGTGTGTGTGGATGGGTGAGTGTGTGTGTGTGGATGGGTGAGTGTGTGTGTGTGGATGGGTGAGTGTGTGTGTGTGGATGGGTGAGTGTGTGTGTGTGGATGGGTGAGTGTGTGTGTGTGGATGGGTGAGTGTGTGTGTGTGGATGGGTGAGTCTGTGTGTCTGGATGGGTGAGTGAATGTGTCTGGATGGATGAGTGTGTGTGAACCTGTGTATTAAGCATCTGTCTGTACATGTATCTATGTGTGTGGATTAGTGTGTGTGTGTGTGAGTATTACTGCGTGTGTGTGTGTGTGTATTACTGTGTGTGTGTGTGAGAGTATTAGTGTGTGTGTGTGTGTGTGAGAGAGTATAAGTGTGTGTGTGTGTGTGTGTGTGTGAGAGAGAGAGTATTAGTGTGTGTGTGTATTACACTGTGTGTGTGGCTGTGTGTGTGGCTGTGTGCGTGGCCGTGTGTGCGTGGCTGTACCTGAGCGAGTATGGCTGTGAGCACTGACAGGGGATCGTCCTTCTCTAGCACAGGTTCACTCACTCTCACGTCTCTCTGCTGGGTCTTTTGCTTCTGCTTCTCCTCCTCCTGAAACGCACACACACACACACAACACACACACACACACACACACACGTCAATGTTTTGCTAATATTTGAGAAACCATTCCTATGTGTCTGCTACCTAAAGCAGTTAGGTAGTTTCAATAACCCACTGTTTCATTTAGCTTCATTCACCGTTTCATCACCCCCCCCCCCCCCCCAAATGAACCAATAATTATTCCCCTTGTACTACATTTACTAATCATTTAAAGAATTAAAAGAAAGAAAAAGAAAGAAAGAAAGAAAACCTGATAACTCACTGGAGGTTCCCAGCGGCCCAGATGGTCGATGTCTTTGATGTAGACGTGGTAGTGGCCACCGTAGCAGCCCCCCTTGTGGATGATGACGGAGAAGAGCTCGTACAGGAACTCACTGTCAGGACACTCTCTCTGGGGACAGCCAACACACACACATGTGGAATAGATCAGAGGAAATGGACAGTGTGCGGAAAGAGTATTCTAAAAGGACAGTATGCGGAAAGAGTATTCTAAAAGAACAGTATGCGGAAAGAGTATTCTAAAAGGACAGTATGCGGAAAGTGTATTCTAAAAGGACAGTATGAGGAAAAAGTATTCAAAAAGGACAGTATGTGGAAAGAGTATATGTTTAGTGGGAAAAGGCAGTATGCTCATATGATATTCAAGCCATCAAGGTAGTGTTGACTGATTGTAGCAGGGTTAACCTGATGATTACTGATAGCATACATCAAGAATAACAATCGTGACTTGAAAAACAGAACAGGATATTACATCTTGTCTTCAGTGTGAAGCGAGTTCCTGTGAGGATGTGAAACAGATGTACCCCTTCTGCTTCCATGTGGATCAGTCTTAAGCAACGTGGGAAAGACGCGTGTTGCATACCTGTTCACAGAAAGGTCGAAGGTCAATGGTGAGAGGAAAAATGTAGCGTCCTGTCTCCTTGTAGCGCTCGCACTTGGCAAAGTCAAAGTTGAACCTCAGCAGAGACATGGTGAGGAATGGGGGCAGCTTCCTCAGTTTGGCAGACTGGGGACAGACAAAAGAGTGAGTGAACCTCCTGAGGAAGACATCACACCACTGTGTGATTAACCAATCTTTACGCTAATCAAATATTTAGTATTTATTTATTTATAGATATTTGTCACATATTCAGAACAAACCATGCAAAACGAAGTAACAGTACAAATACAGGTAAGACAAAGACAGCGTTGAGACAGATTCGAAGAACCATTTGGGCTTTTACTTTCTGAATCCAAACGTATTCATTTCTGATACAGTCTGCCATAGCCAACCTATATGCTTTCATGTGTGCATATGTATCTGTCTGTCGCCCGGCCCTGTTCTGACCCGAGACTGACCTTGGCAGCCTGGACCAGCTGGTTGCAGCAGCTGCAGCGGTAGAGGTTGTTGCCCTCGAACAACTCCTCCTCTACAAACATGCTCCACAGCGCCTCCTCCAGGCTGTACACACCGCGCACAGGCATGGCCAGGTCCAGGAAGTCCTCCTGTGACAGGGCAGCCCACACATAAGAGACAGATACTATGGGATCTGACAGAGTGCAAGTTTTAATGCCAAGTTTATGGAAATATGGTTAAAGTAAGTAAAATAAAATGAAATCTTAGCTGTTAACATCATAAGCCTTCTAAAACGTAATGAATTATTAGACCATACAAGTACTCAGCCAGACATGCACACGGAAAAAGGCTGTATCATGAGTCATGATGAGACACACCTGTCTCTCACTGATGTTGCTGCATTCCTTGCAGACGATTTGGTTGACGAGTGTGCCGTGGTAGAGGCGGTGGATGAGGTTGCTGCCTGACGTTCCCACCAAAGAACTTTCCAGAGCACTGAAGAGGATGCGGTTCAGCTCCTGAACATCATGTTGGCTCGTCTCCTGCCGACAGAAACACAGTTAGATAAACTCCCGCTGTTTCAGACAGACCCTCACATTTCTGCATGATGATAGAAGTGAATGAAGAGGGATCTAGGAAAGTATGCATCTTTTTCTTTTTTCCCCAGATAGCTCAACAAGACGTGTACCTCATTGTTGGTCCAGCCGAAGCTCTCTGTGAGGTCTGAGGTTGAGGCGGTCTGCTGTTTCACCAGCAGCAGGTGTGCAAACAGCCTCTGGAGCTCGAGTGGGATCACCCGAACCTGCAGAGGATCACAGCATATCAACACCTCCATACACCTCATCTTACACTCCTGTCACCCTCTATTCATTTCATTCCCATTGGTCTTTTGTGTTGGTTGGTGTGCCAAAGCATTAATGTTTACCAAGGTGTTAGGAAAGACAGGTAGTGGAGGTATAAAAGTTCAGCAACTCTTGTAGATAGGAGAACCAAACTTGTTAAACCATTTCACCCCTGATGAAGGTGAACTGAATGTTTCGGTTAGCCAAAGTTTGTTCTTCAAGTGGTTTTAGGTTCATAGAGCTGCTGATTCTTACTTCCACTTTCAATATTTTCATTCGCTCCCCTAACCATTCACTAATACTCAAGTATAAGATATTCCAGCACACAAACCTTGGCATCTGGATGGTCCTTGTCAGTCAGGTTACCCAGTTCATCCGGTCCCAGACTGAAAAGTTCCTCTACAGAACACAGCAAAACTCAACCTCAGTTTATAATCACAATATGTCAGCTCAAAGCAATAGCATGCAGTTCCACCGACCCACCTCTGAACTCTGGCGTAAACAAAAGCGTCTGGAGGAGGGAGTTGAGGTAGCAAGTGCCCCCTTGGTTTTTGATTCCGCTGAGATTGACGTTCTCTCTTGGTGGTGGAGGCTCGACCTCCTTCCCTTTCGCAAATCTTCCTCCGCTGGGGACGGAAGAAAAGCCTTCCTCGTCCTCCTCAAAAAGATCTCCGAACATTGCAAAGGCTCTTTATTCCTGTATTTTATTCCAGTGGGCTACTCCGTTCCTTTTACCCGCAGAGACTTTAGCGAGTGAACAGAGTTCTGCTTTACAACCTCTTGCTATCTCATCTTGGTCTTGCCAAGCTCTCTATTGACAACCATCGGATTCACTCCAGAATGCACAGATTTCACAGGACTTACCATTGCTATCATACAAGAATGGTAACTGACAGGCTTCCTAACCTCTCAGTTAAGTAGGTTCAGAGGGCCAATCTACGGTCTACGGTATACAGTCATTAAACCCTGCAAAACAACCTAAGTTGGCTGTCAATTCTTAAACGTGGGCACTGGCTAACAATCTTCCCCACGATCTAGCCAGCAGCTAAAATCAGTTCGACAGTTGTACACTTACGACGATTGATGATTTGTTCCACCACTGGCTGTGACAAATGTCATTTACGTTGATAACAGGGCTAAAACACCCAACTGCTGTCTCAAACATTCAGTCCCAACAATGAACCGAAGGGGAAACGAAACGTAAGAATACATCCAGCGGTGTTTCAGTGCGCAGCCATGTTTCTTTCCCATGGCATTCTTCTTCTTCTTTGTCGTTTTACAGCCTTTCTGTTGCATTGCTGCCACCTTGTGGATCAATCCATTACCCCACTATACTTAAATCCTATCCAAAAAACAAAACAAACACATTTTTCTTCTTTCATTCGGCCACATGTTTAACTGATACAAATCAGATAAAGCTCCCTTATATCTGCAAACATATCTTCTCTCACTCTGCCTCCTGCGTGTACCTCCTGCGTGATATTAGCATATGTTGTACTGTTACAGGTGGTTGACACTCCTGACATGACGAGGTTGGATGCTTTCCTATTGTGTGCTAGTACTCTGCTCAGTAATGAATACAGGTACCACCCTTTAGTCTCTATCTCCAAATACTGTTGCCACTTCAGACTTATTTCCTTCCAAACAATACTTTCCCCTCAGCTTAGGGAAGATTTATCTCTATATCTTTGTTTTCTTTTCTTTTTTGTTGTTGTTGTTAATTTGTTCACCTCTTCATTAGTTAGAAGAATAGATGTGTTGTGGAACCATAATGAGAATCTGACGGACTCTGAGAAGAAGCAGCCCCAATACTTTTGATACCCGATAATGACCTTATGGTGTTGGATCTATTCTATCCATTGTACTGCCATCAGTATAAATTACAGTTCTACTGACCACACATTCAGGTAGTTTGAAGTTCTTTTATACATCTCAACATTCCAACCCTGGACTAAGATTGCTAGCACCTGTAGCACCAGTTTCAGAATCCTATGATCTATCAGTGAAGATAAGAATTTGCTCCTGGTATTTCTCTCCTACATGACAATAGTATTCATATACCAGATCTAAATGTTCACTCCCTACTTTAGTTTCAAGCCATTCTAGATCAATTTAAGAGCTTCTAGAACCCTTAATGGAACTGAGGGCCATAGTAGTCAGGCTACTCCAGGACAGAACTCCTTGTCATCTATCCCCATATCCTGCGACACTAATTCTGCAAATCCACCCAAGGCTTGAGGCCTGTGCCACACCTCTCTCCCAGCCTGTCTGAATCACCTGTTCTGGGTGGCTATCGCCGATGCTTATGCTGCAAACCCAATGGCATTTCCCCTGTCTCAACCTGCAGTGCACATATCAGTGAAGAACGCACAGCCCCTGTACATATCCTGAGTGCCTTGGCTTTAATTAGATCCGACCCAGACAGTAATGATTTAGAAGCAGAGCCATATGCTAAACTTCCATATTCCATTCTTGATCTAATCAAAGACATATAAGCTTGTTTCAGGCATGCTATGTCTGCTCCCCATTCCATTACAGCTTAGCATTTTATAACATTCATTACTTTTTTCTTTTTTTTTTCATGATTAGTGATGAGTCAAAGTACACTCACAAAAAACAGAAACTTTAGCCAGATTCAGAAAGTTCATTTCCATAAAGTGTTTTCTCTCCAATCTTTGTCTTCTTTCTTTTTTTCAACAGAAAATCTAAAGCCCATCTACTTCTCCATTCTTCTACCTGATTTATCCCTTCCTGACCTTTCTTGACTACATAGTTTATATTTCTGCCTCTTTTCCATGTACCACCACCATCTGCAAATAACAATTCCTGGCTGAATGTTTGCAAATATATCATTTATAGTGATAGTGAATGATAGTGAATCACACTCCCTTGAGGAGCCCCATTCTCCAACCGGGACACCCTACTGACCCTATTTCATCTGAATGCTTCTTCCATTTGAAAAGTCCAGAGCCCAAATGAAACACATTTCCCCCTATTCCCATCAATGCATCTTGATAAGAAGACCTTCTTTCCACAACATGTCATATGCCTTCTCCACATCAAAGAACACAGCAATCACACAGTCTTTTTTTAACTTGGGCTTTCCTCACCTCCCCCTGTGGACATATTACTGGGTCACTAATACCTCTTCCTTTTCTGAAACCTGATAGGTTGATGGGTCACTAACACTTCTTCCTTTTCTGAAACATGATTGGTTGCTGGGTCACCAACACTTCTTCCTTTTCTGAAACCTGATAGGTTGATGGGTCATGCACACCTCTTCCTTTTCTGAAACCTGATTGGTTGCTGGGTCACCAACACTTCTTCCTTTTCTGAAACATGATTGGTTGCTGGGTCACTAATACCTTTTCCTTTTCTGAAACCTGATAGGTTGATGGGTCATAAACACTTCTTCCTTTTCTGAAACCTGATTGGTTGCTGGGTCACTAACACTTCTTCCTTTTCTGAAACCTGATTGGTTGCTGGGTCACTAACACTTCTTCCTTTTCTGAAACCTGATAGGTTGATGGGTCATAAACACTTCTTCCTTTTCTGAAACCTGATTGGTTGATGGGTCATAAACACTTCTTCCTTTTCTGAAACATGATTGGTTGCCACCAACCCCTTTTCCTCCTTTCCTCCATTATTCTTATCCTTCCTTATACTTCCTCTCGCTCATTTAACTGTGACTATTTAAATGGATTATAATAGTTTACCACCACTCTCTCCTTCCTCTCTGCCCACACCTCCACTACTGTGTACTCCTGCTCCAGTCCTATATCCAGTACTCTATAAGGAACCCCTAAGGTAGAATCTGCAGTATGCAGCATTATACTCCCCCCCATAACTACAGCGTCTTATTCCCCATTCACATTCACCCTATTCATCATCACCACCACATCTGGCACATATTTTCTTCCCCTTGTATAGTCTGTATTCTCTTACGCTATACCTCATTAATCCAAAGTACAGTTCTCTTGGCAAGTCCTTTGTTCAAATTCTCTCAATCCCCTCAGGCAATTCTTTGACACTCTTAACCAATTCACCATTCCTCCCTTAAATGTTCAATATGTTTCTTCATACAAGCTGTGAAAGGATCATCCTCATTCTTCCATAAATCACTCCCTTGAAACCCCTCGTCCTTTGCCCCCCTACTCTTTCAACTTTGGCTACTTTGATTTTCCCAGCACTTTTTTGCTTTTTCAATGTGCCCTTCACCCTATTAACACATTTCCATCATCCAGAGCTCTAACATATTTCACCTCCCTTTCTTGATTCTGATTTTTGGATCTAGTTCTTTCACCCCTCTTTCCTCTTCAGACCTCACAACTGTATTCTGCATTCTCCCTTTCCTCACTGTCCGATCCACTCTCCGATCCTTCCTTCCCCTCTTACGATCCCATCCCTGTCTCTGTATCTCCATTTCCAACCTTCCCACTATCTTCTCCCTCATAATCCTCAATACTACTGCTATCACTTCCTTCCTGACTTCCTAAAGCACAGCACAGTTGAGACACCAAGCAAGAGCACCATATACTGGACCTATACAGGCAGTTGGCCGATACTCTCACACAACATTCCCAGCTCTGCCTGGTCTATTAAATAATATTACCCAGATGGCCGTAATCAGAAAAATGCATAATCCAACTCATTATTTTATCCTTCTATTTTAGTCTGCCATCCAACTATATATCTATCTATCTACAGTACATAATCATAGTGTATCATGTATCATTATGGTATACTAGACTGGTACATTTCATAAAATTAATTTCCTCATCAAATGAACATAGTTTGATAGATTTGGGACTTTATTTCAGTGCAGAAAATTATTTAGTTTACACAAAATTAGCTTCTATTTACACTCACATATTTACCATTAAATAAATTACAGGCACAGTATGAAGAGCTTACATGAACATCTTAGGAAAGATTAGTGTATCCAGCATCTTAGGCTAAGATCATAAACATAGTGGTTCCAGTGTGGCTCACAGAAAGAAAGAAATTATCTTGATTTTGATTTTTGATTTTTAAACTTCATGGATGAGAAAGACCAAATCTTTTCGTTGTTGATTCAGTATATTTTAGTTGGCTAATCCCCTGAGTTCCTGCTGCATTAAAAAGGCATGAATTAATCTTCAGTCAGAGCTACAAACATATCAGCGTACTTCACAAGCTTTATGCTTGTGTATTTAGTCCCTGTTTGTCTTGTTCAAGACAAGAGATATTTGTGCTTATGAGTGCTTCTGGAGCCCCACTTGAAAGGTTTGCGGTTTCTTCCGTCTATTGGCGTGGCGGCTCACGTAAATCGAACATCATTTGAAAGCTACAGGCATCATAAGAAATTAGGAGCAAGATAAGATGGCAAACCACAGAGATGCACGGTCTCCACGGTTTCTGGGACAGCCGGTCAGGCAAAGAGGCAGTCCCTACAGCAACCCATGAGTGGGCTCTATATCTTCCTGTGGGCATGCCATAAATCCTTTCTATGCAGGTAGATTAACCACATGCATTTATTCCAGATCAGGCTGCAGGAGTTTAAGAATGACATCATCAGCTCTTCCACCTCCTGGAACTGGTAGCCATGACAGTGTGTCTCCCTGCAAGTGTCATGGCTGACTGGGTGAGAGCCACAGTGGCACTGCATTGTGACACCATTTCCTCCAGTCCCTTAGTGTATTCAGTTCGTCTTGAGCTTGAAGACTTTGGAGAGTGGCTGTCTGGCGCTGGAGTAGATGAGGTAGGAGCCCTCTGATGAGGAGAAGAACTCCCAGTCGCTGCATCCAATGGTGGGGAGCCGGTGGACCGGGATGAAGCCCTCGTAGCCCTGCCACCTGAAGACAAGAGGAAATCTCTTGAGTTAGCACAGATATCAACTCCAGTGACACAGATACTAACACAGACTCTTGAGTTAGCACAGATATCAACTCCAGTAATACAGATACTAACACAGACATCTTCCTCGAGAAGGAACTCTAATATACATTAATATACAACTAATGACACACAGATCATTGTATACACAGTTTTATCCTGCAAAGAACATGAAGTGCTTCAACAAAACAGCTTGGTCTGAATAAATGACTAAAAATGAAGTCACAAAGAGCCAGATATTCACTTACCTGTATATAACACTGTTTAATGAATAGGTTGTGCCGTCATATGAGTTAGCCACAACCAGAAACTTCTCATCACCTATAGTGAAGAACTCCCAATCTACAGCACTGAAGAAGCCAAATAAAACAGGAAGAATTCATTAACAAAGGAGTAATATGTGGCCAATTCAGTACATAAATCTTATAGGTCTCTTAATTATGAGTCGTTTTCACAATGCCTCACCTGTAGGTACCAATGTTCTGAAATGTGATGAACATCTGTGTGACCATATCCAGCTCATATATGGTGGAGTTAATGGCATACAGACTTGGGCGTCTGTCGTATAACATGTGTCCATTGGCCACGGCCAGGAAGTACCTGTCTCCAATGCGGAACATCTCCCAGTCTGTCGCCCCAAGTGTCTGTATGGACAAAGGCAAGCTGTAGTTAAAGCAGCTCAAAACGTTTGAACATAGACAAGAACATGACATTGACGTGCTTCTTTTAATACCTCTTAAACTGTTTTAAAAAGGCTAGTTAGACATATTATACATTGGGGCTTTTTAAAATAATGACAGTTGGTATTGTATCAGGACATTCAACATGATTCAATTTGGCACGTTATTTACGCGAATGGATTTAAAGGTTTGCTCAGTTATTACAACTTCATATTGTAACCCTTTTGTCATCCCAAAGAAAACAAAAGCACTGCTGAAAACATAAATTAAGGTTTAAAAGGTTTAGGGAAGCAAGCAAATGTACCGCAAATGTACCGTCAACAGTGATGAAATCACCTTTTTTTTATCAAAGCTCTTACTTCACCTCATAGACCATGCGGTAAGGCTCATCTCGTCACATCACAGCCATGTATGAACGTGATTTTTATGAGGGGCAGGGGGAAATCTGGAGTTTAATTATGCAGTTTGAAGATTAAGTAAACTCTTAAACGGTGCATATCAAGATGGTAGTAAAGCTCCCCCTTTCCCAACCTTTCTTTTAAAATTTCAAGGGAAGCGCAGATGTGCGCAGGGGAATTTCCCCCCCATCCACTGCAAGTCTCCACATACAGTCTGTCACATACACACGGCCTCCCTCACTTAGTTTGGTCTGTCGGCATGCATGCAGGAGTGAGTAACAGAGCGCTTCCCATCAATAACCCTTCTCTCAAGCACGTCACATTTAAATAAAGGAACATGTCTATTTTTAGCGGCGCCGTTTCCGTCTTGTACTGTCAGGTGCAGTTGGAGATCTGTCAGAGCAGATTTCTACTTTGGGCGTCCTGCCAAACCCTGCTGGCATATCTCTCAGCTAGACAGCGATCCGAACTGTATTTCAGACTGTACTTCATTCAGACTGTACTTCATTCAGACTCACAGTTGTGAAAGCAAGAATAAAAGTAATAATATTCATATAAAACAATGTAGAAAAGGATGATTATGCCACAGGAACAAGCAGAAGTGTATGTATTTGTTGTGTGTTCGCCAGCACTACTGGCGAACTTGAATCATCATTGATGAAAAGTTGAAACAAGTTATCTAATAAAGCCAGTTCCACCTCCTCTCTTTCTGGTGGTTGCTGTAGTAGCTCAGCCCTGTACTTATACTCATGCAAGCCTTTGGAAGGTGCCCCGTGCCCCGTGGCGTTTCTGTGGTAACAGGTGTCTCGGGCACGGGCGGCTTTCTGTGGTTTGGCAACTTCAGCTGGGAAACACCTTGTGTGGGGTTGTACCACTCAAAGCATAACTCAACAGTGATGTCTCAGGGTTGATTTAGGGTGTCAATAACCCGGTGTCAGAATAATCTTCCTAGACCAGTATTAAAGTAATAGTATAAAGAAGCATTAGCAGCAAAGAATTAGGTAATTGGTGGAATTTTGAAGGGATTATGATAATTTTCTCAAAGTTCTGCAACCTCCGTCATCTTCTCCTGGGATTACTGTCAAATAAGTTTCAGTCTTTTGAAACAAGGCCACGTGAATGTGAGTGAAGCTTTTGTTATGAGGATCAGAAAGGCTTCGTTGTAATTCTTCTACAAAATTCTATCCTAATCCACCCCTGACACACAATAATTCACTCACAAACCCCTCTGGCGATAGTCTCACTTTCCTAAAATTTATAGTGGAAGAGTTCAAGTGACAGACTGTCTAGACACAGACTGAGAGAAAACTGTCTGTCTAGAGAGATTCACATAGAAGGTATTAGAATTGGCTGAATGTTCAAAACCTAGGTGTGGAACTTGTTCCAGTTCAGTTCCACTTGACCGGTTTGTTCATATCATGATGACTCACTGAAGTACTCACTGCTGTGACTTCTTACCCGTATAGTCTGAAAAGGCTGAAAGGTTCCTCTAAGCCAGATGTATATGGTGGAGTCGATGTAAGTGGATAGGCCATCGAAAGCATTCGCCACTGCCAGGAAGTGGTATGGACCAATGGTGAAGAACTCCCAGTCATAGGCCCCTGAGGTCAGGAGGGTCTGGTTCACCTCAAAGGCCTTGGTACCTGGATTCCACTTGTAGATGACACTGTTGATGTTGTGGTTTCCATCTGCTGAAATGATAGTTGGGATTGCAGAGCAGCCAATGAAAACCTATATCAGGTTACGTGCTGGATCAAACAATGTGAAATTCTAGAAATTGGCTGAGGATATTCAGACAATATTTAATCACTAATGTTAGTGTGGTCAAGTTGGCCAATATAAGGGACTGCAGTGTGCAAAGAGGGTTTTGCGCTCCTGTGTTCTGTGCATATATTTATGTTTACGTGAATGTTCTCTGCTTAATGTTCCATTTAGAGTGTTTTAGAATGGAGTTAGTGATTTGGAATCCATGTGTTGTGTGTAATGCCCTGGTGTAGTTTCCTTGTGTGTTAGCATCTGTGTCTGCGTATAAGATCCCTGAGTCTTTCCCCCGTTCAGCATCAGTCTGAAGCTAGTGTTCCTGTGCATCAGTGAATGGCCTAGAGCCAAAGACAAGTCTGACTCTTGCGTCTTCGCTACAGGACCATTATGACTGCCTGGATGTCTAGGCTGGATGTGATTGGCCGGTTTCATGTTTGTACCTTTCCTGTGATTTGCCACTGCCAGGAATGACTCATTGTTGATCTGGAAAGCCTCCCAGTCTCGGGCACTGTAGGTCTCCAGGGTCTGGTAACGCACAAATTTGAGTTTCTTAAAGCTCCACTTGTAGATGACGGAGACCTCCGGCGCTCCTTCCACTAGTCCTTTTGAGTTTGACACGGCCAAGAACACCTGATATAAAGGAGAGATTAGGCCTCAGTTAAAAACAACATGGAAGTCACTTTGACTGTTACTTGTTTGTTTGTGCTTGTGTGTAGTATGGTTTGTCACACTGGCAAACAAGCCTACCAGTTGCAGTTCCGCCACCTTTCTACACCTATTTCACAGCTGTCTGGCAAAAATGGAAACTTGTTACTACATTGCCACCATTGATAAACTGTTTGCATATGCTGCTGTCTATTTCCACTCCAAAAACAGGAGTCTGCCAAACAGCTATGAATTATGTGAATGATTCATGGTGTTGCGTCTAACTTTTCATTTCCTTCCCTCTGGGCTCACTTAGACTCAAAATAGTTCCTCCCTACATAGCTACTGTAGTAGCACATGTCCTCCTCTCAATGTGCCGTGCAAGTGAAATGCAGACAGACTACAGCGTATAATTAGCAGACAGACTAAGTTGTATAATACATTTCGTACACAATCATTGTGTGCTTTGAACCTTCCTGTTGATTAGAAAGAGTCTGATATTGGTAGGAAAACTGGTCAGTCTCAACAAGAGATTCTCTCAGTGCACTAATTAAGCTCACACACTTGTCATTTCAGCGATTTATGTTTGTGGGGGATTTAGGAGTCGAACGCACATGTCTGTTGGGGCCACATCACAGGAAGAATCCAGTCAGTGAAAAAGAGTTCAGTAACAGTCTCACCATTAACCAACAACATCCTTGCAAACCCTGTTGCTGTCTTGATGAAATGTGTGAGGTAGAGGCATGAAGGGTGTTGAGGTGTGAAGCCAACCGAAATACGTGAGACCTATGGAACAGTTCTGAACCCTGTCTGGCCCTGTTTCGTTACAAAATCAGCAGCTACTTTCTATGGGAAAAGCTGTGGATTTGGTGGGTGTGTTTGGACTTGAACATACCATAAGTGACTCATGCATCATGCATGCACATGTGAATACAGAACACTTCCCAAATGCAGTATCCCTCAGGGTTCAAGCAGTCTCTCACAGATATTTCACCAATTATATCTGTCACCGCTCACAAAAATATGGCTTAGACTCTTCTTGGAGTCTATATGTTATAGCAATTGTATAAGACTAAAGTTACATTAGTTCAATTAGCAGACAACTTTACACACAGCCACTTACATTATAGATAATGTAAACATACTCAGTGTTAATCAGTATATGTTTGTGTATGAGTGTGTGTGTGTGTGTATGAGTGTGTGTGTGTGTGTGTGTGTGTGTGTGTGTGTGTGTGGGTGTGTGTGTGTATGTGTATGTGTGTGTGTGTGTGTGTGTGTGTGTGTGTGTGTGTGTGTGTGTGTGTGTGTGTGTGTGTGAGTGTGTGTGTGTGTGTGTGTATGTGTATGAGTGTGTGTGTGTGTGTGTGTGTGTGTGTGTGTGTGTGTGCACGTGTGTGTGTGTGTGTATGCTAAAAGCGAGCCATCCCCATGACCTTGGTCTTATTAGCGCCAAGGGGTCATGTTCCACCAGGTGACCTTCTCGAGCTCAGCAAGTTCCCAACACACCTTTCTCCCTACGATGAAGTGCTTCCAGGCCACGGCCTCACAGGTGCTGATGTTCTGGTAGAGTTGGAAGCGCCCGTCGGTCCACCTGTAGATGCCTGAGCCGGGCCTGCTGGAGTGGTGAGCCATGGCAGCAAACAGACCCATGGAGGGTACCTGAAAAACCTCGATGTCGTACGTCTCGGAGCTGGTGAAGATGTCCTGGTGATCGTCCACATAGTCTAGACGTTCCCGCTCTGTAAGACATAACACATGTCTGATGGGGTGATGCCATGGTATTTGAACAGGGGTTATAAAATCAGAGGTTCAATTCTGCCTGTAACTCATCAAAGGTGATGACTACATCAACAGGGGCCCTATTCTCTTCATCAGCAAAGTGATGCACTCATTCATTTACTATCAGTGGCATTGTTACTCTGGTTTCAGTATTTCCCAAACACATGGCAGACTTCCTCTCAGCTGCAGCTCCCGATCTCTGTATTTATCCTTGGCGCCCGCCTTGCTGCATGGGCTGTGGACGCACCTTGCTAATGGCACATTCTCACACCATGGCAAACACACATGAGGAAGCCATTGTTGTATACTCCATTTTTTATTTGGGTATGACAACAAGTAATGACGAGACATGACATTAAGGAGAATTTCAGGTGGGCAGATGTTTAGTTGTAGAACCCCGGAATCAGCTTAACAATAACTGAAGCACGTAACACAAAGGGGGGCGTGACGGTGTCTTAAAAGGGACAAACTTAGGTGGTCAATACACAACAGATATCAAGCCCCAGCTCATGCCAAGTGCCTTACCCAGTCAGGTTAAGGTAGCGGCAAACATGAATCTCTGTATCATTCAGTTCACCTGTTCACCTGACCTAACCTGATCTGTCGTGGACCCACCTTGCAGCATGGGCAGCCATGAGGCTCCATCACATAGGAAGAGGCCTCTCTTCAGGGTGTCAAACCAGAGCTGCCCCTTCTCCGTCCCCGTACAAGACAGATGTGACCCCAGGGTGACCCGCACCTCCGACTCTGTGACAGAGAGGAGGAGAGGCATTAGCGCACAACTA
Organism: Clupea harengus; assembly: GCF_900700415.2. Lineage (NCBI taxonomy): Eukaryota > Metazoa > Chordata > Actinopteri > Clupeiformes > Clupeidae > Clupea > Clupea harengus. The sequence goes on from NC_045172.1 coordinate 6,892,169, forward strand.
TTCACAATCCTGTGAATATAAAACATTGACCAATTAATATATCAGTGCAACGCTAAAATATATTGTTATAACAATGTCACTGTACATCGTACATTTTCAATACTGAAAGCATGGTCACTTTTGCACATAAAGTCTTGCAGATCAAATACAGTACTAAGGTCTAACACTGTGTACATAGTCGTGTTGAAACCTTTTTATGAGAATAAAAAAACTAAATTCAAAGATCAAAGTCAAACCATAGGGGGGTGAAGTATTAAACAAATATTCATTAAATCATTGACAGAAAACACACAAAAGTCTAACGACAGGATATTTAAAAATAGGAGATTTGGATCTTTCCTATCAACAAGACACCAGGTGAGTCATGACTCATTTTGACATCCTTTTAAAATGCTCATTGTTAGTCATGCCAATGAGAAAGAATGTGGAGGGTTCTAGTTTAAATGTGCAATTAGTAATATGACTTTACTGTATGTGGTGATCTTGTGATTTCATGATAGCAAGCAATACTACACTACAGTATCACTATGCCTCAATGGAAAATGAATAAACAAATCAAAACAGAGAGCACAATCTATATCTGACTTTTGCCAATGAATCCTTCTACACTCAGGTTCTCCACTCACCGTATGGAGGCAAAAGAACATCATTCCCTGGTGGCACCACGGGTAACTGGCCCAGGACTGCAGGGACGGCCAGCTCTGCCAACCTGGGGTTTGAGGAGGGGCAGATCCGTGGGGTGGCATCAGAGCCGGGTATGAGAACCAGCTGACGCAGTAAACCCTGTGAGAACGGATGCGTGGTTAAGCATTAAAGTCAAGGAATATGCATTCAACATGTGTTTGTCTGTCATGTGTGAATGTGTGTGTGTTTGTGTGTGTGTGTCTGAGAGGTCTTACAGAAAATACTCCTTTCCAGCGCTTCCGGTTGCCTACATAGATTCTGGAGCCCCCTGTGTTGAGGTCAGCAGGGAATGACTTCTTCTGAACCCTATAAATCACACAACACAACACAAACACACAGACACAGACACAGACACAGACACAGACACACAGACACACACACACACACACACACACACACACACACACACACACACACACACACACACACACACACACACACACACACACACACACACACATATACACACACACATTCAGTGTTATTGAACTGTAAACCCCAAGTGAATTGTTTAATATCTAACTATTTATATTTATAAGATGAATTTAAGGAGACTTCAGCCTAATGTTAGTCAAAGATGCTCCCAATGTATTTTGTCGTTGGCATCTCCTCTCACTTACAGCTCCAGAGGCAGGCCACAGTCCACCGTCAGGGTGGCATGGTGCCCGCTCAGAGCCAGCACCAGTGTGTGCCAGTGCCCATTGGCCAGCTGCACGCGCCGGAAGGTCAGGCGCTCCCTGCCCTCTGACCCCTGGTAGAGGAGGTGGAGGCGCTCCTTGGAGAACTTCAGCCCCAGCAGGAGGTTGCCATCCTCCCTCACCATGGCAAAGATGTACTCACTCGTCTGAGGGAATGGGAGAGACAAGAGAGGAGGACAATACTCATGATTTGTTATTATTTACAGAAGAATGAATTGGACACCACACTATGTAACTAGTTATTGTTACTACTTGTATTGTTATTACATTTGTTCCCCTCAGTGTAAAACAGTTCAGTGCAGTTATTCCATGGGAAGCTTGGTTAAGCTGGGTTACACAGGGCAACGTTGTGAGCAATGTTGCAAGGCAATGTTGCTGAGCGATGTTCTTTGGCAACATATTTTCATCTGGAGAACTTTTGATCTAACCATTGCTCAAAAGATTGCCCCATATATCATCACATTTTGAGATTCTCAATTAACTTAAGCTCAATAGAGTTAAAGGCTTTGTGTTTACTTAGGTTGAGATTTGTGTTTGGATGCTGGTGCTGAGGTGAGTGTTTGTGGTTACCTTAACGTGTACCCTCGAGACGTACCTTTGGTGCGATGCGATCCACCTTCATCGTCACGACGACAGAGAACTCGGCGGGGAAGTGCTGACAGTTGACGAAGATCTGCGAGGAGGGGAAGCTGAGGGCCCGCTGTGGGCCGGAGGAGAACTGCACCCCTCGCGCCCCTCCGTCCTGCACCAGGCGCACCCCCTTGACGGGCCGGCCCCCCTGCGGGAGCACGCGGGACAGGAAGTCCAGGGGCAGCAGGTCTGCTGAGGCAGGAGAGTCCTTTATCTCTACATGACTTCCTTCCCTCGTCACCTCTTCCTCCTCCATCACTACTGATCCTGCCGCGCCTTTAACTAGTCTACCTAGGCGGGCCGGAGCGCCATGCTCTTCAAGCCGACAGAGGAGAGACAATGAAATACGCTTACTTTAGCTTGTTACAGCTAAACAAAAACAACAACTGCTCAAGAATAGATCATTCATAACATAACACACATATGTATTAACATAATTCTAATAAGAACACCATTCTAATAAGTAACATAACCGTATATGATATTTAAAAAATAATGTAATCCAAACAAATAAAAAAGCCATCTGATATGTGCTCATAAAGTTATGGTACTGTAACAGTGCATTGTGGTGAGTAGGTGACTTGCATTAGAGGTAGGATTGCATTAGAGTTAGGATAGTATTAGAGTCAGGATTGTGTTAGAGTTAGGATTGTATTAGAGTTAGGATTGTATTAGAGTTGGGCCCAAGATTTAATGATGCCTAATCATCCAAAACTTATAAGGAGAGAGGAGCTGTGTGCCCTTTACACATCAAACCCAGCGATGGGGACGCCCCGATAAGTGCTTCTTTCATCTGGGAGTCTGTGAAAGATTCAAAAGCTTTCAGGATTTTATGACCCTTCATTCATGTGTCAGTCAGGGCGAGGGACATCGGGCAGTCTGGTATCTCTCTTCCACTCATGCAAATGAGACACCATGGAAAACAGAAGAGGGAGAGATGGAGGGGCGGGGGTGAAGGAGATGACAGGAAACTAGAGAGGGAGAAAGAGAGGAGAGGAGGGAGAGATGAACAGAGTGCAGCAAAAGAGAGGTAGCTGAACAGACAAGAGAGGAGGCAAGGTGTGTGTATATGTGTGTGTGTGTCTGTGTGTGAGAGAGAGATAGAGAGATGAATAGGGAAGTAAAGAGGAGAGAGATGATATAAGGAGAGGAGGGGAAGAGAGAGGGATGAACAAATGAGAGGAGTGGACAGCACAGATAAAAAGAAGAGAAAATTGATCAAGAGGGAACACTGAGCATAAGGATATGACAGGACAAGAGGGGTATACATAAACAGAGGGTGAACAGAAGAGAGGGAAGATGAAGGAAGAGAGAGATGACCAGCAAAGAGAAGTTGGCGATGGAAACATTTACTGGATCTAAGGAAGTCACCTCAGTATTGATGTAGCAACACTGTGGCAGTTTAGGCTGGGTTAAGCCTTTCCAAATCCTCACATGTGTGAGTTTATGTTTGAGTATGTCAATGCCTTTATGGATGATGTGTGTATGAATGATTTGTGTGTGTGTGTGTGTGTGTGTGTGTGTGTGTGTGTGTGTGTGTGTGTGTGTGTGTGTGTGTTTGCGTGTGCGTACCAAATCAGGGAGAATAATTGCAATATAATTTCTTCTTCATCAGTACCACAAGACATATACATACTGTACATCTGACGTGAGACTTGTAAATTATTTCTATAATAAAATGCTATTTTTAAACTCACTAAAAGACAAAACAGTACATGACGGCCCTTTAAGTTTGTTTCAAAGCGAATCAGTCTGTTGTTAGGAGAGATTGATTTAATGAGTGGATATGAATCTGTGGTCAAAGTGTTTGATTTATATTCATTTCCCTCCCCAGTAAATCAAAGTCTGACTGGAGGGGGGGGAAGACCCAGTTCATATTTAAACACAACTCATCCTTTATCAAACAATGTTGGGTGTTGGTGGCCTATTCCTGAAAACTTAACACATTGTTTGAACAACCTAATATTGCCTATGGCATGGAATGCACACTGTAATAGGTAATACAATACTACTATCCTTACCTATCCAGTGTAGTTATAAACTTTACACATGTTTTGAGCAACTTAATATAGCTTATGTTATGGACTGCACACTGGAATATGCAATACAATACTACTATCCTTACCTATCCATTGTAGTTATAAAGGTACTATGTTGCTAAATTGTGAAAACAGTTGTCTTTGGTATTTATTATGGTGTTTCCGTTCCACAAGTGGGTTAACAAGATTTCCCCACTAATGCATATATCTCTCAGGGTTTATTGGATGGAATTTAGCCCTGAGGGTGTTCCCAGGGTTTTAGCAACACTTCATAGTGATCATCAGGTGATCACTACCCTTTGGGACACCCCGCTGAGAGGGGAGCGCGAGACGCCCCTCACGCACCCACCCTGAGCCCTGTCCTTCGACCCCCCCACCTCTCTTACCCCTGGGGCAATCGTGAGGAGACACCCCCCCCCCCCCCCTGCTGCTGCAGTAACTCCAGTGCATATTAACTTCTTCCCTCGGTTCATAATGAGTTTATAACTTTCCCTGCATCCTATAACTCTACTATCCCCACCTCCACACAAGCCCTCCATTATAGCAGCCCTTATTCTGTCAAAATACATTAAAATATATATAAGTATAAATATAAGAATTGTATCCATGCAGCATTAATCACACTTAAGTACATGAAGTGCTTTACAAGCCATGGCAAGGTAGAGAACATATCTGTTGCATGTCCACATCTATCAACGCACGTTTACATGTGTTGATTTGAATTACATATCTAGACAGGGAGCTGTACGATGGAGCATCAGTCTTTAGATCTGTGGGTGTGTTTTTCCTGCTTGATTTCAGTTCAGTATCAAATATGGGACAGGTACAGACTGGTTATTAAGTTATTTATTTAGCTCAATTTAAGTTAAATGTACATGTTCTCATAGGTTTATTTTTGTGTGGATTGTTTCACACATGCTCTATACCCATGTAAAATGAATACGGTACGACTGCTCAGCTAGTCTGGCTCCGGGACGCCTCCACCTCCACACAGAATCTCACACATCCTCAACACACATCCTCAACTCATAATCTTGTGGAGGATGTGAGGCTCCGAACAAAGATAAACAATCCCTTAAACAGGATCCAATCTTATCTAATGTGGGGGAATTTATGACAGAGGAAACACAGGGAAGCCTAGGATAGGTGTATGTGTATGTGTATGTGTATGCGTATGCGTATGCGTATGCGTATGCGTATGCGTATGCGTATGCGTATGCGTATGTTTATGTGTATGTGTATGTGTATGTGTATGTGTATGTGTATGTGTACGTGAGGTTTAGATGAGGATGCCTTAGTATGAGCTCTTCCCAATTGATCACATCGATTTGTACAATCTTCAAATGATTCTACCTCTTTTGGGGAACTGATATGAACCTTTTTCAAAACAGCTCTTCCTACACACAACGAATTAAAAGAAGAGAGAATTAGAGAGAATGAGAAAAAGCAATGAGAAAATAGTTGGCATACCTGTGCATGGTCTCCATGGCGCAGCACCCAGTGCAGCATCTCCCAGAAACAACAGAAGGGTCAGCGAGAGCATCAGCCCCTGAGGTCCCATCACTTCACAAGCCCGCCGTCTGTCCATGTTCCCAAAGGTCCCTCAGGACCGACTCACTAAATCCTAATTAGTCCAAAAGTAACTTCACCCCTCAGCACTGTGACATGTAATTTGCTAAGATCGTTCCAGTACTGGCTGTTGTTGATTTGTATGTCCCAGTGACGCCCAACGGATCAAAAAAATATCAGATTATTCATAAACTAACAGACAAACCTACGGTGTACATATTCACTTGTTTCTTATAGTCCCACAGATCCTTTGGCTTGTGGCCACTGATGAGCCTTCAGAGAGTCTATGGTCAAACTGAGGACCAGATGGAGACAGCGAAGAGGGGCTTCTCCTTCTTCTTGTTCTTCCCTGTCTGAAGAGCCGTTCTGAGAGACAACACAGGACTGAAGCTCTGTCTGGTGGTGCCTCCGGCAGAAGCCTCCTGCTCTAATCAATAACTAGCCTGTAAATGATCAATGCCAACGGGTCACGGTGGAGCAGCTGAGTCCCTCTGAAGTCTCTTCTTTCACCACTTCTGACTGCTTCTCTGACAGCTGTCATAAAGTTCTTCTGTCCGGTCTTCAACCCAACAAACACATACTTACAGTCAGGGGGGAATCAGGGAGAGGTTGGTGTTTCCTTTGACCTCTTCCAGAAGTTTGTTAGAGCTTAGGGAGGGAATGGAGGGAGAGAGAGGGGGCAGATAGACTAAACTACCTGAGTCTGGAGAGGGGAGAGAGATGTGAGCCAGGGGGAGGAGAGAGTCAGGTATTTAGACAGACATTTAAATGAGCGTAGGCAGCAGAGGAGGGGTTGTAGTGGGAGAGGAAAGAGGAGGGAGACAGGTTGAGACAGAGGATAGAGGAGAGAAAGAGGGGTGAGAGGAGAAAGAGAGAGACAAAGAGAGAGAGAAGGAGAGGGAGGAGGTATTGATAGGGAAAGAGATAGATGGGTGCAAGAGAGAGAGACAATACAGAGAGAGGGAGAGGAAAAAGAGAAAGAAGAGTAAGAAAGACAGATGAGAAGGGGGAGAGAGAGATAAATGAAAGGATGGAGAAAGGCAGAGAGAAAGAAGAATGAGTAAGAAAAAGGACAGATAGAGAAAGGGAAAGACTGTTTCATCTGGTTGGATTCAAAGCGTAGGTCACCTCATCTTGTTAAACCCTCCCTGATGGGAGGAGCAGGCTGGTTAGACCCGTGTCTGTCCTCCCGGTGAACTACACACGGAGTCGTGTGCTCCCACAGCCTAGCGCTGCCTGGGGCCACACTCTTCTAGATGAGCAGCTCGTGGTCTGTAGTACACCACCTCACAGGGTCACCTCCCTCTCTCCTGCTCAATGCCACACTCAAACTCTTTACCTCTGTTTTGCTCAGACTTTTTATTAGTTGGTCTATCTTACTCCTGCCTGTTTGACATCCATCCATCTTGTGCTTTTCTAAGTGTTAACTTATATAACCCAGAAGTCAAAAGAAATTTCATGTAAAGTGAATCCTGCTCTATTGGTGTCAGCTCTTAAATACAAAACATGCACAAACGTTAGACTGGATCTCTGTCTAAGAGAAAAGTGCAGAGTTGGGTTCTGGTTGTGATAACCTGCCACCGAATGTAGCAGTGTGAGTTTCAGCCAAGCATGCTGACTTAAAGACACTGAACACTTAGTCTGGTCTCAGCTCTGGTGCGCTCTGAAATGTTAACAGTGTGTGTTTACAGCAGGTGTGGTCAGGGAGACAGACTTACACCCCCCACCCCCTCCACACACACACACACACACACACACCACCTCCCTCCTGATCTCAAGACAGTGCATACAGGGGTTAGCAGGTTAGCGAAGAAAAGTAGAGGGAGCTGACAAAATTGGGGCGGAAAAGGTGTACACCATACCTGACCTCTCTTTAGTGGAGTGCCACGGGCCCCATTAAAGGCCTTGGGCTTCAAAGCAGATGCGTCAGGCTCTTCCATTAGCAGAACCAGAGCGGCGCTACACGCTACACGCCTCATAGATTCCTCTCGCTGTTGTCTGAAAATAGGAGGCAGTGGGTTGTGGCCTTCATAGGGGGGGATTCCATGGAATAATCCCCCAGAACAAGGAAGCGGAAGCACTGCTTTGCCTTCTGTTTTTGGTCACCTGACTATGATCCCCTCAGATGCCTCATTTACCTGTATGTGTGTGTGTGTGTGTGTGTGTGGGGGGGGGGAACCCATTTGAGGTAAACCTCAGGTAAGGTGAAGAGGGCAACACAGAGAACCAGAACTGAAGTTAGAAGACTCATAAAGGTGAACTAAATCGAACTGAAGCTCAGTCCAGTGATGCGTACATGCTCAACCAAGGGGAGCTGAGTGAAAACCTTAGAACAGAGTTGCCTAAAGAAGAACCTGGGGTTGATGAGACTTAGATAATCAACACCCAAACTCAGAGTGGTCCACTCGCGGCACAGACTTCTCTGCTGAAGTTCTTTGAAAGCTGCTAAGCCTTGTGTGCCCGGGTGCTTGCTAGCTCGGTCCCCGAGGGTGAAGCAGGCTTTGATTTCTGTTTGCGTTTCATTATCAGTCAGAGTGAAGTATCAGACGTGTTTGGACAGGGAAACTCTCTCTCTCTATATCTCTCTGACACACATACACACACACACACACATACTAATACACTGGGACACCAGGACCTGAAAAAACAAAGTGAACAACTTACTCCCTCTCGACTGAAAGGTCCTGCACAGGTGAATCCTGCCATTACAGAAGTTCATTATGGTTATCATGAGATTCTTTGCAAAGCTTAAGACAACTTATGAAAAGTGGCATACAAATTTGGCGTAATTGAGATCCAGTGGAAAGAGACTTTGGGCCTTTCAGGAGATTTGTTTATATGGGCTTGCACTGGTGAGATAAGGGAGAGAGCAAAAACCAGTGAGGATCAGTGGAAAAGTCTAAATGTGTGTGTGTGTATGTGTGTTGCAGTGCGGAGGAGGTGATCAGAGGCTATACGTTGACATTGTTTTCTTAGCGTCGGCGGTGCTAAGCAGTGCGGGGGCTTAAATGGGAGCCGCCAGGCGACTTAGCGAGGAGCTTCTCATGACGGACATTTCCCTCTTCTCATATTGATTACAGCTAATGCCTGTGGCTCAACACACTTCAAAAGTTTCAACGTGCCCATTTTAACGAGCATTTATAGATGGCTAACCAACATTAAAGTTATGTTCCTATTTGTTCTGATAGTGTCTAATGTAGTGATCTATTTCTTTCCAAAATGACATGAAATGTACCTATAAAACATGGATCTAGATGAAGCGATTAAATGTCACCCTGAAAGCAAGGAGACCAGGAAACTATTTAACCTGATGAAAACTCTTGGTCTGCCAAGAAAAATATGGAAGCCAAACCACAATCTCATATCTGTTCCCACACACTAACCTCTGCCAGAAAACACTTAAATGACAATTATGATTGGCGGTCAGCTAAGGGCAAGCCCATAGCTAATTTACTGCCATTTTTTACTGCCAAATGCCTGTCGTTATTTAATAATAATTCAAGAAATTATCTTTTTATTTAACTAATCTATTCATTTATCCATTTATTTAACCCCTCTAACCTTAGCCTGGGTTCCAGTAGGCTACTGTGGAAGACCTCCCGCCTTGTTCTGGTAGCCTACCTAAAAAGCCTTTTCCATCTGCCCTCAACCACTATAGCCCGGTTGCCCTAATATCACACATCATGAAAATCCTGGAAAGGCTGATCTTGGCCAATCTCAGACCTCGGGTGAGCACCCCTCTGGACCAACTGCAGTTTGCCTACCGCCCCGAGGTTGGTGTTAAAGACCCCATGCAGACGAAGCCTAGTTTGCCTGAACCCGGGTTCATTTTTCACACATATCAACTTTTTAAATCGCGTGCACATGAACCCAGCGAATCCGATTGACTCAGCTGTAGTACATCCCCCACGCCTGTTGGTGGCGCTTTAAGGTGCTACAGACAACTGAAGAAAACGGAGAAGAAGACAGGAGCACGCTAATAAAGTAACATATGACAGTAGTTGAGCTCCAACTAGCAACGTTTAGCTTAGCCGCATAGCCTACATTTAATCTGCACAGTAACACATTATGGTGGTTTATAAAATCAGTGGTCAGAGCAGACTGTAGGTTAAGCGAAAAATAATTATATTTGTTATTGATAATAAAGAGTTAAGAACAGTGCAACAAAGCAATGTGCAACATGACATGTCTGAGTTGTTTAAATGCCTGTGCTTTATGGAGATGCTGAGCTTGAGCACGAGAGACCACAATGCAAGTGCTGTGGATCCTGGATGTTTCATGGTTTACAATTGCTTCCAATTTCATGGTTTTATTACTAACAACAAATGTAGGCTATTGTTGAGGGCTTTGTCCTTCACGTACTGTAGGCTACCTCTGAAGTAACGTTAACGCTAGCTAGTAGCTATCGCTATCGTTGTCTGACTAAAGCTAACGTAACATTCATCTTTATTACAAGCAGGCACAAAAAGCAGGCACCACTTCTTTGAATTCTCCAGAGCCTTTAAAACCATCCAGCCTAAGCTGCTGCATGAGAAGCATGTAAGACGCAGGTACACGTCTCCACAACCTCCTGGATCATTGACTGCCTGACGGACAGACCGCAGTTTGTGCGGAGGGGATGCGAGCACCGCAGGGAACTGTACCATAACATTTCCTTTTCACCCTGTAAGGCTCCTTCAGCTCTGCTGCAATAAGGACCGTTACAGGAGGTAGCGGGAGACAAGACTCCTCTGTGTGGCAATGCATTTTACATATAATTTGCACATTAATAGCAATATATTGCATTAAAGTTCTATCTGTATTCTGTGTATTTTAACTAGTATAGTAGTAGTTTTGTATTTATTTTTTTGTGATTCTGTTCTGTCTTTTTACCTACCTCATATGTGTTTTTTTGTTATTTATGTAAATTGCTACTGCAATACTGAAATTTCCCTTTGGAGATAAATAAAGTTATCTCTCTCTGTAAAACCCTACAAATTAGCCCCAACTATCACCTTCTCAAAACCCTACATCTAACCATAGGTGTCAACAAACATGAATATGGTCCATTAAAATACAGTGAGGCAGTGGGCTTCTAGTTAAATGTGCACTGTGTGGTCAGCATTTGGAGCCCAATATCAAAGACAGTAGTGGGTACCAACTTTAGCACTAGTCAGCATGAAAGACCCTATGTTAATGTGCGGCAGAGACAAGACATTGAGAAATCTGTTGGTGAGTGGACCAAGTCTTTGGGTTTGGCTGAAAGGACAGGCGACGCAAACATTTCTGCACATACATTTCACCCAGTGTCGGGACACGTCACTGAAAAACAGACATACTTGAATCTCTGCAAGACTTTTCAAGTACAAAATACAACAGTCACATTTTACTCTCCAACACAAACAGGACTTTATTTTATACTTAATATTCCTGTATCACATGCCAAAATATAGACACACAAAATCAAGATTTTCTTGTCTGCAATGTTTGCATCAACTCTGGAGTGTCACCCCAGATACGTCTGATTCCTCCCTTTCTCTCGTCTGAAAAAATGGGGTTAGATTACCTTTGACCCAGGAAGTACAACTGGAAGTCAGAATAAAACATGAAGGCATCTCTGACAATCACAGGGTATACTCAGACCTTAGTGTTATCATTAGTAGTTTGAAAAACCAACCTATTCATTTCCCGATTGACCAGCCCATCCATTTCAGATTGAGAACTTCAAAGTGAATTTGAATCATCCTATAAAATGATCCCCAAAGACACAGGGCTTCATTTAAACAATGGGACTGGGGTGTCAGCTTGTAACAATATTGGTAAAGAATACTGTTGAAATGAATACAGGCTATGAAAGACACATAGGGCAGACGGAAGTTCCTGCATTCCTCTTGTGCTCCAGTCACTTCCTCTCCTTTGACTCCTCGCCTAAACTCGGCGCTTGAGTGACTGTCCAATCACCAGCTTTATTCTACTTCCAGAAAGGTCCTGGGTTGTGTATAGCAGACATTTTGTTGTGTTACCAGCATCATAAACTGATAGTCTCTGTCATTTTATACATTCTCTCTTTGAGTTACGTGGGCACAGCACAAAAAGGCTTTTGGCAAATGCAGCCCCGAATGTGTGAATCTGATCAGATGCCATTTTGACTCCTGTTAGCTGGGTTGGCCCACACTGGTTGATCGAGAAGCTTTCTGATCAAATAACCCTAATCGGTTTGGTGTGTAAACGAAACTGCATCTACACCCCGGAAAAATAACTCGCCCACACACACACACACACACACACAAGCAGCACATACTCTCTCTCTCTCTCACTCACACACACCATAGCATGGCATGGCATGCAGCAAGTCACTCACAGGCAGTGTTTTTACCCACCCCTAAACCCCCACATATATCTGACCCACACCCCATCAACCCCCCCCCCCCCCCTCCCCCCAAACGCTGTCCACTCCCAAGCACCAGTCCTACAAACTCCCCCCTCCCCCCAAAGGTGTCTCCACACATATTTCGCTCTGCATCAAGTGTGTCACGTGTGGACTAATGACACATGTTCTCTCACAGCCAGAAAAGATAAGACTATTTTTTCATGTCTGTGAGAAGAAGTAACCATGAGAGATGTTTGGCGACCAGAAAAGAACAAAACAAAAAACTCCACAAAAAAAAACTCAAACTAAATAAAAGCATTTATGTAAAGTGCACTGTTCCATAGAGGTAGGGGAGGATCATCACGGCAGCCATGTTGAGGGACTAAGTGTCTTTGCCTTTCAATCTTCTACAGGAAGTCTCTTTGTTTGTTTCCTTCATGCCTGACGTCTGTCCTCACTGGACCTCCCTATGCGGCGTCGGCGGGTGGGGGAGTTGTGGTGTTACTATCTGGCAGGGGGGGGGGGGGGGAGGCAAAAAAGAAGAGGATGGAGAGAAAGGGGACGGAAAGGATCGTTTTACAAGCCGAGGGATTTGCGCACAATCTGCTTGGCCAGCCGGTAGAACTGCTCGCGGTCTTCGCGCCACATCTTTGACGCGTCCACGTTCGCTCCGCTCTCATCGTTGGGCTCTGAACGGGGCGAGAGGGACACAAAAACAGCTCTTCAGGCCCTTTTCGGAAAAGTAAAGCGTTACCCACAATAAGTAAAGGGACAGCGCTAAACTAGCACTCCCTTGACATGGTAGTAACAGAGGTCACAAACGGCTCCTGCATGCAGCTGCCTGCGCTCCAAGTCACACTGAGGTGGATCAGAGGGCTCCCAGTTTGAGTCCAACTTCTACAAAGTGTCCTTCTGTTAACACACTGAACCCTTTACTGCTCCCAACGCACATAGGCCACCCCCATCAGGGAGAATTGAAGCATGAAATGTAAAGCACTCTCCTACTACTTACTACCTGTGGACCTGTGTAGTAAAGCCCTCTACTCAACTACTGGACGAGCAGTAGTGCAGTCCGTTTACCCGATGCATTGTGGACACTCATGATGTGCAGTGCAGTGGTCTGTGTGACTGCAGTGGTCCGTGTAACTCAAGTGGTCTGTGTAACTGAAGTGGTGATGGTGGTGGGACCCCCTCACCTGCCAGCATGCTGACCACTGAGAGCAGGATCTTCTCCACACTCTGGACGGGACTCCACCGCTCCGCGCTGCTCTCATAGCCCATGGGGTCGTCACCAGGAGCGTGCAGGATGGAGATGCACACGCGCCCGTCTGGGTAGACTGCAGAGGGAGAGGATGGGTGGGTTCATACTTACTGGGGCAATAATTTCATTCAGAAAAAAATAGGATTTGAATGCAACTGCATTAGGGGTGACACACACACACACACACACACACACACACACACACACACACACACACACACACACACACACACACACACACACACACACACACACACACACACACACACACACACACACACACACACACAACTGCGGTCAAAGCCTATACAGTCATTTCCCAAAGTATTAGGACACAAGTAGACACACATGCAAATCGAGTTGACTATCTGTCTATTGTAAGATAAATTCAGTTTAGGTATGAATTTATTAACATTTTATTTCTATTAACAATGTATGCCCATTTAACCAGTATAACTAAAGGCAGTTGGAAAACAGGTTTCAGACAGAGGGGCCTAAGATAACATTCAAAGCACATGCTTTCAAGTTTAGAATGACCAGTGACATAAATTCCAAGGTCATAGGGCAGCCTGGGCAGGAGACAGATGAGATAGGGAAACTATCTGTAAGAAGGGAGTTGGAGACTCACAGAAACATAATTGTCAGGCCAGAAATTACGACTAAAACATGCAAGTCACAGAAAGGCGTATACCTGGAGGCCCTCAGTGAAGACTGGACTTATAAACCATTATTATCACATGTAAAATTTAGAATGCCTTCTCCAGCCGTGGGTGACAGAGCTATTGTGAACTCTTCATTCCGGCTGAATCTTGTCCAATCCTAAAACCAGTAAACTCAACTGTATCAAACCAAGTGCTACGTGTGGCGGTCCGTTACTCTGATTTCTCTGTAAACCAACACGCAATTAATTTTAACTTAACACTATTTTCAAAAGACAGGACCATCTAACAGACATTCAGGACAGGCCACATAAAGTCATCATCTATTGACGAGAGAGTGGAAAGCACCTACAATGAACTTTATCTAAGAGTACCTCAGGATATTGGCAGACGCTTGGCAGGTACAAAAAAAGTGACAGGTATATTGATATCTTCCAAACGTACATGCACACTTACACACACACACACACACACAAAACCAGCTTCACACCAAATCACAGCACCCTGCGCCGGCCACACACAATCAAAGCGCGCGTGCCGCTGCGATATCAACCACCCACAGTGTTGCGCGGCAGATGCTATCTCTCGATCCCGCTCTCCGCTCCACTGCGCACAGCCGGGGGACACGGATCCGGATCTGGCATCCCTGCGCTGATAATCGCCTCTGTGTCTATCGCCAGGCCAGAGCACTGCTATCTTCAGCCCCAACAGGAAGGACTTTGTTTGGGCACACTTCCCTGACAACGCAGGCTCTCCACACTAACCGCTGGAGGATTGAGGTCTTCATGGATCATCCTTGGCAGGAATGTGAAATACACCACACACACACTTCGGCCTTAACAGATGTACTAGCTGCTATGGCTTTTAGCCTTGCTAACATTCTCAAATGCAATGCCCTGGCTGCCTTATTCAACCCCTGTACGAGACTGTGGGCACAACCTGAGTCTCAGCTTTACAGACAGAGAGGGACTACTGTCTGGCTATATGACTTGGCTAAATGTAGCCATCTTCTCTGTTTTATTGTGTGCAGAGGAAGAACTGATAATGTAAATAATGCTTTGTGAAACAAATGTAATGGTCCAGTCCTCGTTTGTAGAAAAAGGTTGTTGATATCTGAGCTCAACAGCCAATCGAGTTACACCCCTCCCTTCTCTGCTCCTAAAGCAACGTGTCGATTGGCTGGTGTCGATTGGCTAGTGTATGGCTTGGTCAAGGCCACTTTGTTTCCCATTTAGTTTTTTTCAGTGCGCACACACTGGACAGACAGCTAGAAGAATGTGAGGAGAATTTAGGTGAATTTTCTTGAATTTGAATTATGATCAAGGACTGCACCTCTAAGAGTGAACGTGGTAGGCACTCACTGTTAGGGTGGAACATGTCACAGGTGAACTTCATCTTGGGGGGGCTGAGAGGGTAGTCCGAAGGGAAGCTGAGGATGGCAGGAAACACGCCCCCTTCGAAGCACGTATCTTCTGGACCCCTGGAGGTGGAAGTCAGAGACGCGTTAGAGCATAAGGATTTGAGCCACACAGACAAAGTGTTCTCCTAAGGAGTTGTATGTCCTGCTTATGTCTTCAGTGGTTCTTGCAATGTCATCAGAGTTATGACATCTACCACTCAGTTTGCATGAACTGTTACAGGGTATGTGTTACTGTTAAAACATCGATTTATTTTCCAGGAAGTAAGTTAGCCATGGTGCAATTTTGAGATAAAGACAGCTGTTGAAAAGATTACAAAAGATTTCATTACCAAATGAAAGTTGAACAAACCATTTTCCTTCAAAAAAACTTTGGTGCATTACGTTAATACCACAAAAGATGAATGTACGTTAAGATACGATGATAGATGATGAAACTATTTAAGCAACAGAGAGAAGCCAAAAAAATTAAGAACTTAAGTTATGAGAGACCAAATTCCAAATATGCCTTGCACTCTCCCTGAAGTGAGAGCACTCAGTGAACCTAGTAGTAAGCTATTATCTTACCACCCCTAATCCCTCACATTAAGTGAATTTTATTGCGGTCGTGCGAACTCTACAGGTCAGGCTAGCGTTTCGCCTTGCCCACCACATCTGGCAGCAATGACAGTGGCGGACATATTAAAGGCTTACGCAGGCATGTTTTCCTAAGAGATCTGCAAATATTGTGTTTTGGAAATGCAATAAAATCTGCGGCAGCAGGTATTACGGTGCTCCTGGG
Source organism: Clupea harengus (assembly GCF_900700415.2). Classification (NCBI taxonomy): domain Eukaryota; kingdom Metazoa; phylum Chordata; class Actinopteri; order Clupeiformes; family Clupeidae; genus Clupea; species Clupea harengus. The sequence goes on from NC_045172.1 coordinate 6,908,256, forward strand.
GGGGGGAGAGAGGGAGGGTCTATACTCCCTTGGGGGTAGAGATGAATGGAGAAGAGGTGCATAAGGTCAGAGAACGAAAAACAAAAACACTGGCCATTTATTCTGCTGTCACATATAATCACATACAACCGCACTTAGGGTTTTCTGGGGTGGCCTGAAATGTGACCGTTTGACATGATGACACGGATTGGAGAAAACTTGACAAACCATTTGATGACACGGGGCTGGGCCATTTTTTCTACCTGCGATGAAGTGCTTCCCTCACCAATGGGGATTTCCTTGATTTTTCCCACACTTGAACTGCGATGTCTATTGGGGACTCACTCGATAACCCTCCAATGGGTTTATGCAATGCAGGTGAGGAGAGTTCAGGACTGCACATATCGAGTACTGGTGAGACCTACATCTGACTGACATCTCCAGTACATGGAACGTGCACGAATTTCCCAGCGATCAATCTCAGTCTGCATTTAAAAGGCAAATCCAGCCCATGTTTATTTTCCACCTGATCTGTCCATCAATCGGTCATTTTAGGATCGGCATCAGGCGTTTATCTCCATATGCAGGGGCCCAATCACTCTGAAACCATCTCACTTCCTCTGTTGTGTTGTACCTCACAGCTGGGATAGTGGGCTGGTGACCACCTCTGTTCCTTGTTTGGTTTGGCAGTGAGCTCTACTTAAACAAACACTTAAAACGTATCCACAAATCCATCAGGCCATCAGATGGTTTACCGCAGGACACAAATGAGACTGCACTATCAGTGCTTTGACTCGATCACTATCACTCAAAACGGATTCCCGGACAATGATGGGAGCGCCTGGCCCCTTTCAAAAGAACAGTACAAGTATCACTGCCTATCAATCAAAATAATGATTAGCCATTCTGTATTCGTTTCCCTATCCATCACCACTAGCAGTATATTAAGTTATGAAACGTAAATTATTTAAATTAAATTGAGCTGGAAACTACCACTTTATTAGGCAGATAATGCCCCCTTGGGGGCAACGAATGAACAACAACCAAAGGGGCTATCTGTGTCCTTCACTAATTCTGCTTATTTTAGGCCTGATCTTAGACACTCAGAAGATAGAATAATTGGGGGGGTTTCTCTGCTTTCATGTCCATGATATTTTCATCAGGTCTGTACATGCAGAGCCTATATACAAAGTGGAATGAAAACGGAGTTAATTCAGAAAAACAGCACAGAAACCCTTGGCTAGGCGACTAGTCCTATAATACTGATATGCTCCAATTTCCACCAAGCTAACTCTCAAACTCAAGTTAAGAATAAAATCTCCTCAGTTCAACCCATCACGAGGACCCGATCAGAACAGAAGAGTGTGACAACACAGGGAATGGTGGATATGTGTGTAATCCAAACTCTGATTAGACCCATGCTCACTATACACCTAAATCCTTTTTTCACAGGTAACCCAGGGTTTGGGATTGAGACAGCGACAGAGACTGGGTCTGCTGATTTATCCACATGCATCATTAGGCCAATATGGAAAGTGTGAGAAGGCCACTGGATTCAACTTTTACTTTCACTGCAGAATTTTACTAAATCTTTCAGAATTGCTAAGAAGGCCTTCTTATGCTCTGAAAAACAGCTATTTAGAGAATGATTATAATTAGGCACATTTTAACTACAAACATTTTTGAAGACGTACTACTCTTGGGGTAACCACAGTTGCATCACTGCCACAAAACACAATTTAACACTTACATGATTAAAGCTTCCCACTCAAAGAAATTCTCCTCGTTTACTGGGCCTGTTGAGAAAGAGAACATAATACAGATTTGTGAGATATCTTAGTAAATCTATACGACTGCTAAAAAAACTGACGTGGACGCAAAATCGAAATGGCACAATTTTGTCATGGAAAAGCCCTTACCCGCAACAATTCCCTCAGGGGGGTTTAGAGTCAGTTCTGCCAAAGAAAGAACGCGCTGGTTAGATGGCAACATCACAGCATTCACTCCAAGCTTTAAATGTTCCTTTTATCATGAGAATTATATGAAAATTCCGTTTTAAGAACGTTCACGTTACACTGACAGTTACAGAAACGTAGCTAGCTAGCTAGCATTTTTTGAAGCTTCTCGTATACACCAAAACTAACGCTGAAAATAAAAGTCGCCAGTTGTGAAGTTATGATACAACAAAAACTTGAATTAAAACCGTACTATACATGTTATTATTGGCATAGGGTCGTTAACATTAACACTAGCGTGCATACTTGGCTATTTTTCTTACTTGGACCACATTTCCACAAAAGAATGGAGTGGTAGGGAAATCATTGTGTTAAGCATAATTGCAATCGCTGATCTCTAGAAAAAAATGAAAGTGCAACCTGAGATCTGCGACTGTCTACATTGCAAAACTACCTGTTCTATGAGGTCCGACAGGTAGCTAGCTAGCTTGATCAGTAATTTGAAAATACAGTTGGGGGGACCTAATGTGAAGCCCACTAAACGCAAATACCTTGTTAGCTAACCACTAACTAGTACGTCTACCAGGATTGCATTTAAGTCATTATTCCATACTTACGCTTATATTCTGCCATTAATCTTTTCAAAGCTGTGCCCGCCATGGTTAACACCTATAGTTACTAACGAACTGTAAAAGTTCGGATGCGCAGGTTGCTAAAAACAAAAGTAAGCCAAGCTGATGCCGTGGCTTACACCCGACTTCCGCCTTTCAACTGCAAAGAAGAAAACGCAGCGCCACACTGCGGAACCCATCAATAACTGCTATCTATAGCCTTTAAATACCTCCTTCAAATAGATCCTTTTTCGCAGCCAGGGAAAACAGCTCTTACAGCAAATCTGAGTACCAAACTATATTTATTGTGTACAGTAGTAAAGGACAACAAATAATGTACAAATCAGTACAGAAACATGACATAAGTTGTGGACAATGCCATTTCCCCAAACCCTCTCTCCACCCCTTCTTTGCTAACCAATTTGGAAACTGAATGGAGCAGGGCTAGTGAAGGCTGCAGAGCTGGGGCCGCAACACTTCCACCAGGAAAGCATGACGAAAAGCAAATCTGATCATCTGAGAGGATTCCCTTGACATTTTTTTAAGGACTGGGAAGAAGTGGGGGAAACAAAAGCATAATTTGGTTCTACAATGTCCATATTCAACCCCTTAGCCAAAAAGACAGGAGCAAAATTAAGCCCCCCCCAAAAAACAAAGAACACAAAAGAAAACACAGTGAATGCAAAAAGAAGAATACCTTCGTATATCAACACATTTAAAAAAAAAAAAAAGAAACTCCTTTAAAAGCAGAAGACGATTTATTCTTCATTAATTATCTGAACACGTTCTCTTTGTCAGTGTACCATCTGCTTGAGTTTGGTCCACATTCGGTGATGCCATATTGTGTATTGCAATCAACTGCTCTATGGATGACTAGTTGGAGAAAACAAGTCCTTAACACCTTTGCCCCCTTTTCCCTATCTGTCCCTGAATAAAGTGAATCATATTCAACTGGAGGAATACAGAATACTGAAAAGATGTTGCTCTTCTGCAATAAAAAGCGCCTAAAAATGAAAAACAGACTTAAACCATAACATATGCACAATGACAGGATCATAGGCACCTCTCGTGCTCGAGAGAGAGCAGGACGAGGTGGTTCATCATTGCTACCTGTTCTGTTGGCGCAGACAGAAATAAAGAAAAACAAAAAAACAAACAAAAGAACATAATGGCAACAGTGTCCAAGTGTGGCCTGATGTTTGCCATCAGATCTGAAGTTCTGACCGGATGCCTTGCATGGGCAAGGCCATTCTGAAACATTAGCGTTGCCAACGGGCATCCATTTTGGGACAAATCATTAAGATTTCTCGCATACTGGAAGAGGAAAAAACTAACAAAAATCAAAAATCAAAAAAAATCAAAAACAGGAAAACAAAAATACATTAACATCGAAAGAGCGTCTTGAGGAAACATGTCAAATAAAATGGCTGAATGGTCGCCTCTCTTCCACCCGGCAGGCTTTAGCAGACCCCTCCAGTCTGCTGTTGAAACACATCAATCGTGTCCTCATCCTCCATCTCGAGCTGGGAAAACCAATGACAAAGCAACCGTTACTCAACTGCGTCTACAGTCCTGATTAATAAACAACAGCCATCTCAATTGTGCTTCCATGGATACATAGCAGGGAGCTTAACTGGAAAAGAATGTGGCACCACACTTGTTAGCTTTGGTTTTCTTTTACTTTACTTTTCTATCTTGCAGTCTTGAGGCTCTAACTGCAATACCAGTTTGAATCCAATTCTAACAGTTCCATTGATGTAGCAGAAAGGGGAAAACAGTCTTTCAAACTTTTCCATGGAAAAATACATAGCCTACGTAGTGTGTATGCAAGAACACAATGTGTACACTGGTGCCAATCTGTGTTTCTGTACACTCAAACCAGTTTTAATTAGGCATGTCGACTTATTGGTGGGTCATGACATTATGTGATCAAAAGATTAAACGATATGCATGAACGCTTTGATTATATACGTAAAACTTGTCTAAAACACTCTTGGCTTAACCACAATGTCATCATTAGGTCTCTGTACTGTACAACATGCATATGAATTCAGTGTTCCAGCAGAGGATGACCATAGAACTCACCTGTGCAGGCGTGTCCGTTTCATTTATGGGCTGCCCATCAAACCTAAATCGGATCTGCCTTATTGACAACCCCTGGAAAACACAAACAACTGCAATTACAATTACATCACTAGTGCTCACTTAAGTCAGCTTTAACCATTTCATTGAGCTAGGACATCATGGACATGACTGACTTGAAGTATATCTAGATATAATGAATGATAATGAATACATTACAAATCAACACAGCATTTTATAGCAGGGCATACTTTCCCATTCCCATTATTGGTCGTGAAGACAGCCTCAACCTTTAATCTTAAAGCAAGATGTTCGATTTAAAACAGCAACGTTTGAGAGTAATGGGGTGGCAATCTCTCACCTGTCTTTCACAGTACGCCTTCATTAGTTTGCTTAAAGGTGTGTGTCGTTTTATTTTAAACTGGACCACAGATCCGTCTTGTCCTGCTACCTTCAGATTGATGTGGTCGTTTTCGGTTTTCACTCCCTCCTGAAAACAGATGGACAGTAGACAGTCGTTATGACATTATGTTAAACGTGAAGTGCAGACTTGTAAGTAGTTTTTTAAAGAATTCCACCTTTCAATAGCAGATGTGTTAACAAGGGTGAATATGGTTAGTTAGATAACATACGGCATCAATTAATCTAGCTCTTGAACCCAGAGTTATATAGTTAGCTAGCAAGCTAACCAATGTGATGCACATGAAATGAAACAAAACTAATAGCTAGCTAAAGTTAGCTAGCACACTGAACATGCAGGTTTACTGAGACAAGGCTGTGACATTATCTTCTGCAGATGATGAACAGCTTTTTTGTTAATGCAATATGAACTGGATCATTGGAAATAGTAGATCTTTCTAACGTAACGTTAGCTAGCGTAAGCAATCCTCTTCATTAATTTGTATGAACTGCAAATTGCCACAGTACTAATAAACACAATCATGCAGTCGGCGTTTGTTAGCCAGCTTTAAAAAGCCGACCATTGCGCTAACGTTAAATTAGCTTGCCAGCTAAGTCGCACAATTTTGAGGAATCACATGGCTCTTTAACATTGACCAACGAATTCGAACGTCTCTGAGTCGAAAACTGCTTGTTGGTTTTTCCATTTCAATTCATTTGTACATAAACCGCTGAATGAGCTGGACGCTAATCAGCCAGAGCTGCTTTCAAATGGCGGATCACTATGTGCGGGTAATGTTGCTCCTTCTCCGCTATTCTTGCGGCATTTCCTACGCCGGAGACGTAACGTGGCCGACTAGCGCCACTTCTTTTTCACAAAGGAAAACCCGCAAAAGCAGACACAGAATTCCACTTCGATGATATTGCGCGGCAGCTCGAGACAATGGCGCAGTTTCAATTAAATCACTCGCGGCAAAATGTGTACCATATAAGATAGCAAGATGGGTAGTTGCGAAAAAAGAATCCGCATTCTAGAAAAAAAACAATCCATGCCATCTTCATCCGTACAAATGCGCAAACTGGCTAACCACCACACCAATGTTGCACAAAACTGAAAGAGAGCTAACGTTAATACTCAGCCATATCCATACAGAACCAACATTTCGACTTTTTCCGTTCACAGTTATTGGTACTTACCTTAGGCTTTTCCTCAGACATATCGCCAAGACTTTTCAATGTAGTTATTTAAAGAATTAACGCAAGATGCGCCGTCTCCACTTTCAGCCCTCTGGTCTACGACGAGAACGCGCTTGGTCTCCTCTTCTCCAGCCACTGATTGGACGAGAATGTACCATGTGATATTTTCTAAACGGGAGCGCGTATACGGGAGCGCGCATTTGTGTACTCGGGCACGCACATTTGCACCCGCCCCCAACGGCTAAAAGAAGGAAATCAGCCTATACATTTTAAGGCACACATTTTGATAACTACCGCACTGGCAACCAACTCTCCTGTGTCTTACCATTGTCATGGTAATGTTTTGGCTAACACAACAAAATACACCATTTCATTGTGGGCAGTTAAGATTAGGCAACTAGTAACCTACAACACCATATTTAGCCTTCCTGTACATTTATTCATTTGACACTTTAATGACCACTTAAATTCAAATGGGCCAACAGAAGGCTAGTCCTATAGTTCATACAAGCCTTAATTTTCATCAGGGTAATGTACCCCTGTATGCCTAAAGTATTGTTAACACTTCACCAGTTGACCTACAGGTGCACAATTTCACATTCGGCATAAAACAGTCAAATGATGAGAAAGAGAGCACAATAATCTCAGATTATTTATAGGCCATAGCCTACCTGAGTTTTGGGTGTGATATTGTCTAAATGAATACATTAATTTGTATATAAATCAATATATATATGTAATTGTTAATATATTTATTGGGACAATGGTGTCATCTAATTTTCTAATTAAGCGATTTTCTGAGGCTGTTTCTCTTGGGATAAATCGAATGCATGGCACTGAAACCAACTTCATTTGTATGGCTGATCACCAACATCACAGGGTCTGTTTTGAGGACCAGAAGTACTTATGTAAAATGTATATCTCTACATGTATGACACTGTGGGAGGAGGTGGACGCTTCAGAAAAATTAGCCACTTATTAATGGGTTTCCTTAATAAAAAGTGTCACTATTAAAGTATCTAAAAAGTTTATTAAAATGATCACTCACTGGGGACAAATTAGGTGACAAATTAAGAAAAACGAATTTACAACATCAACAATCTTGTCTCTTTAAGAAAGTCCATACACTTTTGATCTTGTTCAACATAAGCAAACAAAACAAAAAAAATGTGTTGGAGCACAGAGCAATAGCAGACAAATACTGTAGCCTACAATTACAACGTAGTCAACAATAGTTACCACTGCCCAGCTGCTGAAGAGAATACACATGATTCAGAAAGTAGCAGCCTCAAGCGTTACAGCAAAAAAGGTCTAGTTAGGTCTCCCGTATAACAAGTAAGCATTCACACTTGATACTGGTATTGTCTTGTCAGCCAAACTGAAGACAGTCATGATTATAGAGAACCATCAAAATGCAATTTCCTTGTCACACTATTGGTAAATAATTGACATGGTAACAATAAAACAAGAAGAATGGTCTGTTTCTGTTGGTAACTCCAAGGGCAGCATTGAAGGGGAATACAGATCTTCAGTCAGGATGTAGTCTTGGAATGCTCAGCTGCTGTTCTCAAATCTAGCATACGGGCTTGCCTTGCTCAAGCCTAAGAGAGAGATGGAGAGAGAGAGAGACAGAGAGAGTTGGGGTGAGAGAGAGAGATGGGGGAGAAAAGGTAAATAAGGTAAAAATGGTAACTAAAATAATACTTGAAAGCAAGGCATAAATGGGGCATTATGTGTTATTCTGGGTGCTAGGACACTACCCCATGTCACACCACTGCCTTTAAAATGACCACATAAGGCATGGTTAATAAATCTACTTTCCTTTCTGAACACAAATGTCTTAAGTACAAGCATATATCTGAAGATATTGTTTGCATATTGCTTTCATCGGGCAGTTTTATATGAAACTGATAGATGATGACGATAAGTGAGAAAGACACCAAGTTAAAATTTACAGCAGTCTCAATGGAACCATACGCTTCCCTGGTGTAGCATCACCAGGAAAACAGTGGAGGGAGCTAACAGCGCCCAAAGTTTTGCTGGGCTTGAGCCCTTATCATAAAGAAAGTTTGTGATTCGCTGGGAAATAGCCATGGGTGCTGTGGAAGCCCCCCTTCTTATCTGATGCCAATTGCACTTATTCTGAATAGCATTAAGGTGTTAAAAGGTACAGTCCACAATTCTAATCCAATACACTTTTTGTTAACATCAGTAAATTGCTCCTCACAGTCCTCTAGTTGTCTGTTCTGTGTGAGTGCTCAAAAGAGTGTTCTGTAAATGGGAAACAAAATGTCTCGGACTGAGACATACATTATTTCAGCCAACAGTAACACTATTTCAGTCAACAGTAACACTATTTCAGTCAACATCTTGCTTCAGAAGCACGGAACGAATGGGAGTAATTTGATTAGCTGTTATACTCAAATGTAAACAAACTTTTGCCAGAATCGCAGACTGTACCTGAAATATTTTGAGAAACATCAATTCACACAAAAAAAAACACTAGAGAGATGGCTACGTCACTTTTCTGTAAGATTAGATGTCCAGATAGTCACTGGAGCGATGCAACACTGCCGCATACTTTTAGGAAGAGTTCCAAATATGTTCCTTCATTACCATACAAGTTATCAGAGAGTGAAGATTGAGGAAGTCTTTAGAAAATCTTTCTACAACACAGTTCTATTGTTCTAATACACTGCATGTACAACGGCACTGTCAAAGACGGAAGCCCCTCACCATATTTCTGCCTGATCTCATCATGCCGCACCCTCATTTCCGCTTTCCTGCAAGACATCAAGAAACATTGTTATGGACAACAGAAAACAAAGACCCATACTGACACTTGGACATGAACCCACAGACATAGACAACACACACACACACAAACAAATTAACAGACACCTTAGGGAAGGCCAAGATGCCCCTGAGAAAGACATAACTGGGGCCCCGCGTGAACGTCAGACCGGTTTTCCCCCGTGACACTTATGTGGCATGACGCTTTACAAAGGCCAACAAAACATGGAGGCCGTGTCGGTTCAGTAAGCGATAGGCTACAGAACAACAGGTCAGAAGACATTATCTCGGGTGACAATCATCTTTCTGTGGCAGAGATGCTGGATAAGAGTATCATGTTCTCACGAGAGAGCAAACCAAACTGACTGTTACAAACCAGTTCTTTCTGTGGGACACTTTAAATCTCTTTATACACTAAACATTGAATTTAAATCAGAATCAATGACTATTTTGCAAACAAAGACTAGCGCAGATGGTAGCTGTAGCTGTTGCTAAAAATAAACCACAATTCACAGCCAAGAGACAAACGGCTGATATGCATAAGACTGGCATCACCATGGCAACCAGGCCTAAATACCAGCATGGTCTCCTGACTGATAGACTCATGGTTGGTCTCACCCACCTCGAATCCGATTTGCCCTTTCTCTTGTCCGCCTGCTTATCCATCTTGTTTTCAAATCTCTTGGACCTGACGGCAAATTAAGAAAAAAGTTTAGTCTTCTCCTGGTGCTTCCTCACCCATCACAAGGCCACCCACTTTTTGCATTTGTACTAGTCTCCCCTTTGTAACTTCCCTGTAACTTGTAACTTCAGACAAACTAAGCTGTTTGTCTAAAGCCATGGACTGTATACAATCTGGTGTAAGCTTATTTTTCTAACACTATAAAGGCAAGCTGTCTTTACATCTTGACCCATCAAAAAAACACTCCTAGGCTTCATCAGCAGCTAAGAAACTCTATTACGAAATCACTTCCCTGAGATGGGCATTCTACCTGTAGAAGATTTTGCCTAGCAGTAGAGAGAGGATGGAGTCTAGTGGAGTTAACAAAACAGCTAATATCTTTACATTCAAAAAATCTGGTGTTGGTTCTTGGTAGCTGATGTTTGTCCTATTTGGTGTTGGTCCTATCACAATTAACAGCCTTAAATGCAGACAAGAGTGGTCTATCAAAACTCAAGTCTACTGATAATTTTACTTCTTTAAAAAACAGGCTTTTAGAGAAGTGTTAAGATAAAATGTAATCTTTCTTACTGTTCCAAAAATGTATCTCGCTGCCACAAACATTTAACCATCAGCTTGCATCTTAATCTTTCTTGTCAATCTAAAACTCATAGACATCTTTAGCTATAACAAACTATTTAAGTGCCTACATAAAAGATAGTCCTAAGACATAGTTGCCAATAGAGCTCAGGTTTTGCTAAACAGTGACAAAAGTGAGATGGCAAGGCTGAACTTGAGCTGCAGGAGGATACGATGGCGGTAAAAAAAAACTGTATGAATGGACATCTTTCCGGATGGAGATTAAGCTTAGCTCTGCACTAACATCGATTTGTGGAAGCACATCCTCAGTCAAGAGCAAAGCACATTTTGCTTAACAATGATAAAAGATGCTAAAGGGCTGTCAGCCAAAATGGCTTCCTTAGTCAAGAGCAAACACATCTTGCTTAACAATGATAAAAGATGCTAAAGGGTTGTCAGCCAAAATGGCTTCCTTTCAAATTAGCATAAACATATTTAATGGGTCAATTCAGCAGTGCATCTTTTTGAGCCTCTGTGTGTCAAATAAGTACAAAAATGCTTATAAGGTTTAAAATGTCTGCACTGATCTGAAACAAGTCTAGAGAGACTACGAGTCTCAGGACTTACCCAGCATTCTCACACTTGCAGCAGCAGAAGAGGCAGATGAAGAAAGCGAGGATGATGACTCCACCGACCACAGCCATGGCAATGATCAAGGTCTTGAAGTTTACTGAGGAAGAAGCGGAGCCATAAACATTACCAATCCTCAAGTGTTATAAATGTTTCAAAGGTTTCCTTGTGGAGATGGAAGAATGTACATACCAAAAGTGTGTTGTTGGTTAATTTCTAAAAAAAATACTGTATCCAAACTCTGAAACAGAGTTTATAATATCCCTACAACTACCATACACACATAAAGAAAATCAGTATCCATATTGAGTATCGGTATTGTTGCTATTTCAGGGAGATTAAACAAAAGTGATACATCGTGAGGGAAAAACAAGGTCTGCCATGGTGAACACCATAACTGAAGAGAATAAGGAGGTTGTTCAGACAACGTTAAGAACAGAAGACATTGTTCAGAAGAGTGATACTTTTAAATAGGGGGACTGCATGACCTCCATGTTTACGCATCAGATGAGCTATTTTAAAGCCTCATTACGTGTGAATTGGTATTTTTAGCTACTGAGCTCCCCCTAAAGTTGCGGAGTGAAGCTCACTTTTACACCACTGTCGTAAATACAAATCATGCTTCGAGACCCCCTAATGGACAGTGTACACGTGTGTATTAGTCAGACCCTCCAGGAAGTTGCGATGTTGCGATCGCACCAATTCACGCAAATTCAACAATTCCCCGCGAATTCAGCGCAACGTTGCAATTTTAACACATCACCGCAACTTTCCCACAAATTTGACGAATCATTGTCGTCTCCCACAACTTTCTCCCTTCCGCTACACCAAGGGCGGAAATAAGGTAGCAGCTAGTGTAGAAGAATGGATTACTTGAAATTGGACGACTTTAAATTAATATAGGAAATTGAACAACATAAACACCGGTACGGATAAAATAAATCAACAAGGATAGCAAAACAGATTGATAAGCATAGAATGAGAACGGCAGAAACGCAGGCAGGACGTCAGGTGACGAAACGGATCACAGTGACACAGGCTGTTTTTTTTCCCGTTTTATGTGAAGGCTGAGATATTCATAACAGTTTATTCAGTCTTACTTGTGGTCCTTTTGTAATACCAACAGGTGCACTTCGTTGTGAATAAGTAAATTCTATGTACTGTTCCCTCTACGTGTTTAGCATAACTAGCTATGTTTCTAGATAACTGTCTAACAGCTGTTGCCATTCCCACGAGACAAACATTTGAATGATGTAAAAGTCCTTTACTATACTGTGTTCGTTTCCATAACAACAATTCAAGCAATATACATTTTCTGACCTAAATAAGCAGAGGGCAGAACAGCCTATTATGCTACATTTTTGTAGTCCTGGTAATCTTTTGTTTGGCACGTTGGTAAGGTTATTTAGAGGACCATTTCTCAATGTTTTTTTTCTTTAAAGAATGTTTGTTTATTAATTGTTTATTTTTCAACAAATAACTCAAAGAGGGAAATTCGCAACTTTCACGTGCTCCCGGAATTTCATCGCAAAAAACACTGCAACTTTCACCGCGAATTTTTGGAAAAGCCCCCGCGAAATCAGTAATTTTAGGCCGCAACTATCACAAAAAAGGCCCGCGAAATCCTGGGGGGACTGATTAGTTGACAAGCTGAAAGTATGGATATGGAAGATATGGAACCGGCAAAGACAACAGCAGAAGCCAATGAAGCATGTAGACTGAGAAAGTAGAGTAATATCACAAGATTTTACACATATATGACTGCATCGTTTTATTTACTGTGACATCGGAGATTAACGCTAACATAAACAAGGAGTAACAAAAAAGTTTAGTTTTGCTGAAATACTCATATACATTGTTTTCTAAACATTTGAATGTGGAGTATGTGTAATCCAATATAATGTTTTTTGGCAACATGCTTATTATACATTGGATAGTATAATTTATTACAAGCTAGATGAGTTCAAACTTCCAAGGCTTATTGGCGTGAGATTGACAAAGACTGATCAAACTTTTAGACGTGAGATTCATTTATTTGGATGTTAGCCTGAGACAGGACTGAGGTTGATGACTTTGGGCATCTGGAAAAACTACAAATCCGTGAGACAGGGATGACACCAATAAGGTTAATTCTTTCATAAATAACATCGGCCCGGGGGTTGAAAATGATTCTGATTATGATGAAAAACTGAGTCTGCAACTTTCCTAACACAGCCAAACATCAAGCAAGCGCAACACAAGACATAGCAACACAGCTAATAAGTTCCTATTGACTAGTTCAACAGGAAGAAGGCCAGCTCAGCATCTGACTTGCTGATCACTGATCGAGATGCCATTCTCCGTATATTTTGAAGCTGTTATTTTCAGATAAAATTGTTACATAATGTTGCTTTAAAGCCAAGACATAGACTATAGGTGCTCAGGTGGATACATAAACGTATAATCTAAATGACACCTAATGTTATAACAACATCAATCTTCCCAACTGACACCATTCCTCTCGGGTTTGAAACAAACACTCATGGATCATTTTAGGCCTTCTTTCATTAGATGGATCTAACAGCCCTAATGACATCACCCCCTAAGGCTATGTCTGAGGATTAACTGTCAGGAGAACAGAAACACTTATGATTTTTCAGGTAGTCCTACCTTCTCCCTCATCCTTTCTCTGTAGTGATGTTGTGTGTCCAATTTCATGCTTTTCACTTTGTTGATTACGTATGTCTGGAGAACCATTGGAAATAATTACACCAAAGTAGGTGCCGTTTGCCTGCTGAGAAGGTAGTTACTTACTTGAACACTGCCCCCACCGAGCATCGTTGAGCGGGCAGAGAGCGTAGGGGGGCAGGATGGTCTTAATTGGGTAAGTCATGCATGTTTTAGTTTTAATACACCACAGACACTGCAAAGAGAGGAGAGAGAGAGCATAAGAGAGAAATCACCTGCAAGGCATTCATTTAACTTATAATCCATCTAATAAACCAACATGGGCGTACACTTGAACATGCCTACAGAGCAAATAATACTTTGCACGAGGAAAGAGTGTGGCAATACCCAGATATGGTCTCACATTATAATGAATCTACATGCCACATTGACCTAAAAACATAAAACTGGATAAACATAAGGATTTAATGGTTCAGATTAACGCATTCCTCATTTGAAAGAGTGAACATATCTAAATAAGTTATTGAGTAAAGTAAAAAGACAATGGCATATTTGTTAGCAATCTGTGGTTTAGAATCTTCACAAAAGCCACGGACACCATACAGACACCAGTTATATCACCAGACAAAGTATCAATCAAACAAAGGTCACAAACTTCCACTCTTTTATTTACCATTATATCAAATCTACTTCCTGGTTGTAGTATCATCTACATCTAGTTTACTGTTACTATTTCTCTTCTTCTTCACAGCTGTCATAATAAAAAAACACTTTCAAGAGACCTGTGACATCCCTACACAGTCAACATTTCCACAGGCACAATACTGAATGACAACAAAAGGCCATTATCAAATCTACCCACACAAGGTCAGCTTTTAGTTACGTGTTGGAGGGCGTGTTTGTCTGAGTCAGATATGAGTTGTGATATTTGTAACACCTAATGGCATCTTAAGAGAGGTTGGGTAATAGACTTGTATTTTATGTATCTTTAAAAGTGGAAACAGTTAGCTATCATCACACAAAACCTTGTTTGTGGCTTTAAACCTGATGTCTTCTGATTTCCACCATTACTAGGAGTAAGGCAACAGTGAATGGTTCAGAAATACTAATCCTCCCAAACCTGTTTAGCAGGTAGAGGCAGAACACTCATCCACCTGCAACACACCCATGAATAATCATTTAACTCTTCAATGACCAGCCAACTGACATCAGGTCCTTCCCTTCTCTTTCCTCTAAATCTTTGGTCGACTCTTTCCTTGTTTTTATTCCGCATTCTTGTCAAATCACCAGAAGGACCTGAATAATTGTATGCTAGCTGGAGGTAGCACGTCACGGTCAAGGTGTGAGCGTGTGTGTGTGTGTGTGTGTGAAAACTAGCCACTCCTGTCCTCACAGAAGGAGGGCAGTTATGTGGAGGATTAAAACTGTAACTTGCTGGAAACTCCACAGAGGCCAAGGCTCTGCTCAAGTTGTGAAACGAGACAAGAGCTAGCTCGGAAAAATGAAAGGATTTGTCCCAGCTCACCGACACATTCTTCAGACATTCTTCGCAGTTTGTGCCATTCTTGCTCTCGCAGGCTAAGGGGAAGAGAGATGGAGAGAGAGGTCAAATGAAACGTAGCCGTTTTACTCTTTTCAATTTACAGCAGCAGAATCCAAATGTCATGTTAATCATGTTAGTCATTAATTACACCCAGTACAGGCCATCTGTAGGGTGGGAACATGTATCTGTATGTTTCTAACAGCAGGTAACCCTCATGAGACCTCATGTTGCCATGGCCAAATCCTGGGACACAACAAGCTCAAGGGGCAAGATTTGTCAACAACAAAAATACTGGTGGTGACTCCAACAAGATGAAAATGTACCAAAACACATTTATTTTCTTAACCAAAAGTTCAGAGGCACTTTCATAAGGCTTTTGTAGATTCGTGAGTGAGTATAATGTCTGGGATTTCGTTTTATAAACATTTCATTTGCATGAAAGACACATATTTATAGAACTGATAGGAGAAAAGCACTGACCAATCTGTCAGTAGATTTAGTTCCAAACACGTAGGCTAAACTACGTTAAAGAGTCCCTTTGTTCAGGTGAAGGAAAACCCCATTTTAAGCAAGCCAGCTGTAATTTAAGGAGGGAGTCATTTTAAGAGCAATTAAACTGCGTCTGTAGTTAACACAAGTAGAAGCAGACCAACTGTATAATATTTTCAGGTAAAACTTCACTGACAGCAACTCGTCCTTCAATTTTTCAAGTAATTCACTACCTACAAACGACCCAGAGCGCACCAAGCAAACACATGCCATGGGGTCGAGGTTGCCCTCTGTACTAAAACATTAAAGATTGTACTATTACTCTAGGTTTCCGAAACAGTGCTGTACATTTTTGCTCTTACTTTCGCCAGGTGGGGGTGGTGCGGGAGTCGGAGCCGGAGTTGCCGGTGTGGTGGTGGTTGTAGTACTTGTTGTAGTACTTGTGATAGTCGGCGACTGAGTCGTCTCGTTCTGAGCAAACGTTGAGCTCAATCCGACAAGAACCAGAATAAAAGATACACAAATCCTCCAAAACATTCTGTCGTCAAGTGGTAAGATCCCACGGTGTAATTAGGCACAAGAATATTCCCAACAAATCACTGGCGATTTTGGATGCCTAACTAGACACAACTCGGGTTGACGAGCAGCCTCTAACGTTGCCAGTCACCTGCAAACTTTTCCTCCGTCTGTGCGCACTGCAAGTAGAAGCCGCTGCGTCGTTGAGAATCACATGACTTTGACCTTACATCTGATAATATTTTGCTTTACCAGTACAGCGATAACATTAAACTACATTCCATTTCCAAACAACGCACCCATTGGTGACAAGTACTCTACAACGATTTAATACTGATGTCAGCGTTGTTGCTTAGGGTAACTAGACCTTTTACTACCTCCATGAAGCATAGTTGCCTAAAGGTTTTGGAGCACCTGTTCACGCTGCAGAACATCAATGTTGACTTTCCCTGTACAATGTACTCCAAAAGGTTTTTTCTTTGTCTTTGGTGGAAAGAGAGCAAACTATCCTATCATATTCTTAGACAACATAAAACAATTACAATTATACATATATATGTGGATCATTTTTTTTCTTACATTTTAGTATCCTCACATTATTAAGACAAGACAAATGGCCATGGAGTGTTTGTAAGGAATATCGAAGCATTTTATAATAATTTATTGTATTTGTGTAATACTTTTTGAAACCCATTTCTTAACAGGTGTACATGGACTACATGAAACAAAACATAAAAAAAATGTCCCAATGTCTCAAAAGAATAATCAAAACACATTTAAATTAAAATCCAATAATTTATTAAAGCATTTTGTAAAGCCAGTTACAAAAGAAAAAAAAAATCTCTCTCTCACACACATACTCTCTTTTGTACACAAGCACATTTGTTTGGAATATATAGATTAATTGAACAACATCAATTAGGAAGAATTACCTTCAGGTCTATAGGCTGCCTGCAGCTATGTACAGACCTCAGTGTAATACTATGGTGAGAGAGACAGACATACTGTGTCTGTGGATGTCTGTGACTATGTGTATTTACCATTGTGTATGTCTGAGTTTGTGTGTGTATGTGTGTGTGTGTGTGTGGTTGAGCAGGTGGATAGCACCACCACATTGTGGTCCTGAATCAGTTAGAGGTGACTGAAACAGTCTTTACAGAGGAGAAAACAGACTCAATGCAGAAACATTGCCCACCATCTTTCTCTCTCTCTCTCTCTTCTTCCCCAGCTTTGTTGACATTGTAGTTGACTGTCATTATGTCAGAATCTCTCACCCTAACTCCTGTGATCACAGTGCATCCAGTACTATCTACCTTCCCAATCCCAGTCCCTCTCAACCCCCTATTCATTGTGTTGAAGTTCAATAAGGGAATAAGTACATCGTCCCCACACCCACCCACCCTGTTCACCCCTGACAACCTGCCATATCAGTCATTGCCCGTGAACGCACGATTAACATCAACCCACTGTGGCGAAGGAGCCCCAATACACATACTTGTTTCTTAATAACACCATTGTTTTCCATATATTTGTCTTATTTTACTCCTTGTCTTTTTTTTTTGCGTGTTTCGTTCCGCCTTATATATATATATATTAATATTGTGGTCATACCCTCAGACACAAAAAAACTTGCATTACACTGACAAATATAATTGCATATCAAACAGCAAAACTACACAGTACAGTAGAGTGATACTGGAGACTTATATCAATACTTAAAAAAAGAAGCAAAACAAACAAACTAAAGAGAAAAAATGAAGAGAAAAAAACTTTTTACAGACACACTTGGATTTCCTTGTGGTACCAGGAAGTGATATGAATGACGCAGGTTGATGATGTCACCATCGGTTTCCTCCTGTGTGTTTTGTTTTGTTAAGACTTTGTTGAGAGGGGTATTATTTTGAGCTAAAGCTGCAAGTGTATGTCTAGATTCTCAAGATGGATACAGATGCCTGCATTCATAACTAGTGCCATACATACACACAAACATACACTACACTCTTTAAGAGAAGGTTTCTCAGCTCATTCTTAGAACCATCAAAGCTGAATTCTGCTGTAATGCTGATAATGGTTCTACACTGGGTTCTACACAGAATCCTTTGATCAGGGAGTTCTAACTAGAACCGATGCAGTTCTAAGAGTGTATTCTGCTTGAGGCTGTTTTGAGGGGGTTTGTGTATCACCACCTTCCTACCCACCCCACAAGTGGGTGTCCGAGGCAGCCGGTTTGTATAAGGCATCGAGATTCGGTTGCAGCTTTAGGCATGGGAATTCAATCCCACTCTCCTTTCTTTCATCTATCTGAAAGGGATTATCCATCAGAAGGGAAAGAAATTGTCAGTATCTACAAATTCTCATGTCAGTAGAAAACCATACTGGGTTTCTTTTCAGTGCGCCATGAGCCTATACTGCAGCATAGTCCTTTCAAATGAAACTGGAAGTGAAGGATGGCCAGTTCTTTCAAGCCACTCATGTTTTCCTGACTACACGGATAAGTAGCCTAAATCTTGTGGTTGATTACTGGCATGATGTTGAGTAGATACTTGCATCGTTTTCATTTCTGGTTGAACTGTCCCTTTCAGGGCACACTCCAGTCAAAATGATGCTTGTGAACTTTTACATTGAAACAAGTATTTAAACAACCCATTTTGACTGAGCGTGTAGACTTTGCCAACAAACATTTAAATGACTTCTACTGTTACGTGATCCAACCACTTCCTCTCACATCGCTCTCCATATTACACATATTAATGTTGTGACATGGCTATCAGTGCCTCACAGTTACTTAATGCTATTTGCACTGTGAATACTATACTACTTCCTCACAAAGTCTATTTTTTGAGGAGAGAATGAGGAGGCCATTGTGCCTGGAGAGCACCATTAAATCACGTTCTGCCACCAGCTATGGAACAAAGAGTTAACACCCCTGCTCTCCACTAGAGGGCTAACTCCCAGTAGCAATCTACACGCATTTATAGCAGGTGAGACTCTCATATGGAGGAGAATTGATGTGTGCCATTGTTTGCACTAAACATATTCTCTTCCAGACCTATCATGTTAAGTAAATGTATAAATTAATACATTGAATATAATGGATGCTTCCACAAGCTTCCCCTGTAATCAGGACCTCTTTCTAAACTGTAACATACAAACCAGTGTTACAACTCTATGTAATACACATATCATGTATACGATTTCAGTATCGTACGTCGTTATTCGTACAGAAATTATATAGGACATATTCTCCCCATATGGCTCAGTTTATAGGCTAATCAATGCAGCTCTTGAGACAACTGAACTGTTTCAGTGTTAGCAGTCCAAAGCAAAGGGTAGCTGTTTAGACGCATACTATGCAGGTACTTTTATTAGGTACATCCATGCTCTTTTTTTCTTTCTCTCGTACTGTAGTGTGATGGCACTCTCTCATGTGGCACGGACAGTGGTATGTGCATCTGCATAAATACTTTAAATACCGTCTTTGTTTGTTTGTTTCTTGCAAACATACAGAGTTAAAGAGACTTAGTATCATCTCATGAGGAACCTATGTACAGTGGGACTCGATGGCTATCAAATCTATATAGACTTCTGAATTAATATAAAACAATGACCACTCTCAGCTCAGGTTGTGTTTGTGCGTGGTAAGCAGAGAGGAACATATGAAGCGTCAACTCTCTCACACCAACACTTTCTTTCTCACTCTCCTGCAACTAAATACTGCTTTTCTATCTTCAAATGTGGCCTTTTTGTTTTTTTGCTAAGCAGCCCTCATAAAATCACTGCAAGGGCCCAAGATTGCTTTCTGATGACAAACAGGACCTCTCAAAATGGACGCCATGCACTACTCCATAATCATGACTCACAGGTGATCCTCTCAAATCCTGAATGAACGGGCAAGCTGTGTGTTAGTTCCAGGCCCCCCGACAGACCACGTGAGCGTCTCCAGGCGTCCATCTCCGATTACTCCAATGTCTGTCAGTCAGGTGCAGTCAGAAGCAAGCTCACTCCTCAGCAGCCAACTCTAATCTCTCGTCAGAAGTTCTCTGTGTTGGATGAGGACTGATGAGGGTAGGACCTTGTTCCTATGGAGTGAGACTCAAAGAGGTGCAGGCGTGGAGTGAGAGCAAGCATGTGGGTTTGGTCATTTGGTAAAAACCTTGGCAGTGAAGGGAAGGAAAGGGAAAGGTTTTTGTGAGTGGATAAATACTGGCTGTGCTTTTTGTTGTGATAACATTGGTCCTGGTAAATACAGAATAATTCAAAGTGTACTAGCTGGGACAGGTTTGCTGCATACAAGGGCAGGATATACCAAGTAGAGGTTTCAGCAAGGGTGACAGTATTAGAAGGTCTTTGTGTGTGGGTGTGTGTGTGTATGTGTCTGTGTGTGAGTGTCTCTTTCTCTTCTTGTGTTTTTGTATCTCGCGCTCATGCTTCTGTGGTCAGCTGGTGGACATCTCCATGTGTTTTAGTTTTTCGTTCTTTTTCTTCCAAGAGAAAGAAGCTTTGTTCTGTGATTGGCTGCCCTTTTTGGCCACGCCCTCTCAGAGCTGGGATGCTGCACACCGATTGGTCCATGTGGATCAACTGTTCCAGGCGCTGCCACAGCTGGAGACGGACATGACGCTGCAACGCTTCTTGACAATCATGTTGATGTAGGCTTTCATGATTTTAGCGATCTCTCCCACCTGGATGGAAAAATAAAAACATTATGACAATACCCTAAACCAGTGGTCACCAAACTTTTTTGGCCAAAGATCACGACCTCTGCCGTGGTGACAGGCAAGATCTACCTATTGAGGCGTTGAGAGAAAAAGACTGTCCAGACTGCAGACAGTACTTACAACTTAACTTTTTATTTAGCCTAATTGTAATTGAATGGAATTAAACACTTTGGTCCAGCTTTCAAATTGATGTGACCAAGAACACACTAAATCACTTAATTTCAGTGCAACATAAAAAGGAAAATATTTGTTAACCGCACACAATATGAACAAGAAAAAACACATTTGCAATGAGCAGGCTGGATATTAACTGCTTTATTTATCAACTGAAGTTACAACACAACACTGACAATCTTTGTTTTCAGATCATTTGACAGTTGTTTTGAGGCCCCCATGTTGCCACTCTTCAGAGGAGAATCAAGGAGAAGCACATCTTGCAATTGGCTACCTTAGATAGTTTTTCTAATGATTGAATGGAATTGAAGGCTTAACAAGCTAATCAGACTAATTATGTGTTGCAATTATTCAGTATTGAGTAGTTACAGGTATTCAAATCATGAAAATGATTAGGGTGCCTAAATATTTGCACAGCCTATTTTCACATTACACTAAATATATTTGTCTGGACTAAATATCTTTGTCTGGAAAACACCCTAGTACTCAGTTTTAACTAGAAAATGAATAATATACCACTGTGATCTTTTTTTGTTAAAGACCAAAGTCCATAAGTAAATTATCATAGCCAAAACTTTTAATACGACAGTGTGCGTGCATATTAATTTTTCGAAAACCAACGCGGTAATTGAAATGAAGTGGGAGTGGCCGATAACTAACATACGCGCAAACGTACTCATGTACCGTGTCACCTTTAACATTAATATTAATATATTCGTTTTTGTAACAAACTGGCCGATAACCAACATAACAATGACATCCAAGAGAGCTCGAGGATGTTATGCACGCGAGTTGAGCCTAGTTGCGAGCTGTCAGACGAGCTGTCAGAATGTTGGAAATCTCTCTACATTGGGCAGACATTCTGCAACTTTACCCAATCCGACAGTACCCAAAAATGACCAACAAACACCAACTGCTGTCACACGCTGACCCAACTGTTGGTGTTTGTTGGCTTTTGTTGGAGAATGTTGGCGTTTGTCGGGGCAGTGTGCAAGCTGCTTTAGAAGGGGCATTTAGTGGGAAGGGCTAAATTTGTGAGAAATCGTTGGTGATTACATTCACATCAACTCTACGGACATCCTCGGATTTAAATAGCTGGCGTTCATGAACCAGGCGGAGATCTTTTCTGACGTTAGTCTTCCGAAGTCCGTAAGAAAACATTCCAGAAGACACTTCAGAACATTTTCACATTTTTTTTTCTTTTTTTTTTTTTCTGTATTTAACAAAATAATACGTTTGGAGATTGACAGGGAAGGTCTTCGAGATCGACACGTCGATCGCGATCGACGGGTTGGCGACCTCTGCCCTAAACCCACCAAAAGGAACCAGGGGACAACTCCGTTCCACTTCAGGAAATGAAACAGGATTTGGCTTTACTGACAAATAATATCCCTCAATAATGTGTGATGTTTATTAAATTAAGTATTATTATAATAATAATAATTATAATTTATTATTATTATTATTATTATTATTATTAAGTATTATCATGCATTCGCTCAAACTGAAATAGTCCTCTGACCAGGATACTGCAAGAACTGCAATGAGGAAGCAAAGTGAGAGAGAGAGAGTATGTGTGAGTTTACCAGTGGCGTTTCAAAGAACATCTCCCTCTCGTCCACAGTGATCTTGTAGGTGCTGGGTTGTGGCGCACCGAAGAAGACGATGTGCTCGTACTGGAAAGTCTCCAGTGGTTTGCACTCGCCTTTCTTATAGACGGACACATTATCAGCACTCACACCCAGCCACAGGTCATGAGGGAAGCCACCCTCCTTACACTGCATGAGGGACAGAGGGGGACAGGGGACAGAGTCTGGTTAGATCCTTACAGGCCACTATGACAGACATGAATGGGTCATCGGTAAATGCTTTTTGTAAGGATTAATCATTCTGAAACAGGAAGCCGTTTACAAACAAGGTGGGGGGGGATGGGGGTGTTTTTCTTACAGAAATGTAGGTTATGATCTATAAAATAAATAATAGCAAAGTTCCAAGAAGTTTAAAATCGCCTGAGTTTGACTTTTAGAAAAATGTGAAGAAACTCTGAGAAAGTCTAAGATCCAAACTCCTCAAATTTACTCCTGCCATATGTTTCTTAGCTTAACCACCTTTAAGCGTTTCATGAATGTGAAAAAGTGTAAAGAAATAAAGTCTTAAGTCTTCTCTCACCTCCACGTCGAACAGCGTCGAGCCGTACCCGGGCCACTCCTTTATGATGGTCATGTAGTTGAGCATGGCCTGGTGCTGGACGAGCCCTTGCAGCCTCGCCCACTTCTCCAGGATGCTGGTGCGCGTGGCCGAGGTCTCCTCCTTCACGAACATCTCCATCTGCTCCTCCTCCACGCGCTGCTTCTTCAGCGAGCCCGTCTTGAAGCTGCGCCGCAGCGTGCCGTCCAGGAAGCTGTTTTTGCGCCGCTCCAGCGTTTGGCCCACCGAGCCCGACGAGCTGCGGTCCCCGGGGCCTCCGGAACTGGTGCCGATGGAGCCTGCGGCGGCGCCGGCCTTGGTGGACTGCAGGACGCGCGTGCGCAGCCGCCCCACAGGGTAGACGGCGTTCAGGTTCCAGGTGGTGCGCGGCGTCATGTCGCCGTGGAGATACTGCAGCCGCATGGAAGCCAGGTGCTGCAGGGTGTCCTCGGGTGCGGGAAAGTGGCCGCTGATCAAACTCTCATGGGCCTGAGAAGGAAAGGGAGAGAATAAGAGATAGGGATGGAGACATAGAATTCAAGTGGAGGATAGAGTGAGACAGAAAGAAAATAAGAGATAGAATTGAGAGACAGAATTTAAGTGGAGGATAGATAGAGAGGGTATGGTGAGGCAGAGAGAGAAAGAACATTAGAGAAAGAGAGAGGGAGGAAAAAAATATATGACAAAGGATGTAAAGAAGATAAGACGAGAGAAGAAAGTTGAGAGAGAGAGAGAGAGAGAGAGTAAAACAAAGTTAAAGGGAGTTCAAGAGGTAGTCGCAGTGAGAAGGTTCTCACACTTTATAGCTCCACTCACCTGCTCAAACATGAAGGCAAACTCCACCCCCTCTTTGGGCATGCTCTCTACGTCCAGGAAGCAGTAGAGCTTAAAGTACAGCCGCCATGGGCCTTCCTCATCCTCCTCCTCACTTCCTGCCAACCTGATCCAACCAAACATCAGCATTACAGTCCACTTCAGCCACTCCCAAGCACAGACATGTTTGGAATGAAGAGCAGTACATATCTATTTGAGCAATGCTATGTTGTCCTCTAAGACCAGCTAGACATCAACTTCATAGTCAACTTCATTTTCCTTTCTTTTACAAGCCCTGATGTGCAAAACGCAAATGATAAATATGTGTTTGTTTTTCTTATGTTTAATGGCGGCACTCTTTCTCTGAGGCTTTCAGTGCGTACCTCTCGAACTTGGCTAGCATATCAGCTACGATGATGCGGCTCTCAATGGCACGGTCTGTGATCTTGTTGTGCTCAAACAGGGAGAACATGTTCCTGCTGTCCTCCATGGCCAAGCCCCTGATCAGTTTCTCCACCACCTCAGGACACACATACACACACACACACACACACACACACACACGGTTAGACAGTCAGACCAAACATGGCCCAGGATGAGAAATAGAATAGTGTTGCCAGCTCTGGTCTGGCTTTACTGAGCAAAACAAGGAACCATCAGCTGTATGGTGCATTGCCCAGTAGCCCCAGCCACTGTGGCAGAGGTGAAATGTCCTCTCTTTCTCACTCTCTCTCTCTCATTCTCGTGTGACCCTCACCTCTCCAGCCGTAGTGTGTGAGTTGATGGAGATCTTGCAGGAGCCTCCTCCATGACAGTACACAGTGGTGGTCATCTCCTGTCTCACCAGCAGGGCGGCGATCTCCTCCTGAGACGGCACGTACTCCCTGGACTTGGTCTTCTTCAGAGAATCCCCAATGAACTGGGCATACTTCTCAATCTCCGTCCCAGGGAAACGCTGAGAGATCCTGACATATAAAGGTAGAGACCATGATGTAAGCCATGTAACTCAATTCATCCATAAGACTGATAAAATATATAATGATAGACATTATATATAAAACCATGAGAAGTAATTCGATATATATGATACTGGGTACAGAGATGGACTATATCCTGGCTAATGTCAAGGACGCAAAAATGCATTGCAGTGGTAATAAAAAAGGATTCATGAAGTGTATACTTTTGAGGCTGCATCCTCACATACAATCTACCAATCCAAAGGGACCCTGAGTAGGGACCCTGTCTAGGTCATGACACTCCCACATGGTCCCTATGTGACAGAGGAGCACAGATAGCACAGGTTGTACCTGTCAAGGTGTATGTGCAGGTCGAACAGGTGAGACATACCTCTTCAGGTGGAAGCGCAGGTAGCGCAAGATGGCTCGGCTGGGCAGGAAGGTGCAGCTCATGCAGGTGAGCAGGTGCCAGAGCGCGCGATTGGCCGGGCTGTTTGGGTGGGGCACGTGATTGGTCTGCTTGATGACCTGGCAGTAGACCTCGTCGCGGAGCGGGCGCAGGTCCTGACAAGTCTGCAGGATGCCCTGGATGATGGGCACCGGGTCGGGCACAGTCTCCATCTCCTGCAGCGAGTTGAACATCTTCACCGCCTCATCCTGGAGACTGGAGTAGCCCTGCTCCTTTTGGACTGCAGAAGAGAGATTTCAACAAATTCATTCTAACTTATTTGAATTTGAATTTCATTCTAACTACATATACTAAAATATATATGACTGTACATTTATATTTCTAATTTGACACAAATTTTGAAAAAGTTGAACAATGTTATTCCTAAACTAACATCTAAAGACTTTTAATGATTCTGTTACAGCTCCAGAGATTGTATATTACAGAGGGATATCAGGTTCTCGACCTTTGACCCTGATCAGAACATAGGCGTGTGCTTATACTCACGGCTGACGTTGACCTCTCCATAGGGCAGGGGCAGGAGAGGGGAGTGTAAGGGGTGCTGGGTGTATCTGAGGATGGGGTTCCTCCTGTACATCTGCTCCACAGCCTCAGAGTTCACGCTGCTCTCCTGTGGGACAGGGGTCAGAGGTCAACAGAGGTCGGCGTTCAAAGGCCACCAATCAACATCTGTAGGTGTTTGGCCGACATGGTCACGCTGAACCGATTTACTGGAAATAAATTCATCCAGATTTGATGGGTTAGTCTGCTAGAAAAAAGGATTAAATGCCAAATAACTTTCAATGAGGATTTCCCCCCTAAAAATACAATTTAGGCCACATTCTGGGATATTTCGTCTGGGAAACAACCTTTTGTGTTGACAGTGCCCTAGTTTACAGGACACAAATGACAAAACAAGAAGACTTTTTTACCCCCGTGTTCAAAAGATTTGACACAGGTTATTCAATAAACTCCAATCAATCAAACAACACCTGTACAAAATAAAATGTAGAGGTAATCCTATCACAACATCCTTCCTCAGGACCTGTTCAAACCTGTAGGATGGAAACCAATGATGGAGCCACAAATAGACAGTCCTCCTTTGTGAAGGCGAACAGGCTGCTGTTGTACCTTGATGTCCCTGATAAGCTGCTGCGTGGGCGTCTCAATGGGCACTTTGTTGTCGATGACTCCCTGGACGGCGGACGCCCACCTCATGGCCTCATTCAGCATCTTAGTGTAGAGGCGGTAGGAGTGCTTCCTGCCGTAAACAGTGGTGTTCCAGTAGCCTGAAGCGTGTACACACAGACGCACACACACGGATACCCAGGTTAGAGCAGCTGTGTGAGTCGTTCTCTCGAGGTTCTCACAGACACTTAGCAGTCCCCCCTTTCCATTAAGTGTGCCATGCACGTGTGATTGACTTGTAGGGAAACCAGTCTTGCAGGAGGTCTCATTTGATGCAACACACATTAGATATACATATTATAGAATAATATAATATAGAATATAACTATATAATTTAGAATGACCTGACTCGGCTTCAATTCGATTCAACTGTATTTATTTACATAGTAGCAGTATACCATAGAACCCGAATTCAAAGTCTCCACACCAATCTTTCCCCCACAGGTGACTCTTCCAGCCCAGAAGCCCCTTTCCTGGAACTCACCGGTCTCCTTGAAGACCCTCTCCTCTGGCTGCACCACGGAGCAGAGGCTGTTGAGCACCAGCGTGCCCATCTTGGAGGCGCTGCGCTCGGACGACTTGTAGTAGTCCAGGGAGTTGTGGGTGAGGACAAACCAGCGCTTCTTCAGCTTGAGAGATGTGATCTTGGCTCCTGTCTTCATCTCCTTGTGTAGCCAGCCTGAAGGGGCGAGAGTGGTACAGGGGGTAGAGGAGTCGTTTAGTAATCGGAAGGTTGCTAGTTCCATTCCCCACTCCTTATCAAGTGTGTAAGTGTCATTGAGCAAGACACTGAACCCCTAAACTGCTTCTGATGTATAAATGCAATTTCCTTGTAAGTCGCTTTGGATAAAAGCGTCTGCTAAATGACTAAATGTAAATGTAAGCCAGCCAGAAGGGAGTAGAGATATGTCAGAACCTTCCAGTATTAGCTC
Source organism: Clupea harengus (assembly GCF_900700415.2). Taxonomy (NCBI): domain Eukaryota; kingdom Metazoa; phylum Chordata; class Actinopteri; order Clupeiformes; family Clupeidae; genus Clupea; species Clupea harengus. Next base: position 6,935,773 of record NC_045172.1, read on the forward strand.
ATAGCCTTAAAAGACATATCAACACAAAGACTATCAAACTAAATCAATAAAGCTAGGCCGAAGTAAAAAGGAAGGACATTTCTCCACACCTCGGACGAGGAACTCCTGCCCGTCGATCTTGGAGTCGCCTTTGGGCTTCTGCAGCAGGCTGATCCAGTGGTGCATCTCCTCGGGCATGTCGGAGTTGCAGTGGATCACGCGGTTAGCCGTGATGATCACAAATGAGTTGGGCCTGACACAGATGATACAGAACGCATCAGAAAATATCATCATCTCCAGGGTCTATGCGCTGTGTCTAAGGGAGTTCATCAAAGCACTAAAACACTTTTATAACACAATTTTACATGGATAGATTGTATTTTGCCATATACAGATATTGTCACAAAGAGCAGATATTTTGTTTGTTGATGCAGTTCTCTTATCGGCCTGCAGAGGGCGGGAGACTCACCGGTCAGGATTGTCTGAGGCACAGACTGAGTCGATTAGCCCAACGTCCAGAGTCCCCTGTAGAAAACACAAAATACAGAAACCTCAGAACCAATGTCTGCAAGTGGGTGTGTGTACATTTGGGTATGTGTAAAATGTGTACATGTGCGGGGGGGGGGTTTGCTCTCTGTATGAGATTCTCACCACTGCGTTCTTTGGGTTAGCTTGCTCATGAGACATCTCCATCAACTGCTCTTGGGTAGCTGAATGCACCCGACTTAACACATTAAACCAGCCACTGAGACAAAGAGGGCGAAAGAAGACCAGATAGAGAAAGAAAGCAAAATAAATAAAGAGACACAGAAGTCAAAGCATTATTAACAGTGCCAGTTAAGATATCATTAATACTAGTTCCTGCCATGTCTTTAAGCCTTACCTGGCATCCTCAGGTGACTCTGCAAACACCTGGTAGGTCCTTTCCTCCGTCACTATGTTCAGAGCGTTCTCCTTCTCATGATTGTCCACGATCTCTCTGATAATAGCACAGAGAGGTGGTTAGCGTCTTGCAGATTCATGAACACACACGCATTTATACAAACAGAACACAAGAGGGAAGACTGAGACCAAGGCTCAGACATTTAAGAGCAAGATACAGTAGATAGATAGATACATAGAGAGAGAGAGAGAGAGAGAGAGAGAGAGAGAGAGAGAGAGAAAGAGGGAGAAAGAGATGTTATAGATGATATAATTTGGGTATTTGGCGTAAGAGTAGCAGAAACAAAGAAAAAGAGATGATGGTCTTCAGCAACAAATAAATAGACGGTTAGATCAAGAAAAAGAGCGATGTGGTGAAAGTGGGAAATGAGAATGAGCTGGGACACCTGGATAGGGTTTTCAGTGTAACCACCAGAAACAGAAAAAAAGCTAAAGCGTTCAGACCAAGCTTGATCAGCTTCTGTGAGGCACGTACTTGGCGACGCGGATGTCGATGGTGCCCTTCAGCTTCTCCTCGCTGTCGTTCTCGAAGTACATGAGCTTGGAGTCGCGCAGCACGAACCAGCGCATCTTCCAGTTGCGGCGCGACAGAGTGGACAGGCCCCCGCCCTTCTTATAGAGCCAGCCACTCTTCAGGGACTCCTGCTTGGAGCGGAACCACATGAAGGTCTCGTCCTTCAGGACACACCAGCGACGCTTCCACGGGATCATCAGACCAGCTGAAAGGGGGACGAGAGAGAGAAAGGGGTGAGTGTGTGTGTGTGTGTGTGTGTGAGGGTGTGTGTGTGTGTGTGTGTGTGTGTGTGAGAGAGAGAGGGAGGGAGATATAGAAAGAGAGGGGGGAAGAATATGTGTGTGTGTGTGTGTGTGTGTGTGTGAGAAAACAACAGAGGGACATTGGAAGACACACAGACAAGGAGAGAGAGAGTAGTGAGACAGAGACAGAAAGAGATTATTAGAGGGAGGGGGTGAGAGAAAAAGACACAGAAAGAGAGAGTGAGAGAAAAAGAAAGAGAGAGACAGACAGACAGAGAGGGTGAGAGAGATAGAGAGTGAGCCATGAGAACACTGGCTAGACTGCAGTCAATTAACTCCTTCATTTGAGCCATTATACGATTCATTCAGCATAAAAAAGCAATTTAAGATAACATTCATTTGCACATATGAGAATGTCTGGAATTTGGATCTGATGTCGAGTCTCTGTCCGCTTTGATGGGCTGCAAGTGTGTGTGTGTGTGTGTGTGTGTGTGTGTGTGTGTGCGTGTGCATGTGTGTGCGTGTGTGTGTGTATGAGAGAGAAAGAGAGAGAGCAAGAGAGTCGGTGTGTGATTGTGTGTGCTAGGGAGATATAGAGAGTATGTATATGTGTGTGTGTGCGCGTGTTTAAGTGTGTGTGTCTGTTTGTGTGTAAGTGCCTGTGTGTATACGTGCATGCATGTGTGTGTGTGTGTGTGTGTGTGTGTGAATGTCATCCGACTTACCCTTCATGTACAGGTAGCAGTGGAAGTATGGTGGGCCGTTACCGTTCAGCACATGGACTTTACCATTGGAGGACAGCTCCTCATCCGTGTCCACATAACCATCATGCTCATCATCGCTCTCCACATACTGGGAACGAGGGATGACGGAAGAACAAACAGAGAGGTGGGGGAGGGAATAAGAGAAAAGTCAAATAATGAGACATTACAAACAGGAAGTGGTTTTAATTAACTTCACACACAGCATCATTAAGTGGTGGTGGTGGTGAGGACAAACATGTCAATTCAGGGATAGCCTTCAGCCCTCACTGTTCTGAATGGAGGGACGCTCGTACAGCATGTATACACACACACTCACACAGGCACAAAACACACACGCACCGTCACGGGTGTTATAAGCTTAGAACTAACATGAATTTGTTCATGTCTCTTGAGAAGCTAAGTCTGAATATTCACTCAAATATGCATCCGCCACACAGACACAGACACAGACGACACAGACACAGACACACTAACAAACACACACACACACTACAGCAGCCCATTGCTCTTTGTAAAACTGAAGTGTTGTTTTTGTATTCTTTCCCACTCTCTGTGCAAACTAAGACATTTAAGGGTGGCTGGGAAAAGGCTGACAGTACTCCTGACAGAGTGCCAGTCTGCAGGCAGACACTAATCCTTCCTGAGAGCACCTCAACACCTAACGTGTGTCTTAACATGATATTCTTCCTGCGCCAAGGAGAAGATTAAACAGATTATCAAGAGTGTGTGAGAATGTGTATGTGTATGTGTGTTTGTGTGAGTTCTGTCTGTTTGACCAGAAGCATTTCCTGTGTATGCCATTAACTATTTAAGTATCGTAACGGGGTATATTACCGGCATGCGTGTGTTATCGGCTACACTCACGTTGTCATCTCAATCTAATTAATAGACTTAGCATTTCGATTGTTTAACAGACTGGCCGATAACCAGTGCAGCTACGCTGTATTGTTAATAATTTACTTGAGGTAAGGCTTTCACAGACATGACTGATGTTGTTAATTTAAGCTTACATGTGTGGCTATTTATGTGTGTATGAGTGTGTGTGTGCGTGTAACTGTGTACATTTATTTTAAGTGAATATCCATCCGGTCTGCACTGGTGTATGTACACACATGTGTGTAAATGCATATGTGTATGTGCCTGTGAGGGTGTATGTGTGCTGTATTTATAAGTGTGTGTGTATGATAGTGTTTGCCTGTGTGTACATTCATGTGTGTGTGTGTGTGTGTGTGTGTGTATGTATGTTTGCGTCGTCCTCACCGAGTCGGAGCTGCCTTTATAGGAGTCCAGGCTGGCGTTGGTGCAGGTAGACTTGCGGACCTCCTCCTCCGTCATGACGATGCCACTGCCCGCGTCTGCGTTACTGGCCGCCTGGGCCTCCTCCATCTCGTCCTGGTCGTAGTCTGACTCTGTGTCCGCCGGCAGGCTGTAGATGGGCTCTTCCGTGTCGGGGAGCGATTCAGCCACCGTCAGCCTGCTGCTCCTGTCCGCCTGGTCCTCCTTCTCCCCTTCGCCGGTGGAGGCAGGGGGCTGCTCTGGCATAGCCTCCCCAGGTAAGGGTGGAGGAGGTGGGGGAGGTGGTGGAGGAGGTGCAGCTGCTCCACCTGGAGGCAGAGGTGGGGCTGTGCCGCTGCCACCTTCACCACCACCAGAGGACGCCACTGTGCCTTCTGCAAACGCGGCTGGGGGAGGTGGCAGGGTGGCCAGAATCTCATGGTCCAGCGGGGCCGTGGCCGGAGGCGGAATGTCCGGCAAGGGGATGCACTCGTCGTCGGCATGGAAACCCTCATCCACTTCTTCTTCTGACGTCTTCACCCTGGTTGCCGCGGTAGTTGCAGTGCTAGGGGTCTTGGCCTTGGTGGGGATCCCCGGTGCGGGTGGAGCAGGCCCCGGCAGCTGACCGGGCTTGCTGGGCTCAGCGAGCAACGAAAAGTCTGCTCCGTCGACACTGCGGAAGCTGATAAGGTCCTTGCGCGAGGTCTCCTTCTTCAGGCGTAGCACCTCGGCGTCGCGACGCAGACGCAGCTCCTGTCGGGAGCTCTCGCACAGCAGAGACACGCCGTCCTCGCGCTGCTTCTGCAGGCGGTCGATCTCACGCTCAATACGCAGAATCTCCTCCATCTGACGGGCCTCCTCCTCAACGGACACGGGACGCTCAGGCTGAAACGACAGAGAGCGGAGAAAGAGATACTTTAGACTTGTAATGTAACTATCTACAACTTTTTAATCAATCTATAGCACTAATTAAAGGGGAGAGAAAAAGGGGGAGAGAGAGAAACTTTTAAAAACATTGGTTTAAAAAACAGCATTGCTGAGGGAGAGGGGGAATGGAGAGAAAGCAGAAAGGAGGGAAAGTGTAAAAGGAGAGAGGTAAGCATAGAAAGAGGGAACAGTGAAAGTCTGGGGAGAGAGAGAGAGAAAAGTGGATGGAATGAGAAAACAGAGAAAATAAGAAAGGGATAAGGACAAAAAGGTAGAAGTAGAAGAACAGCAGCTGAACGCAAGGGATAGAGTCTAGAGATGTAATCTACTAACACAAACAGCAGGGACTGGAGAAGGGAGAGAAGATAAATATAGAGGCCCAACACAAAGAAGCAGGGCCGTAAGCAGGGTTTAAAGTGAACAAACATTACATACATAGAAAGAGACTTGCTTTTTACAAGAAACACATTTTATTTATGTTTTACTTGACTGGGGTGGGTGGGTGAGTGGGTGTTTTGTAAAAATTACGTTGTTGATAGTTTATTGTAATGTAAGTCTCGAGCTTTCTTATTAATATGCATTGCTGAGTTAATAATAAATAGTAAGAACATTATCTATTCTAGATCATCAAAATACATAGGTATACGGTGTGGTCATGTATTATAATTAAGGTAAGGCTATTTATAACCTTAACTAGCTATTGTAAAAATGATGGTGAGTAACACCATTTCCATCTAAAGTCATCTTACACATATATTCATTCCCAAATTTGGCTTTGAAATGTTTCGTAGACCTACTATTATTGAAATTGTCACCTGTTTAATCTGTTTCATCGATAGCACTGTATGCAATGTTAGCTAGCCACCTAATACGTACGAAATAGCCTAGCCTTCATCATGGCCTGCGTACACATATTTAACATGTTTTATACAATTGCTTTTACTCCACACAACAGAACTGTTTGAACGTTTCTTACAGATCATGGCATAATGCTCATTGTTTTGTCTTTTCGAATATGGTATACTACCAGTTCAGACACAAGCCATCTGCTGCTACCAACGTGCGTCTAAAATCCCAACTGCTGTAAGTAGAAGTGCTGATGAACTCTCTCAGCGGACACTAAATAAGTCTAAACTGAATTAAGCATGCCCTCGTCTCGGAGAAGAAGTTCTCTACCGCGGAATTGTATCGAGTTGTTTTTAGCTTCAAATTTCATTTTCAGATCTAACTAAATTACCAAGGTATGGACCTCGGTGACCTCGAAGCTGGTTACGGGCATGCAAAGAAGAGAGAAGAAGAGAGTTATCAGTGGTACAGAACAGGCAGGTGGAGACAGGGTCGGTTACAAAGAAAGAAAAGAAAAGAAAAAAAATTGATTAAAATAACAAAACAAACAAGATTAGACACAAGAGGGCAAAGGAATCCAGAGATGGAGAACTAGAAAGAGACAGGAGTCTAAAGCAAACAGCAGGACCACCGGAGCAGACAGCCAGCCCTGTTCCTGTCCGCTACACTCCTACGGGCCTACATCTCTGCTGCTTGTCAGAAAGCTGGTATGTATGTCAGCGATGACAGGTATGTGTGTGTGTGTGTGTGTGTGTGTGTGTGTGTGTGTGTGTGTGTGTGTGTGTGTGTGTGTGTCTCTCTGTGTGTATATGGGCACCCTGGGCTGTTGGACAAAAGCTGGCCCTGAGCCCAGGACAGGAACCTATACGTGTACAAACACACACACCAAGAACCCTGCTGCATACAATGTATCTGTGTCTGTATCTACCCTATCAAACAGGGTGACA